>NC_013488.2:2170894-2185982 GCF_000004555.2 Caenorhabditis briggsae | reverse complement strand
CCACCCATTTGCAGCTTGCGCACGCGGTTTCAGCAAAACGGTGCACGGTTTAGCGTTCTTGCGGATTCGTTTCTTGCGCTTTCGATTCTTGCGGATTTCAATTCTTGCCGATTTTTACAAATAAATTCATGCGACTTTAATGCAGTACTTCGGAATTATCTTATTTTTTGTCTATTTCCCTATTAGTAAATTCATTGTTTGTTTTCATTAATATTGTTCACACTCTCATGAATAATCTGCTGAATTTTGTTATAAAGTGGAAAAACTGCCTAAAATGGGTCAAAATGAAAGAATTCCGAAGTACTGTGTGAAAGTCGCATGAATTGTAAAAACCGCAGCTGTTTCCTCTTCAGGACCGGCTAGGCGCTTTTAAAGAAATTTTCAGTCAAAAGGTTCTTCGGCGCAGGACAAGAACAAGATTTTTGAAAAAATACATTTTCCGGATTGTTCGACAAAAATCTGTAAAAAACAAGCAAACGAACCCTAAAATTAAATTAAATTATTGTTATTGTATTTTTAGGTTACGGTAGTTATTGTTGTAGGACCTTCGGCACGCCTCCGATTCTTTGCATCAAAGATAGCGGAAAAATACCTGGAACTTCAGAAAATGGTTTATTCAATTTTTTTTTTTTTAATACAGTCAAAAAACAGCAAATACACAAAAAAAGGAACATAAAAAGAGAGATCCATGAAATAAACCAGTGATTCACATAGATTAATAAATATCCATCGATATGGCAAATACCCGATTCTCCAGATTTGCCTATTTTACAAAATTAAGAGTTGCCTAATTTGACAAATTCCCTAAATATCACACGGTTTCGAATAACTCGGTTTGTACAACAGGTTATGAGTGCTGTTGAGCCGAGACGACGATGAGTTGCCACGTATTGTGATTATCGATTCTGAAAAATTCAGAATTTCCTAAAATTCTTTTTTAAAGGCTCACCTTTTAATGTAGTGGTCATTGTACGATTTGGTGTCACTACAGTATTGTACACATTGAATTTCGACATACTGGCAAACCATCGAATTACGGGAAGTGTTCGAGCTTGGTTGCGAAATCTAGAAAATTCAAAAATTCAGATTTTAAAAAACATTCAGGATTACTGTACCTTGTAGAGTACTTGTAGTAAAAAACGAATGCACACGATGAGTTGACAACGACCAAAACGTTATTGACATCGTTCAAAAAGTAGCCGAAGGCGCTTTCGAAAATTCGTTCATAGCAGATTTCCAGAACGTTTAGGACAAAGGAGAAAATGTAGCAGACTAGGAATACTGTAAATTGAAATTATTGGTTTCAATGGATCGTAGGACTGCGTACCTATAACAACCATGATCATCATTTTCGCTGTGGAATGTTCTCGCCGCACACTAGCCACTAGTTCCCGACGTTGTTCGGATGCTCTGATGATGGTTCGAGCGACCTGGAATGTTTTTTTTTAATTTTTTAATTTTCGAAATTTAGACAATTTTGGAAGGTTCGAAATTTTTAAGTTTTTGAATTCTCGTACCGTAAAACCTGTAAAAGAAGGGCTCCTTAATTTCTCACTTTGAGCCAGTTTTTCTCGATTCCTGTGAAAGATATCAAAAAGTTGTCAACTGATAAAATACGGCTGATAATATGATAAACAATTTATCAGTTGACAGATTTTTGATATCTTTGACAAGAACTGAGATAATTCAGCTCAAACTTGACAATGGTGGGGGGAGGGGGACTCCTATTATAAGTTTTACGGTATTTTAGATTTTCGAAATTTCGAAAATTTGAATTTTGGAAATTTTTGATTGTCGAATTTTTAAATTCCAAAGTTTTTGAATATCTGAATTCTCGATTTTTTTAAGTTACTGAACTTCTGAATTGCTTGAAGTTTTAGCATTTTTGAATTTTTGAATTTTCAAAAATTTTGAAAATTTCAGAATTTTTGAGAAAATAACAGAAAATTCATAAGCATGGAAAAACTCAGAAGGTCCAGGAAATTCAAGATTTCAATATTGCCGTACTACAAACCTTTATTTTGATAAAATGCCGTAAGACCTGTAATAGGAGGGCCCTTAACGTTTCACTTTGAGCCCATTTATCTCGGTTCCTGTCAAAGATATCAAGAAGTTGTAAACTGATAAATTGTTTATCATAATTTCAAAAACATTTCATCAGTTGACACATTTCTGATATCTCGTTTATGAAGCGAGATAGTGGAGCTCAATTAGCACGGTTAGGGTTGGCATTACTGTAGACGGGTCTCCAGACTGTCAATTTTGACCTGATTTATCTCAGTCCTTATAGAAGATATCAAAAAGTAGTCAACTGATAATTTGTTTATCATAATATCAAAAACATTTTATCAGTTGACACATTTGTGATATCTTAAATGGGAATCGAGATAATTAAGCTCAAACCTAACAGGCTTTTCTATTGCAGGCTCTACAGTATGCAAATGCGCTCTTCTGTACCTGAATATTGAGTACACACAGTACCACCAATGGAAATGCAAACTGGGTGATCATAGTTGCCACATTTTGGTACCATAACAAGAAATATCGATTCGCTCGAAGCATTGGGATGACCATCTCCTCGATGGTCCGATTCTCCTCAGGCACATCAAAGTTTATAGTGTACTCCCAAAACCTGACAGCGTTATAGGCCAAACTGAACAGTACAACCACTCCTACAGTAAGCAGTGCTCGATTTCGGGTAGAGTAGGTGTTGACCTTGAATGGATGACAGACAGCCAGATATCGGTCAATGGTAATGGATACCAGTAACCATACTGACATAGATTGGAACATAATAGTGAATGGGTACAGATAGACCATGATCATGGCAGTGACTTCTGGAGGTATCCATTGTTGTAATTGGGTGCTGGCGAAGACGGGAATCGCCAGAAAACACACGCTGAGATCTGTGGCAGATAGTGCGGACAGGAGCACATTGATGCTTTTCTTCCGGAATGTTCGACGGGTGTAAATGTAGAGGGAGAGGAAATTGGTGATGATGCCAAGGAAACACATTAGGGTCAACACTGTGACCATCACCCGGGAGAGTAGATCCAACATTTGTAGTTTGTAGTTCGCTCTCTAGGATCAACAGTGCATTTGGCAAAGTTTCTGGAACAAATTAAGCATTTTTTGGGGGGAAGGGATTCTGGGAATTTGGGGGGGGGGGGGGGCGAAGAAGATAAACAAACAAAGGATTCAAAGGAAGGAGAAGATCTAGAAGAAGGTCCAAAACCCAAAATTTGAAAAAAAAAAAGAAACTTTTTTCTAGTTTGAAGAGAAGGATATTCTATTAGGATAAATGCAAATTCTCTGTTAGTCTCGCCCGATTTTAATAATTCATTATGTTTGCATTCCAGTGCATTTTTCACTTCCGGGCGGTGCAAATTTGCTCTAATCCCAAAGTCCCAAAAACTCGGAATCTCAGAATTTCAGAATATGGGAATTTCAGAATTTCAAAATCTCAAACATTCAGTATTTTTCGGAATCTCAGAATTTCAGCATCTCAGAATCTCAAAAACTTGGAATTTCAGAACCTCAAAAACTCGGAATCTCAGAATCTCAGAATCTCAGAATCTCAGAATCTCAGAATCTCAGAATCTCAGAATTCCAGAATCTCAGAATCTCAGAACCTCAGAATCTTAGAATCTCAGAATTTCGGAATTCAAGAATCTCAGAATCTCAGAATCTCAGAATCTGGGAATTCCAGAATCTCAGAATCTCAGAACCTCAGAATCTCAGAATCTCAGAATCTCAGAATTTCGAAATTCAAGAATCTCAGAATCTCAGAATCTCGAAATTCAAGAATCTCAGAATCTCAGAATCTCAGAATCTCAGAATCTCAGCATCTCAGAATCTCAGAATCTCAGAATCTCAGAATCTCAGAATCTCAGAATCTCAGAACCTCAGAATCTCAGAATCTGGGAATTCCAGAATCTCAGAACCTCAGAATCTCAGAATCTCAGAATCTCAGAATCTTAGAATCTGAGAATCTGAGAATCTCAGAATCTCAGAATCACAGAATCTCAGAATCTCAGAATCTCAGAATCACAGAATCTCAGAATCTCAGAATCTATGGATCCCAGATACATTGAATCTCAAAATTTCAGAATTTCGGAATTCCAGTACAAAAACTCCAGAATTTCAGAATTCAACAATTCCTAAAACTTTGAATTCGGGCCGTTTTTTCTGGAATTTCAGTATTTTCCCCTAAGGCATTTAGAGCAATTGAAATTGGGGACAAAAACAAAACAATGTCAGGAATAGAATGAAATGAAAAATTGGAAATTGATAAAAGAGAGAGAGAGAGAGAGAGAGAGAGAGAGAGAAAAAAAACATTCGGCGAGAAAAAAACGGGAAAAGAAGAGCACGAACAGGGAGGGCCCCGTTATGAGAGCAATTATGGGGTCCGGAGAAGGGGAGAAAAAGAGCTCCTTGAAGAAAATGGGCGGGGAGTAGTAGTACTAGAATATGAAAAAAATAGATAAAGGAAACGAAAAAGAAGAATATATCCTATTTTGACTTTTTAGTAGGAGATAGCCAGCTTTTAAGTTCTACAAAAGTAATTCAAACTTTTTAGAATTGTCTGAAAATTTCATAGTACACTAAGCAAAAATAGAGCTTCATTTTTGTAGTTGGTAACTTTATTGTAAAATTTCGTACAAATGAGATAAGTAGTATATAAGTCGCGCATATCTCTTTTCAGCTTATCGTAATATCACCAATATTTTATCAGTTGACCTTTTTTTTTATATCTTTCATTGGAGTGGAGATTAATTGGCTCAAAGTTGAAAGTTTGGAGTGGAGGGGGGGGTGGTTTTTCGATTACGGTATCATATATTTTTGCCGGTACTGTATTCTTCAAAAATCAAAAATTGCAGTTTTATATTTTCATGGTAACTAGCTCATCAGGAAAGGAAAAGATATGACGCAAAAAATATTTCCATCTTATATATTTTTTTTTCCAGTTGACTACTCTTCCTCATATTCTTGGAAATTCTCAAGTTGTCTGATCAGTTGATGTCTGTGTACTTTGAACAAAAATACAGTAATCCAAGACAAAAAAAAAAAGAAATTTCGAAAAAATAAAAATAAAATTTGTTACTGAGGAGATAGTTTCCCTTATCTGTTCAAATTAATTGTTACACAAAGTTTTGTCAAAGTCGCATGTTCATGATTTTTTTCTCTCGAAATTTTTTTTGTGATGGCTATTAGGAACCATACAGATAAAACTGATAAACATTTGAAATTGATCAATAGGAAGTCTTATATAAAATTCTGAAGAAAATTCCAATTTGGACTCAATAGAAGGGGCACGACGTCAACACAGATGCTGCCTCATGATGCAGAAGATTCAGATTTCAGAATTATGGATCTAGTTAGGTGTTACAGTAGGATGAGGGGCACAAATTAAGGACATTTTTACCAGTTCTATTGGAAATTAGTCTACTTTGGACCTCGAAACGGGGGGCCCCTCGAGGGGTTGATCTTGTGGACCCAATATTGGAGGTGTCGCGCGGCTACCAGCTGAGCTACTGAGCAATGTTTCAACTCACTTTTCAGCATTCTATGCATAATTGGAATAGATATTTTGGTGCAACGGTACGCGAAAACGGACAACCGGCTGCTCATCGGCGTCTGTCACCCTTTACGCACACTTTAAGCTCAATTATCTCGGCTACTGTAAGAGATATCAAAAAGTTGTCAACTAATAAAATATTTATCATAATGTCACCAGTATTTTATTAGTTTACCAATTTTTTATATCTCTTCTAGGAACCGAGATAATTCATCTCGAAGTTGATGGTACTACTTTTTCAGCAGCACCCTCCGATTTTTGTCAGATGATGTCACGGGGAGCTCAAATAACCATATATTTACAAAAAATAACCAAAAAATATATAAAATTTACAGACAAACCAAAAAAACGAGAACCCCAAAAAACACAATGAGTAATGAAACGAATGTGTGTTCTAGATTCTAGATCTGCAGATCTAGACAAATCTAGACGAATCAATCATCTTACCGCCTTTTCTCCTTTCTCGGAGACGACTAAACAATTCAATTTCCCTTCATCTAATAACCTGCTCAACGAATTTGACACCCCAACTTTCTTTTTGCTTACTAATCAAAAGGTTATAAAGGGAGGGCAGCTAACAAGTGTCGTATATCCTACAAGATGGAGCAGTCGGAGCAAAAAAAAAATTGACTTCTACTTTTTTTTGACGACATCTTGTTGCTTGTGTCCCTGTTTTTGACACGATGAGTAAACCACACATGCGAAATTTTGTTCGTCTTGAATATGTGTACGAAGAAGGCGTCTAATTCAATTTGTATATATAGAGCAATGAGGATCTAGCAGTCTGTCCAGTGTTTCGAAATTTTAATCACTCAAAAACATTTTCGACACATTTCTAATGTACCGAAGAAAAAGTAATGAGGTTCGAATTTTGAATATTTTGAACCTAACAGGAAAAGAAGACGTGCAAATATTCTGGAGACAATTTTTAATATGCTGGAGACGTACTAAAGGACAACTTCCAGGAGATTTTTAATATTTGAGAGAGAGAGAGAGAGAGAGAGAGAAAAGTGAGCAATAAGCGAGACGCTAAAAATCTGAGATGAGGAATGTCGTGGGAATTTCTGAGTATCATGTCTTGGAACTTTTAGATTTATACCTGAGATCTATTTAGAAATCATGAAACTAAAAACTTACAGAAACTTTTTAAAGTATACATTACGGTACATTACCAGTCGTATGTCTATCACTTTTACCCGCTTTTTAATTGAAAAGTGCCAACTTTGTATGGCTTAAAAATACGGTAGATTTTGTTGGCTTCGTTTGAAATTTTCAGAGTATACTAAACAAAAATTGAGCTTTAGTTGACAACTTTTTAGGAAAAATGCACATAAATGAGATAGGTCGCTTGGAAATGACCTAATTCGGAACTCATTTCCTCTAATTCAAACCCATTGAAACAGTCAACTTTGAGCGCAATTATCTCGGTTCTTGAAAAAGATTTCAAAACGTTGTTAACTAATAAAATGTTAATCATAATATCAGCAACATTTTATCTGTGGACCACTTTTTGATATCTTTTATAGGAACCGATATAATTGAGCTCAAATTAAACGGGTTTGGCGAGCTTCAGGAAATACGGTAACAAGTACACGGTCCGACTTATTGTTAGGTCATTTTCCAACGGCTTATCTCGTTTTGATGCAATTTTAGTAAAAGGTAGTCAACTACAAAATTGAAGCTCTATTTGTGTTTAGTAAATCTGAACATTTTCAGTGTTACCTATCAAAAATTTACTGGATTTTTAGACATCCAAATTCGGCCATTTTCAACTTAATCCTCTTATGGAAGGCGAAACTTCACGTCGAGCCAATTTATCTCGGTTCCTGTGAAAGATATCAAAAAGTGATCAGCTGATAAAATGTTTATCATAATATCAGCAACATTTTGTCAGTAGACCACTTTTTGATACCTTCCCTAGGAACCAAGATAAATTAGGACCAAATTGGCGGATAAGGAGCAAAGCAAGTATTTGGGACTTCATATTAAAGGATCTAGAATTCGTGGGCATCAGAATCCTATTAAGAAATTATAGATCAAAATCAAAGGTTTCTAGAATATTCGGAAACCCACACCTGGAAATAAAAATTCTGAAAATCTGATTAAACGAAGGAACCAAAAAAAAACAAAACAGGATCCGTGAGAACCTTCCCATCGAATTTCGTCATCCGGAAATCTGATTTTGAGTAATCGAATACTATTGGAATGCGGCTGAAATGAGCACAGCATATAGAAAAGCAATGAAAAAAGTGATGACCAAGTTATTGGATTCCTTGTCAGCTCATAAAAATTATGGGGTCCCCCCTCGACAGATATAACTGCTGTAATAACTCATTGGGGGAGGATAACCTTATGACTTGTCAGTTAAGAATAAAAGTTTTCAAAAAATTCTAAGCCCCTCGAGGAGTTGAACTTGTGGGACAAGTATTGAAAATGCCGCGCCACTACCAGCTGAGCTACGAAAGCTGAGATAGCCGAGCGAGCATTTCCCGAAAGCCAAAAAAAAAACAAGCGTCGTACTGCTCAAATAACATCATTTATTGAGTTTACTAGGTGAAAGAAATTATTCTAGGAAAATTAAAATTGGTTTTGGTAGTTCAGGGGGGAGTAAGAAAAATATCCAGTGGCACATTTAGATTGGATTTTTGAGATTGGAAATTACTTTTTTTCCTTCTAGAAGTTTTATGAAACCCCAAAATTTCAACACTTTCAAAGACTCAAAAGTTCAAATAATTATAGATTTTTGAAATTTCAAGCTAGCTGACAATTTTGCAGAACGCCAGAATGAACAAAAATCGAATTTCCGAACTCTCGCAGAGTCAGAAAAATAAAATTCTGGATACAAATTTCAAAGAACACTTCTTCTTTTCTACCGTAGTACCGAGCAATAAATAGGGCCCTCCGAAAATGTACTATGTATGGCTTTCCATTATTATTTTTTGCCACCAAGAGGTAAAAAGGTGTCAACATCAGAGGGAAATAAAAGACAGACATCATATTTATATAGTGGCAGAAGAAGGGGAAAAAACAATAATTTTTTTCTGTTTAAAAATAGATTCAGAAGGTCCGGAAGCACTTTTTAATTGCAACGAAAAAGCGTTTTCGAGACTTTTAGGATTCTGAATAGCCATAGAAAAGAGAAGGGGCAGGAAAAAAAAAGAAATCTCAAGTATTTCCTTGTTCAAGGAGGAGCAGTCGCTTTGCAAGATGATTTCTGTGTTCACTTTTTGAAAGGAAGAATTGAAAAGTTAGGATTTTTCAAAAAAAAGTTAGGATTTTTCAAAAAAGAGCAGTTGGTGTCAAAAGGTGACTATAAAAGGGTCTGGCACTTTCGTTCTAATTTATCGTGGTTCCTGTTAAAGATATCAAAAAATGGTCAACTAATAAAATATTGCTGATAATACGATAAACATTTTATCAGTTAATTTCATTTTGATATCTATTATAGAAACCGAGATAATCGAGCTCAAAGTGCACATATAGGATGGGGAGCATTTCCGGTAGACGGATCTGTCACCTTTGACCCAATTTATCTGGGTTCCTCTTAAAGATATCAAAAAATGGTTAATTAATAAAATATTACTGATTATATGATAAAACTTTTATTAGTTAGCAACTTTTTGATAACCCTTGAATGAACCGAGATAATTGAGCTCAAAGTGAACGTATAGAATGGGGAGCATTTCCGTTAGACGGATCTGCCACCTTTGACCCAATTTATCTCGGTTCCTGCGAAAGATATAAAAAAGTAATAAACTAATGAAATATTTCTGATAATATGATAAACATGTTATCAGTTGACCATTTTTTGATATCTATCATGAGAACCGAGATAAATCCTGTTTGTCAACCCTACAATTCGGGCGGTAATTGAAAAAACATTATAAGACCTGTAACAGAAAGCCCCCAACTTTTAACTTTGAGCTCAATTATCTCCGTTCCTATGCAAGATATCAAAAATGTGTTGACTACTGAAATGTTGGAGATATTATGATAAGCAATTTATTAGTTGACAAATTTTTGATAACTCTTACAGGAAAAAGGATAAATTAGCTCAAAGTTAGGGGCCCTTCTAATACAGATTTTATGGTAAGTTTGAATACCGTATTTCCTCCAATATAAGCCCACCTCTATTTGAAGCCCAACTCTAATAGAAACCCGCCCCGCGAGGTGCTTCGAAAAATAGAAGCCCACCCTTTAATAGAAGCCCATGGGCTTATATTGGAGAAAATACGACAATTAAAAATTCTAGAATTTTTGGAACTTTGATTTAAGAACTCGAAAATTTCTCAATTTTTGATCTACAGAATTCCGGAATTTTGAATTTAGAGATTCTGGAATCTCAGAATCTCATAAATTTGTAATTTTGTGGTTTAGAATTGCAGAATGAAAACTTCGAATTGAAAAAAACCCCGAAATTAAAAATTCTTAACTTCCGAATTGTCAAATTTCTGATTTTTTGAACAAAATTTTTTTGAAAATTAATCATTGAAAAATAGAAGCCCACCCTCTAATTGAAGCCCACCTCTAATAGAAGCCCACCCTGAGAGAGAGGTTGAAAAATAGAAGCCCATGGACTTCTATTAAAGGAAGTATTAGGTTGGCGGGAAAGTCTTTGTCACTCTGTTTGTTTAATCACTGTTCTCGTATATGGAGGCTGTGTATGATATCGACTCTAGTGAATAACAAGGTGATAAGAACCTTCCATATAAACAAGTCCCCATTTCCTTCCCTGCTCCTCATCTGTAATTGAAACGATATGTTTGTTCCCACTGCAATTCACATCAGACATGTTTTGATTTACCTCTTCCTATCTCACACCACGATGAAGGATTCGGAAACTTTCTTGAAGAATGTGTACAACACACATGCCCCTCACTACAATACTATTCGCAATTGGTTCCATCGTTTCGAAAAAGATGACTTCTCGCTCGATGAAAAGGATCGCTCTGGGAGACCCCGTGAGTTGGATTTGGACAAGCTGAAGCACGCATTGCAATCGGATCCATTTCAATCTAGCCGTGAACTAGCTGTCACATTCGGAGTTCACCATAGCACAGTCCTTGAAGGTTTGAAGTCTCTTGGAATGAGAAAACTTTTTGGTCGATTCATACCTCATCACCTGACTCAAGCCAACCTTGACCGCCGAGTCGACGATTCGATTACTCTTCTCACTCTCCACGCGGGCGATCGATGGCTGGACCGGCTAATAACCGGAGATGAGAAGTGGGTCTTCTACGATAATCACCACAGGAAATCCCAGTGGGTTGGAGAAGGAGAGAGCCCACAGGATGTCCCCAAACCCGACCTTCATCCGAAAAAAGTTATGCTCTCTGTGTGGTGGGGAGTGGACGGCCCCATCTACTGGGAACTTCTGCCCGAGGGCAAAACAATAACTGGAGACCTCTACACTACTCAACTACGAAACCTCAAGAAAGCAGTCGACCGTTCGGCCCTGAAAGACAAGAAAGTGTACTATCAACATGATAACGCTCGCCCACATGTTTCGAAACAAGTGAAGCAGGAGCTGATGGGATATGGATGGAATGTTCTCCCTCACCCCCCGTATTCTCCTGATCTTGCTCCTTCCGACTATTGGTTATTTGGCGATATGACACGTGCCTTCGAAGGAAGAAGCTTCAATTCCCGTGGAGCGGTCGAAGCGGCACTCAAACAATACTTTGCCTCACGCCCGGCTGGATTCTACCGCAATGGAATCCATAAATTGAGGGAACGTTGGAGACATGTTGTTGATAATGATGGACAATATAATTAATTATTCGGTTATTTTTTCTTTGAGAAATAAACTATGAAAAAGTGACAAAGACTTTCCCGCCAACCTAATACGGTAAGTTGGAACGAACAGGAATAGAAAGGAAAAGGGAACTATATAGGGTGTTTGGCTGATACATAAAATTTTTTGGAAGAGTGGAAGCTCTGCTAAAAGCTCCAATAGAACTTATCTGATCTTCGTTTCAAATAAAAAATACCGGAACCAAATTTTTTCCAAATCTATTTCAAATAGTAGATTTTCAAAAAAAAAAAAGAAACTTGGAAGTAGAAAAAAAACCAGACAAGATGATGATGAGATATAGCAAAACTCAAGAGAAGACTTGAGTTATTTACCGAAATATATGCCCCTAAACATCCATCCCCATTCGATTTCAATGAAAAAACAAGTCTATATGGATGTGTGTCAGTTTCGTTTTTTTTTCAGTCAAGGGTCCGACTAGGGAGACCACCACCATCGCCTCCGCCCGCCTTGTTTATTTTATTACTGATTCATTTTTCATTTCTTCTCCATTCATTTTGATGTCATGTTTAGAGTTGGAAAGTTCTAGAATAGATGGAGCCCTTTGGTTCATAAAAACAAGGAAAAATTATATGAAGCATGTCAACAAATTAATCATAAAAGGCCAAAGGGAGGAATCCTTCTCACGGAGGATGCACTATTTGGGATGACGAGGGAACGAGATAAATAATTTTGGGATTCGGAGAATTTTTTGCTGAAAGAGCTACTAGGTCATGTAGGAGGGCGGATAAGGAAGTATCCAGCCAATTTATCTGGGTTCCGGTAAGGAAATCGGAAAGTGATCAACTAACAAAATATTGATGATATTATGATAAGCAAATTGTTAATTGACCACTTTTTAGTATCTTTTACAGGAACCGAGATATTTAGTGAACGGTTAATGATACCATAGACACTCTAAGAGAATGACTTCCCTGTTAAGTTTGAGCCAAGTTTATCTCGCTTTCTGTAAAAGATATCAAAACTATGCCAACTAACAAAATGTTGCTGATATTATGATAAACATTTTATCAGTTGAAGACTTTTTGATGTCTTTTACAGGAACCTAGATGAATTGCCTACCGTAAGCACATATAAATTCATTCGAGCCAAGCTATCCCAGTTGCTGTAAATAATATTCCAAACGTGGTTAACTAATAAAATGTTGCTGATATTATGATCAACATTTTATCATTTGACGACTTTTTGATATCTTCTACAAGGAACTTAGATAAATTGGCTCAAAGTTGGGACCATACTTGTCCACCTTGCCAACGGGACCACCTACGGCCCGGCGCATAACTCGGTTCAAACTCAGAATTTTTTAGTGGACTAAAAAGTATAATTCAGAATTTGATGAGATCTACGAACTGATACACAATTCGACATTTCGCCTTTGGAGGGTTCATCTTAAAGGTTTATCGAATTTCAATGATTTGAATTCCCGCTTTGTTAGGATAATCAGCTCTTATGCTAATTTTAATGTTTTACAATTTTCAAGATCTTCAAAATTGTTGAAATCTGTGCCATTGTCAGTTTATCTATTCAAAAAACATGCAAAAAAATGAAATGTAGCGAAAAATATACCGTATACTATTAGAATACAACCTTATTGATGAACTTTGAGCTCAATTATCTCGGTTCCCATGAGAGGTATCAGAAAGCAGTCAACTGATAAATTGTTTATCATAACATTTTTAATATTTTACCAGTTAACAAATTATTGATATCTCTTATAGGAACTGAGATAATTGAGCTCAAAGTGGAAGTTAACCTACTCTAAATGCTACAATAGAAGCGCACCCTATACGCCTATTTTGAGCTCAATTATCTCCTTACTTGTAAAACCTATTAACAAATTTCAACTAATAAATTATTTATTAAAAAATAACCTATATTTTATCAATTGACAGTATTTGGATATCTCTTATGGGAACCTACTTGAGTTCAAAGTATACTTGAGCTCAAAGTTCGCACATGGCTAATAGAGATTGGGGCAAATACGGTAGTAAACAATTTCAAAGTCTGTGACCTCAATCTTGAGTACTACTGTACCTGTTTGGGTAGCGAGAATAAACTTCTAAATTGTTATAAACAAGTAACTAGGAAAATGGGTTCTTACCCAGAATTAAAGATTACATGGAAACGATAGTAATAGAGATGCTCAAGAGATTTCTGATTCGTCTGAATGGAGGTCAAAATAAAGCTTTCCAAAAACCCCCTGGTTGGTTGAATAAGGTACATGCAGCTGAAAGTCAATAATAGCGGAATCTCTAAAATGAATCATTTTGTTTTTCCGCGTTTTTCTTTCCAGCTCCACCCTCCATAGCAGATTTTCTCATCCGATAGCAAAAATTGAAATCAAAAGTGGCACAATATATAGAAGAATAAGAAAAACGAAACAAGATCCAATACTACCGTAATCCTTGTGAAGTAGGAGGAATAAGAAAAGCGAAAAGGGAAATGGGACATCTTCTTCAGGCTGAATGACTAATCAATTTAATAAAATACAAAGCGACGAAACATTGACACCGAGAGAGAGAGGAATAAGAATTGAGAGGGACGATGTGATCGCTTGAATAGACTTGAGAAGGCCGCGAAGGTCCTTCTGAAGACTCGAAGAATGAATGAATTGAATTTCAATTATTTTGCTCTGGTCGGTTGCCTTTTTCGCCACATTCACATTCACACACACACATAGACTCAATTTTTCACAAATCGACTGGAATTTTTTTTATCGGATGAGTCTTCTAGAAGGGGCGGCAAACAAGAAGAGTCAATGACGAGGTAGAAAAATGGAGCAACGGATTCCAAGAATGGGTGGGATGATGAAAAAAGGGTCCCCGGTGCTCAAGGATCATATAGTTGTCATGCACTTTCCGTTGTTCGTCTGGTATTCATTTTTAGGTTTTTTAGGATAAGTGATAAAATGGGGACATCTGAAGATCCAAGGTCTACCATAGACGTAGAGCGCAAAGGTGAGATCATCCAGATAAGGGGGCTATAGAGGAAGATTAGGCTTATATCGAAAAAATCTAAAAATCCAACAAGATTTTTTTTCTATAAACACGAATTTCGTCCTCAAGACACAGTTTAAACTGAATATTGTATAATGAGAGCTTTTGAAATCAACGTTATTGTTCATTCGCAAGCGTATATAGTCGGTTTTTCACAGCACTTGCCAATTTTTTTATTCCAGTTTTGCTCAACGATTTTCCAGAACGTTTTTCAAGAATTATTGTTTTTTCCACGCTTTTTCCGATGGAACGCAGGCACCGCTGAGCGATGTTTAATTTCAAGCTTTCGCGTCGAGACTAACGCTAATTTATCGTTAGTATTTATTACAGTATGTTCGCGGTGGAGCGCGTTTACATACCGAAAGAAAATTGCTGATGACCGAAGGTCCCACAACGACAACTACAGTAACCTGTAAATTATTTTTATTTTTCTCGATTTTTGTTCATTTTCTATTTTCCGACATTTTCTATTTTCCGTCGGACATGTTTGACACGGCGGCCAAAATTCCTTCTTTCCCAACTCTATTTTAGGTTCCAAACGTGACAAGAATATAAACGCAAACAAGTTGGGCCACAACAACACAGAGTACCCATCTGACTTTAAAAACTGCTCCCTATCATGGTCTCTCGGATAAGAGACCATGCATCACAATCATCATATGTGTCACATGAGAGAGAGAGAGAGAGAGAGAGAGAGAGAGA
>NC_013488.2:2163984-2170884 GCF_000004555.2 Caenorhabditis briggsae | reverse complement strand
AATCCATGTGCCTGATTTTACCGCCGTGTTTGAGAAAGGGAAATCGTCGAAAACAGTTAAAATCGAGAGAAAAAAACGGAAGAAAATTTTCAGGTTACGGTATTCTACCGGGACAAAAAATCGAAGCTGAAGGTCTCACAACGTCAACTACCGTAATCTGAAAAAAAGTTCTGAAATTTAGCAGAATTCGAAAGAAGTCAGTTTTACGGCATTTTTTTCGAAACACATGGACACATTTTCCGACTTTTTTCGAGAAAAAATAACAGAAAGTTCGATGATAAGCAGTGAAAATGAATAAAAATTGATTAAGGTAACTGTAGTTTTCGTTGTGGGACCGTAGGGCGTTTTCCTTCCATAACCTGCGAATTTTAAACTTAAAAATTGTTCGCATGACATAATTAAATTTTCTATTTTAACGATTTTTAAGATTTCTTCGAAAAATGAGTTTCTTCGAATTCCGCCTATTACAGTTCTTCCTATGACATAATTTTACTTTTTCAAACTTTTGTTTATTTTTTACACGACCCACTTCTCCTCTGTCCTGCACCAAGTTCAACTCGATTAAATGGAAGTTTCTAGAGAAAGATAGAACAGCAACATTAAAAAAATACTGATGGGGAATTATTATTTATATTATTGTTATGCTGAAAAATGAGTGGCGACTGGAAAGAGAAAAACAGTAGTAGGAAAGCAGAGAGAAAAATAAGACATACATCGGAAGCATTGGAAAAAAATTGTACAAAATGGGAAGAAAAAGATGCGGAACGACGACGGGGAAACCCGAGAGGAAGCGGCGAAAAATCAGAAGCAAGAAAAATTCAGAATTTATTATGTTATCACTTGAGCAGGAATCTTTCCGTGAACGTCGTCCTTCGCTGGGTTTCCCTCTAGTGGATCGGGCACGCCGGCGTCCTCCTTCAGCTGATCGATCAGCTCGCGTGCCGGTTTGAACACTTTGCCAGGCCGGAATGTCAGTTTTCGGGAGATGAGACCCATCTGAAAAAAAGATAAATTTGAATTTCAGGCATCTCGAAAGATCTTTTTTATCGCAAAATTTGCTACCGCTTCCGACCGCTACGCCGACACGCGACGCGTTCAAACTAGGCTTGATGGCAAGCTGCATCTGCCAACTTACATCACTGATCGGATAGATGATATGCATGTGAAGGTGATGAACGGAGAGCAGTGGTGGCAGGTGGAATCCGATGCGAAGCATGTCTTCGACAGTGTCCGCCTCGCCCTCCTTCTTCAGCTGCTCGCGAAGCAGCTCTCGTCCTGTTCTCTCCATTTCTTCCACTGAAAAATTCAAAATCCACGTGGCAAAAACCTAAAACCCACGAAGCGGCACATCGGCGACTGTAAGATCGGTCGGTTTCGAAATATGCTGCTTGCTGAGAACCAGGAAGTGATGCTTGGCTTTTGGCTTGATGTCGTTGATGACAACGACCTAAAAAATGTAGAATTTGAAAAATAGTTTTTTTAGCGAAAAAAATTCGCCTCACCATATTCTTTTCCTTCAACTGCAACTCCTTCTTATTCTTGACAATATCGCAGAACTTGCAACCGTTCACTGTTGTGAGCATTGAAGTCATCCTGAAGAAAAATCAAAATTTAGCGCGAATTCGAATTTTTCGGGTGAAACCAAAAATTGAGCCAGAAGAGTGCGAAAACAGAGAATACGAATAGAAGAATGTAGGCGGCGACGTCGACAACAATGAACGTCATAACGATGAGTGAGAGACAATGGAATGATAAGAGAATTGGGAAAATTGGTGTTATCGGAAAAAATGTATCTTTAGAGAATAGACACTTTCATTGCGTAGTTACGAAACGAACTGACCACAAATTAAATTTTTTCCGAATTTTTTTTCGATTTTCACTGCAAAATAAATCCGGAAAAAAAATTAGGTTACGGTAGTTGTCGTTGTGGGACCTTCCGAGCAAATAGCGAATAATGGCGAATAAAATTGCTCCGTTATTTAGTCTTTAGTTTTTTGAAACTCTGAACATTTGTCACCTTCCGAACAATACGCGTCTCTGTGTTTTTTCTGTTTACCGAACAGGTTAGAATGCGAAAAAAGGGAATCGGGTTGTGGGTGCGAATTCAATAGAAACAAGGAAGTAGCTTGAATAGATTTTAAATATTTTCAGAAACGATTTTTCTGGGATTTTGAGCGAAAAAATCGGTTTATTTAGCGAAAAAAAAAATGCAAAATTACTGTATTTAAAGAGGGAATCCGACCAAAAATTTTTTTGTATTAAAATGTTTCAAAAGTTATCTATTTTTCGAATATTATTGCGAAAAAATTCGAAAGAAATCCGAAATCCCCGAAAAACGCCGTTGAAAATGAAAAAAATTCAAAAAAGGTGCCGCCGAGG
Organism: Caenorhabditis briggsae; assembly: GCF_000004555.2. NCBI lineage: Eukaryota > Metazoa > Nematoda > Chromadorea > Rhabditida > Rhabditidae > Caenorhabditis > Caenorhabditis briggsae. The sequence goes on along the minus strand of NC_013488.2, from coordinate 2,168,505 downwards.
GACGAGGATTTGAATTCCCGCGCAATGAGAAACCTAGGCCACGGCGCCTGATAGCATTATTTTCAAGTGGCCGACAGTGTTTTTTAACGTTTTTTACCTGTCGGAGATAAAATCGAAAAAAATCCGGAAAAATGGTCCGGTAAGAAAGTCGCGCCGCACGCGTGGCCTAGGTTTCTCACTGAAAATCCTCGTCCCTCGGCGGTACCTTTTTTTGAATTTTCTCCTTTTCAACGGCGTTTTTCGGGGATTTCGGATTTTTGAAAAAAATTTTCGCAATAATATTAGGAAAATAGATAACTTTTGACACATTTTAATGCAATAAAAAATTTGACCGGGGTCCCCCTTTAACCGATTTTTCGTAGTTTTCGCTGTCTTTTTTGGTCCAAAAAGAACCTATTTATCGAAAAATATATCGAAGCTTGAAAACCGGAAACCTTATGACAACTTCCGATGAAAAAAAGGAGTAAGAAAAGGGTTGTTAGTTCAGTCAAAGTGTACGAAAAATTCCGCCAAGTTAAAAAAGAATACGAAACGAGTTTCGGGCAAAGTTCGTTCTTTTCGGAAATACCTGTCATTTAGACAACAGGACACACTGGTTTAAATTTGAAATTTTCAATTGTTCATTTAGAATTCTAGAATTTTTCGGGTCTAAAAAGTAGTTGAGGAAAAAAAAGAAAAATTTTCTGGGGGATGAAAACGGACGGAGATTAAAATGGAGACGAAAAAAGGAGGGGAGAGTAGTAAACAGGAGAGAGGCGCAGCGTCCAAATAGAAATGAGAAGAACGGGTGCGAGAAGGAGAGAGAGAGAGAGAGAGAAAAGAAGGACAAAACAATTTGTGATGAGATAGAAACACACTGCAGACAAAACAACGACTTCTCTCTCTCTCTCTCTCTCTCTCTCTCTCTCTCTCTCTCTCTCTCTCTCATGTGACACATATGATGATTGTGATGCATGGTCTCTTATCCGAGAGACCATGATAGGGAGCAGTTTTTAAAGTCAGATGGGTACTCTGTGTTGTTGTGGCCCAACTTGTTTGCGTTTATATTCTTGTCACGTTTGGAACCTAAAATAGAGTTGGGAAAGAAGGAATTTCGGGAAAATGTGAAGTCTCAATTTTCAGGTATTGAAAGTTTTTTTTTAAATACAGGTTCAAACATGGACAATCACTGGATATCCACAAAATAACAATGAATGATGCCACCTGAAAATCCAGAATGCATACCGTAACTTTGAGTCAATTTTTCTCGATTCCTAGAAAAGATATCAAAAAGTGATCAACTGATAAAATTTTGGTGATATTATGATAAACATTTTATCAGTTGAAAGATTTTTGATATCACTTACAGGGAGTGAGATTATTGAGCTCGAAGTGCACGCATAGAGCGCCACACAATACTGCACTCTGAGATCAATTACCTCGGTTCCTATAAGAGCTATCAAAGTTTTGTCAACTAATGAAATGTTGCTGATAATATGATAAGCATTTTATCAGTTGACAAAATTTAGATATTTCTATTAAGAGCCGAGGCTCAAAGTTGGCTCAAATTGGCTCAAAGTTGACGGTTGGGACATTCTGTTACAATGTTTACGGTAGCTTGTCACATGAAATTTCAGCCGTTTATATGGATCTACATGGAGCTTTCTATAAACCTGAAAACTTTTTTCAGCTATCGATTTTCAGCCTTCCCAGGATTTCTGATCTACTTTGGAGGAAGTGTTTCCGATCTATTGAAATACAACGTCAGAAAAAAAAAACAACAAAATCTTTAAAAACACTTTTGGGAAGGAACAGAAAAACTGTAGAATCACAATATAAAAACGAAGATGTATAACAGCTTCCTGGATTCTAAAAAGCACGTATCCTCTCCTTGGATACCGAAAATTACGGTGTTTTGTTCTCTTTTTTCTCCCTGGACTCTTTTGAATTTTAAAGAGAAACCTGGATTTAAGAGTCATTCAATTTGGAGTCTAATTATCTCAATATCTATGAGAGATATCAAACGTCTGTTAACTACAAATTATTTGTCATAAAATTATCAGTATTTTATCAGTTGACAAAATTTAGATATTTTTCAAGGGAACCGAAATAATTGAACTGAAAGAATTACTGTAAACACCCCTCATCATCACTTTCGAATTTGAGCTCAATTCTTTTTTTCATTCTCAGGTTCTTTTTACAGATATCAAAATTTTGTTAACTGATAAAATTTTAGTGATATTATGACCAACATTTTGTCAGTTGACCACTTTTTGATACCTTTTACAGTAACCAAGATAAATCGGCTGAAAGTTGAAAGCTAGGGGTGTAACTCTATTAGAGGGATTACGGTAAGGGGCGTGGCCTATATTCAATACTTACCTTTTTTTCGTCGAGATCTTTTTGAATAGAATTGATGTCTGAACTTTCAAAAATCAACCAAATTTCCATATTGGTCTTCCATATTTCCATAACCAAATTTCCATATCCATTTCCACATTGTATTCCTATGTGTTGAATTTCAAAGAAACCGAAAACTATGATGTCGATCAGCTTGACTTCTTGATCTTCTTTTTTTTTCAAACTGAAATTTCAATGCAACAATAGAAAGTTCTAATTCTTAAAAAGCCCAGATTTCCAAGACTTCCTCCTCTTTCCCAAAAAATTATTTTTCCCAAAAAAACCATTTCAGATCTCCCCAATGAATAAATGGCCATATCTGATCATTGCCTATGTCGCTGTGGTGTTACTGGTATTTGATAGACTTCAATTCGCACCCATTTTCTCTACTACGATCTTGAAAGATCCTGTTGATGGCCTTGAAGAAGTTGATAGGACAAATTCATCTTACCTAATAGCCGGAAAAGATAGATTCCAATGGTACAAGGAGCAGTTATTCAATAGGACGAAGTTAACAGAGGTGAGTCGTGCCCAATTATCTTGGTTACTGTAAGAGATAGCAGTAGTCTGTCAACTAATAAAACATTGCTGATAATATGATAAACATTTTATCAGTTTACAAAATTTCGAAATCTCTTATAGCAACCGAGATAATTGAGCCCCGAATGATGGTCTTCTATTAGAACGGTTACGGTAGCTCCTAAATTCTTAATTTCAGTTAAAAAATGCTCCGAACATCAGCCTCTTGTATGCTTATGAGTTTGAACATGAAATCACTGTTACAGTAACCTCATGGGAGCGTCTTGGGTGAGTCTTTGCTTCAATAGAAGCCCACAAACAGGTTATCCAATTACCGTATTTGCTCTAATATAATAGAAGCCCACCCAATGCGAGCACTTCGAGCTCAGATATCTCGGTTCCAATTAGAGGAATCCAAAACCTGCCAACTGATAAAACATTAGTGATATTATGATGAACAATTTCCCAGTTGAACATTTTTTTTTTGAAGGAACCGAGATAATTGAGCTGAAAGTGCGCGGATCGGATTCTATTAGAATACAACAATCTCATAAATCCAAAAATTCCAGCTACCGCCTCTTCTGTCGTTATTTAGACGAGAACGACAAAGAAATTGGAGAGCCATTTGAAAGTTTCACATATCCAGAGTACATTGTAAACTGTCAAAAAAGAGAGGGTACCCGGAAAATTGGTTTGAGTGTCAATGAAACGGAAATCATGTTTGAAACAATTCCAATAATGGATAGGATGCTGAAAAGTGAGTTGTAGCTTTAAAGGGAGTTGCGGTATGCATTTTGAGCGCATTGCTTGCGTCACCGTAGCTCAGCCGGTAGAAGTGCGGCACCTCCAACAGTGGGCCCACAAGTTCGACTCCTCAAGGGGTGTGTATTCATGTCCCCATCTTTAAAAGGAGGTTTCAGAACCGAAATATGAGGTGTCCATGTGTGTGGCATCGATTTATGGGTTTGAACCAAAATGGTTGATGTTCATTGAGATGATTGAGCACTTCAAAATGCAGGTTTGTGAAATTTCTGATTACCGTATTTCCTCAACCTGAAATCCACTGTTAAAGGAGGACAGACAGCAAAAATTTTGGGGGACAGTTTGGGTGACGAAATCGCACCGTGCTTTTGTAGGCCATCGGTCGACAGGCGCTTTCGCGGCCCCGTAGCTCAGCCGGTAGCGGCGCTGTACCCTTGAGCTGTCCTGCATGAGTTCAACTCCTCATGGGGGTTCTCTAGGCAAAATATCAGGAAAACTTTTTTTTGGTGTCTGGCCTCCTTTAAAGGTGGTGTACGGTGAAATTTTTTATTGCATCAAAATGTGCAGAACTGCATGTAAATTGACTTAAAAATAAAGAGAAAATTCAAAAAAAAATTCCTTCATCGAGAAAACGCATCGAAAACTACGCTGAAAGCCCTTAGGGACGAGGTTTTTTTCTAGGCCGCCAGATGAGTAAAAGCGCGCAAATTCAAACTTTTAAAATTTTTTCGCTCGTTTTCACTTTTTTCGGTTTTTTCAAGAGTTTTCTAGGTTTTTGTCAATTTTTCTTCCAGATACATCGAAAAATTGAAAAAAAAACAGTGAAAACGAGCGAAGCAAATTTAAAAGTTTGAATTCGCG
>NC_013488.2:2157369-2163458 GCF_000004555.2 Caenorhabditis briggsae | reverse complement strand
TGAGTAAAAGCGCGCAAATTCAAACTTTTAAAATCTTTTCGCTCGTTTTCACTTTTTTCGGTTTTTTCAAGAGTTTTCTAGGTTTTTGTCAATTTTTCTTCCAGATACATCGAAAAATTTGAAAAAAAAACAGTGAAAACGAGCGAAGCAAATTTAAAAGTTTGAATTCGCGCGCTTTTACTCACCGGGCGGCCTAGAAAAAACCTCGTCCCTAAGGGCTTTCAGCGTATTTTTCGATGCGTTTTTCTCGATGAAGGAATTTTTTTTTGAATTTTTTCTTTATTTTTATGTCAATCTACATGCATTTCAGCACATTTTGATGCAATAAAAAATTTCACCGTACACCACCTTCAACTTTGAGCTCAATTATCTCGTGAAAGATATCAAAAAGTTGTCAACTGATAAAAGACTTATCATAACACCACAAACATTTTATTAGTGAACAATTTTATTGAATCTTTTCCAGGAATTGAGATAGTTGAGCTCAAAGTTGACGGTTCAGAGGAACTACAGTAATCTCATGAGACGCACACTAATGCAATGTTTAAGGGCGTCCAACACTTTTACTTGCATATTCATAACGCATCCATGTATGATATGAGAGTGATAAACGACTATATCAGAACTGGAGAAGTTGAAGTTCATTATCTGATTGAGAGAGACTACAGAAAGGATAATCACTGGCATATGGTCAATCTGGCGGTAATTTTCTATACCTGAGCCTTGATCACAATTATCTCGGTTCCTGTGAAAGATATCAATAATTTGCCGGCTGACAAAATATTGGAGATGAAAAGATGAATAATTTATCTGTTAACAGATTTTTGATATTTCTCATATGAACCGAGATATATGCGCTCAAAGTTGGAATGTCGAGGCATGTCGGCTGATCTACTCGGTCGGCTGCCGACTTCTTAACTTTAAGCGATATTATTTCGTTTCCCACGAGAGATATCAAAAATTTGTCAACTGATAAAATATTCATCATAATATAAGCTATATTTTATTAGTTTAAAGATTTTTGATTTCTTTTACAAAAAGCGAGATATTTTCACTCAAAGTGGCCATACCGAAAAACAGTTTTTTTCCAGGACTGCTTAATCTGGTCGCGCGGAGAATCCAAATGGACCATTTTCGCAGATTTGGATGAGAGGATTTACATGACAAATTATACAGGAACAATTTTGGATTATGTTCGAGAGGTTCAGAATGATACGATTGGGAGTCTGATGTTCAGGCAGCAATGGATTCTGAAAACTGAGTTGATGCCAGAGAGATACGAGGGGGATAAGCAAGTAAGGATCTGAAATTTTAGGGTTTCAATTTTGATGGCCTAACTTTCTCCAAATTCATTTTCTAGGCCATCAATTTCAAGACAAGTTAGTCTCCTATCCGGTTTCCTTATTAGCAAACGAGTGTAATTCTGGGATAAATCAGCATGATGGTCTTGGGGTGCGCGCATTTTGAGCTCAATTATCTCGGTTCCTATAAGAGATATCAAAATCTTGTCAACTGATAAAATATAGGTGATATTATTATCAATATTTAATCAGTTGACAGATTTTAAATATCTTTTGAATGAACCGAGATAATTGAGCTTAAAGTGTTCGTATAGGGTGACAGACACCAATGAGCCGCTGGATGTCCGTTTTCGCGTAGAATCGAACCAAAATTCCAACTGACATTTTCAGATCAACCAATGGATGCCAACTCATCGATGGCACAACTCAACCGGTCTCGGACCACATGGTCATACTGCAAAATGTATTGTGGACACTTCGAAAGTGTTCATAATGTTCATCCATTACGTCACACAGTTCTTCCCAGCCCCATATGGCAATAGATATGTCACAAAGAGAGTAGAAGCGGAAGAAGGGCTGATAAGGTTTGTGAACCCTTCGACAGGATATCACAAAGAAGTTTCATCAGGCACTACCGCGACCAAAGTCTAGGGTCGTGGGGACAAAAGTGGCTGAACTCGACGTTGAGATTTGGGGAGCTAAGATCAACAGACTATCCGGAGAAATTGATTGGAGAATTGACGGAGAGAGTGAAGAGAAGAGCAAAATATGTATATGATAATTTGGAATGATTCGGGTTTTTGAATATTGGGTACCTTCTACTATACTTTTGAGCTCAATTATCTCGGTTCCTAGGAGAGATGTCAAAAAGCTATCAACTGATAAATCGTTTATCATAATATCAGCAATATTTCATCAATAGACAGATTTTTGACATCTCCCAAAGGAACCGAGATATTTGAGCTCAAAGATAGGATGGGCTTCTAGTTAGAGAGAATACAGTAGCTTGAGTTCGACTCAATAAATGAATTGTGCTGTTTTTTATGTAATTTTTTAATTTTAAATTATTCAGAATTATATATTATAAATTAGTGTTTTGTGTGATAATTCGTTGTTTTTTCATTTTTTTTTTTCAGCTATTTTAAATTGTAGCCGTTATTATTCGGGAACCTTGTGTCCTGAAATTTACTTAGAAGCGCATCGTCGGTCCTGAAGCGAAAGCAGCTATTTATTTATGGTTTTTGCAAACAACTTCATGCACTTTTAATACAGTACTTCGGAATTATTTTATTTCGACCCATTTTTTGGTAGTTTTCCTACTTTATAAGAAAATTAAGCTCATTATTTATGAGAACCTGAGGGAAATAGGCTAAAACAAAATAATTCCAAAGTACTGTATTAAAGGCGCATGAAGTTATTTGTAAAAACCGTAGCCGTTTCAACTTCTGGACCGGCTATGCGCCTTTAAATTAATTTTCGGACACAACGTTTATCGGCTCCGGACAAGAATAGTAAGAAATTCGGGAAATATAAATATTTCTAGGTTACGGTAGTTGTCGTTGTGGGACCCAAACGGTATAAATTATGCCTAAAATGGGTCAACATAAAATTATTCCAAAGTACTGTATCGAAGGCGCATCCATTTTCTCAGAAATTTTCACCGTTTTCGCTTCAGGTGAAATTTCGGTCGCAATATTCATCGCCGTCGGAGCTTTTGAACAACGGTATAAATATTGAAGGCGCACAGAAAGTTACCTTGTGGGTCTCGACAGGAATTACTTTGTCTGCTTTTTCGAAATCTTTTCGTCAATTTTATACCAATTTTCCGCGCTTTTCGGATGTGAAATTTCGAAATTTTTGAAACTCAGAATTGTGGAAAATTCCGAAAAAGCTATTCCGAAAATTCCCGAATACTGAAAATCGCTGAAAAATCATGAAAAATAGTAGAAAAAAAAAGTATTTTTTTATTATATTTTTAATGACATTAAATATTATACATATTTTTAAAAATTCAAAGGTGCGAAAATTGGTGCGAAAAATTCTTCTCCAAGCGACTCCTCTGTTGACTCGTAATATCCGCCGACACCCGTTGAATCGTTTTCGGATCGAACAGCTTCTTCTGAAGACGACTTCTCACTGACGTCTCCTCCTCGTGCTTTCGTTTTCTCTTCGTTTTCGATTCATACTCCTTTACAATTTTCCTACTGAATTCCTCCGCCTCTTTCAGTCGTTTCCTCTCCTTCCGATCGATTTCTTTCAGTCTATCCTCATCCTTTACTGGTTTCCCATTGGCATCTCGATCTACTAAAGGTCCGTGGAGCGGGCATTTAAACATATCTTTCCGTTTACACAACGCACCACTGGGCAGTTTCGCCAGACACTCCCTATCAATTTTCGGTGCTTCTCCAACAAAGGTGAACTGTCTCTGTGTGTAAACTGTGTCGTGGACCGTTCCAGCTACAGTACTCTCGTCTGCAGATCTCCAGAATCGATGACAATCCGCGTTGTTTTTGGGGACTTCCACATCTTTTCGCTCTTCTCCCCAGTACTTTAAATCCAACCCGAATGAGACGAATTTCACTTTTGGCTCTTCTTTCTTCGGGTTCGCTAACTTCTTCTCGGGCTCTTTCACGTCTTCTTTCACGTCTTCCGACGCTTCATTCGCGTATTGCACCATCAGAATGTCATCAATCGATATTTCGACGTCAATGAAATCATCGTCGAATTTCTTCGCTTTTTGCACTGGCTTTTTCTTGGTTTTTATCCGAATTTCATCGGCTTTCAGAACCAATTTTTTGATGACATCGCGATAATCGATAATTGATTGAGCTAGCGATTCGCCAGCTCCTTTCAAAGGGAGTAGGCCTTTAGCGAGTCTGAAATTTTGGAATTTTAAGTATGATGGTGCAAGAAATCGGGAGGTCCCACCACGAAAACTATCGTAACTTAAAAAAAAATTATTTTTGGCGCCGATGAACCTTGTAGCCGAAAATTAATTTAAAGGCGCATCGCCGGTCCTGAAGCAAAAACAGCTATTTATGGTTTTTGCAAATAACTTCATGCGCCTTTAATACAGTACTTTCGAATTATTTATTTCGGCCCATTTCTAGGCAGTTTTCCTACTTTATAAGGAAATTATGTAGTTATTCGTAAAACCGTAGCCGTTTCCTCTTCAGGACCGGCTATGTGCCTTTAAATTAATTTTCGGACACAATGTTTATCGGCGCCGGACAGTAATAATAAGAAATTCGGAAAATATAAATATTTTTAGGTTACGGTAGTTGTCGTTGTGGGACCCAAACAGTATAAATTCTCACTTTCGCATTGTCTGCACCCTATGAATCAGAACTGTCTTCGCACCGAGGAATGCTTCGACAATGGCGTCGTTATCGGCATTCACTTTGATTAATGGCGATAAATCTTCTATAACAAGCTCGAAAGACTTAGAAGACGTCGATGGAATATCCATTGGGATATCCACGTCATCAGAATTCGTGAATGACGGAACCAACATCTCCATTGTAGTCTCCAATTCCATTTTTAATCGTTCGACGTCTTCTTTTATTTCCTCGAATTTCGATTTGTACAACGAGAGGGTCTGTAAAACGGAAGTAGCAAGATGTGGTGGAGGGTCCCACAACGAAAACTACCGTAACCTAAAGCATAGTTAGGTTACTGTAAATTCGTTGTGGGGCCTTTTCTTTCACTAACTCTCTCCACTATCATTCTCCTTCTCTCATCCAAAAACTCTCTCCGCTTTCTTTCCTCCTCAATCTTCTTCTCCCCATTCTCGTAGTCCACAAATTTGGTTTTCCGCAGTGTCACCGCCAAACACTTCATTCTGGCGTCATTTTTCGCATACATCTTCTCCCAATTTTTAATGAAAGCTAGTGATTTTGATTTCAGCTCGTTTCCTTCGCTCTTCGAACCGGGAAGTGGATTTCGAATAGGATCGGTTTCCAGCATAATTTCTATGAATTCCTAGAAATTTTTAGTGTTTTTAGGCGACATTTTTTCTAAATAACCTTTGGATCGTTCAGAATTTGGTCTCTAAACAAACTTGAATTGCAGAAATATTCATTGAACAATTGCAACACAAATTGCCGATCAGCACACCCGGATCGCTGAAAAATTCCGAAAAATAATAGCCAAATATTTTCTTTCCTTACACTAGCAGTCTCTAACAGCACTTTACACAAAACTTCTGTACATTCCTCATCGCGTTTTTCAATTTCCGCCTTTAAATTTTGATAAGGGACCGACTCGAAGTCTAGCTTCCCATCGTCTGTTAACTGCAAATTGTGGTTTTTTTGTCATTATTATTATTGCAGAATTTCGAAACTTACTTCTTGCAAAATTCTATTCAGATTCTTTCGAATTCCGGACCTATACACATCTTCTTGCATTTGAATTTTTTCTGAAAAAAATCCGTATTTTTCACAGAAATCGGCAAGTTTGAGATTTAAATAAGTCAGTATTTTTCAATGAATCCTGCTTGAATCATGCAAATATTGAACTTTTAAGGACAAAAAAAAACGAATAAATACAAGCATGTTTATAATGGGGACGGGGAGTGAAAAACAAGTTTTTGTGCACAAATTCATGTGATTTGCTGTGCGTTGATAAATATTTTCTCTATTTTTATCTCCTTTTTTCAGTTTTTATGTCAGAACCAAGTTTTTTTTTCGAGAAAAATCGATTGCAAGCACTTGGGTTCAAGCGAGGGGGTCAGAAAGAGCGCCCCAGTAAATTTAGGAAAAATTCTAAATTCGCTGCCGAATTTCGTTG
>NC_013488.2:2133508-2156733 GCF_000004555.2 Caenorhabditis briggsae | reverse complement strand
GTTCGATTCTGTCCGCGTTCTGTTCTGGTACGTGTGCGAAAAGAAGGACTGGTCTGAATGGAATCTGTTCGATTTTAGGTCTGTTCGATTTTGAAAACGTTCGAATTCGTCGTACCTCCAAAAAAAAAAAGATTTCTGACTGTAATTTAAAGGCGCATGTTATTAAAATGAGCAAGGAGTCTCGACGCGATTACAAGTAATAGCAAAAACTTGTTTTCGCACTTCTTCTCATCTAGTTGATTTCTCAATTCAATTTCCAATTCAAAAAGTGTCGAAATCTTTTCGCAACATTGCCGAAAAATAACCAGCAAAGTCAGGTGCACTTGCACCGAGCACTGAAAACGCGCTCCACCGCACCGCAAAAAATTCGAACGGAAAGCGCCGCGAGGCGGCTTACTTGCGCTGACTCTCGTTTATTTTTCTCGTGGTGGCTGGGTTTCCCCGCGCCGTCTCGTGATAGAGATGACCAGAGCATCGAAGACATCGTCTACGCTTCTTCTTCTTAAAATCTGCCTCCTCCAGTGTTTTTTTTACCCCGCAGCGCGTTTCTAGGTGCGTAGGTCACGTGCGCGGCCTTCTGGGTGCTCAGTTGCCATGTCTACAAATACGAACAAGTAGAGATCATGTGACTCTTTTCGAATCTTATTGTTTTTTATTTGGAGTGTGTCTGTTTGTGAACGCAGCGGCGCCGACGCCTATGCACATCACGTGACAGAAGCAGCAAACGGACGGCTGCACTCATCGAGGTGTCCTTATTGATTTTGTGACCATGTCGTCGTCTGCTACTTGTTTTGGTTCTTTTTTGTCTTGTTTCGAAACTTTCGGTTTTTTTCGTCATCTCTTTTTTCGCACGTATATCGAGCGGTGCCCTTATCATGAAGATAATTTTTGCCGGTCTCATGATGAAAAGGGAACTATCTCTCTCAATTTTTTTCTCTCTATTTTCATCCAATAAATCTTTATTATTTTGTCTATATTTCAGAACTAGGGCCGGATCGATTCCCGACTTCGTCTGCGTTGTGTGAGAGAGAGCGTGAGAGTGTGTGTGAGTGCGAGAGTTGTTGAAACGATAAATACCGATTTCTCGCTGATAAAGCCCCTTTTGTTTGTGTGCGTGAGTGTATGAGACTGACCTGAAACAAAACTACTGAAACCATCTGGACGACAATTTCGACATCGTCTGGTGAGTTGATTTTTTCTCACTTCAAAAATGTTACATTCTCCTGAAATGTGGTTTTCAGAAACCCAAAACAATGGAAGTTCTCGCGCAAGCCAAACAGCAATTTGCCCAAAATGACCGCATCGACGTCAACCTGCTCGACCAAGTGGTCCGTATCATGAACCAAATGAGCGGAAAAGAACAAGCCGAAGCGAACCACATCCTCATGTCGCTCAAGGAGGATCGCGACTCGTGGACCAAAGTCGACGCGATTTTGCAATATTCGAATCTCAACGAGTCGAAATATTTCGCGCTTCAAATCCTCGAAGGTGTCATTCAGCACAAATGGAAGTCGTTGCCGCAGGTGCAACGCGAGGGCATCAAGACTTACATCATTTCGAAGATGTTGGAGCTCTCGAGCAAGCAGGAGACCATGGCTTCCAACCAACTGTTGCTCCATAAAATGAACCTGGTGTTGGTGCAAATCGTCAAGCAAGACTGGCCAAAAGCGTGGCCAACGTTCATCACCGATATTGTCGACTCGTCGAAGACCAACGAGACGGTTTGCATCAATAACATGAACATTTTGAGCTTGTTGAGGTAATAATATACAATACTGGTCAATAAGTTGATTTTCAGCCATTTTCACCGTTTTCAGAGTCTGGAGCTCGGCTTTCAAGTGTAGAATCATTTTGAAAACGTTTGAAAGCGTAAAATACCGAATTTTTTTGAAAATTCCTAGTTCTTCAGCTTCCGCAAGACCTATATTAGAAGGGCCGACCCTTCTAGGTACCTCCGGAGGGCCCTTCTATTAGAGGGGGCCCTTATATTAAAGGGGCTTTCTAATACAGGTTTTGCGATATGTGCCGATTTCTGAGAGACACCTGTTTTTGCACTGAAAACGGACGAAAATGGGTGTTTTTCAGAAATCGGCGAATAGCTGAAAAACTAGAAATTTTCTAAAAATTCAGTAAATGCAAAGTTAACAATCTAGGTCTGTTTTAAACCCTCCTAACTTTTCAAGACTTCCGAAAATCGGTCAAAATGGGCGCATATCGACCGGAACTCTACATTTTAATATAATCTCGATTCTGAACGTTATAATCTTTCAGCGAGGAAGTGTTCGACTTTGGATCCCAAAACCTCACGCAAGCCAAGGAGCAACACCTCAAGCAACAGTTCTGTGGACAGTTCCAAGAGGTCTTCACCCTCTGTGTCTCCATCCTAGAGAAATGTCCATCCAACTCGATGGTTCAAGCTACCCTGAAAACCCTTCAACGCTTCCTGACCTGGATTCCAGTTGGCTACGTCTTCGAGACCAACATCACCGAGCTCCTCTCGGAAAACTTCCTCTCCTTGGAAGTCTACCGTGTGATCACCCTTCAATGTCTCACTGAGATCTCCCAAATCCAAGTGGAGACTAACGATCCGAGCTACAACGACAAGCTTTGCAAGATGTTCTGCTCCACCATGCGCCATATCTCTTCGGTTCTCTCGTTGGATCTAGATTTGGCGGCTGTCTACAAGGAGGCCTCTGATCAGGATCAGAAGTTTATCAGCAGCTTGGCCCAGTTCCTGGTCGCATTCTTAAAGGAGCACGTTCACCTCATCGAAATCACTGACGAGCCGCTGTCCGAAGCCAAAATCATGATTCGCGACGCTCACGACTACGCCATTCGCCTCCTTCTCAAGATCACTCTGATCGAGGAGATGGAAGTGTTCAAAGTGTGCCTCGATTGCTGGTGCTGGCTGACCGCTGAGCTCTACAGAATCTCACCGTTCATTCAACCAAGCTCCATCTACGGAATGATGAACAATACTCGTGAGCATCCACGTCGCCAGCTCTACCGAGAGTATCTATCCACTCTTCGCTCTGCTATGATCTCCAGAATGGCGAAACCAGAAGAAGTGCTGATTGTGGAGAATGATCAGGGAGAGGTGGTTCGTGAGATGGTCAAGGATACCGATTCCATTGCTTTGTATCGGAACATGCGTGAGACTTTAGTCTATTTGACCCATTTGGACAACAAGGATACCGAGATGAAGATGACTGAGAAGCTCGCGTCGCAGGTCAACGGAGGAGAGTTCTCGTGGAAGAATCTGAATCGATTGTGCTGGGCGGTTGGATCCATTTCGGGAACTATGGTTGAGGAGGACGAGAAGAGATTCCTTGTTCTTGTCATTCGGGATCTCCTTGGTCTCTGTGAGCAGAAACGAGGAAAGGATAACAAGGCTGTGATTGCTTCGAACATCATGTACGTCGTCGGACAGTACCCAAGATTCTTAAGAGCTCACTGGAAGTTCCTGAAGACTGTCATCAACAAACTATTCGAATTCATGCACGAGACACACGAAGGAGTCCAGGATATGGCTTGCGACACCTTCATCAAAATCGCCATCAAGTGCAAGAGACACTTTGTTATCGTTCAGCCAGCTGAGAACAAGCCGTTTGTTGAGGAGATGCTTGAGAATCTCACCGGAATCATTTGTGATTTATCGCACGCCCAAGTGCACGTTTTCTATGAAGCCGTCGGTCACATAATCTCGGCGCAGATCGACGGAAATCTTCAGGAGAATCTCATCATGCAGTTGATGGATATTCCAAATCGCACTTGGAGCGATATCATAGCCGCCGCTTCGACGAACGACGGCGTTCTCGAGGAGCACGAAATGGTTCGATCCGTTTTGAATATTCTGAAGACCAATGTGGCGGCGTGCAAGTCGATTGGATCCGCGTTTGTCTCGCAGCTTGGAAATATCTATGGGGACTTGCTCTCGGTCTACAAGTGAGTTCTAGAGGAGGGGGGTAACGATGAATCACAAAGAATTCGAAATTTTCCAGAATCCTCTCCGAGAAGGTGTCTCGTGCAGTGACCGCGGCTGGAGAAGAAGCGCTGCGCAATCCGTTAGTGAAGACGATGCGTGCTGTGAAGCGAGAGATTCTCATCCTCCTCTCCACGTTCATCTCAAAGAACGGTGATGCCAAGCTGATTCTAGAGAGCATCGTCCCACCGCTCTTCGACGCTGTGCTATTCGATTATCAGAAGAATGTGCCACAAGCCAGAGAGCCGAAGGTTCTCTCATTGCTCAGCATTCTCGTCACCCAGCTTGGAGTAAGTTTTTAGTGTTTTAAGACGACCGAAACACCTGTAATAGAAGGGCGCCAACATAGTCAAATTTGAGCCCATTTATCTTGGCTACTTTGCAAGATACTAAAAATCTGTCAACTGACAAAATACTGCTGCTATTATGATAAACATATTATCAGTTGACCGTTTTCTGATATCTTTGACAGGTACAGAGAAAAAGTGGCTCAAAAGGGTCCCTCCTATTACAGGTTTTACAGTAACACATACATTTCGAAAGTTAAAAACTGCTGTCCTAATTACCATACTATAATTCTCATTCCAGTCCCTCCTGTGCCCACAAGTACCAAACATCCTCGGCGCCGTGTTCCAATGCAGCATCGACATGATCAACAAGGATATGGAGGCGTTCCCCGAGCACCGTACCAACTTCTTCGAGCTCGTCCTCTCGCTGGTCCAAGAGTGTTTCCCAGTGTTCATGGAGATGCCTTCCGATGATCTCGGCACTGTCATCGACGCCGTCGTCTGGGCATTCCAGCACACAATGCGTAATGTTGCCGAGATTGGTGAGTTTTATTTTTTCATGTGGGATGCAAAATAACAAAAAAAAAGAGAGGAAATACTTTATTCATTTCAAAGGCACATAATCAAGAACACCCGCATGATTATCCTGTGTTCCAATGGTCTCTAGCTGTTTCTTGTAAACTCCGCAAGCTTTTCTGAAGTGGTTAGCCTCGTCGTTCTCGGTGAAATCGGTTACTTTTTGTGATAAGCTGAAAAAATTGAATTAGTTTCATTTCAAGAATAAAAAAATCGCTCACCTGCTATCAATCGCATAATTCTTCTGTGCTAACTGTTTCATTTGCCAATGAGCAGCTAATTTCATCGTTCCGAACTCGCTGAGAGCGAACTTGTAATCAGGGCAAGAGTGAATATCTCCAGCGAGCAATTTCTTTGGAAAATCTGGCTCCGCACAACTCCACCGTCCTAGTCCAACTCCTTGAGTCAGACCCATCTTGACCGACTCGACCATGGCATTGGCGGTTTGCCAACGGCCCGTAATGTAGACAACGGTTTTCTGGAAGATTTTGCTGGTGAATTGAACGAAATCCAGGAAGAAATTCTCTCTTGCGATGGTGCTTTCTCTCTGTTGAGCCTCCTTGACCACCGTCTCCATAGCTCCTCCAGTGAGCTCCACAAAATCGAAGCCAGCGTCCTCGATAAGCTCACAGACCCGCACAATATCCTCACGAGGTATTCCACACTCTTGGAAATCTCTAGAGTTTAGTTTCACTCCAACCAGAAAACCGGTGCTCGCTGGGACCACTTCTCTCACTGCTTTGTAGGTGTTGACAAGCAGACGAATACGGTTTTCGATAGATCCACCGTAGTCATCAGCTCGTTGGTTTTTTGGGAGAAGGAATTGGTTGAAGACCATCCCATGAGCGGAGTGCAGTTCCATTCCATCGAATCCAGCTTCATAGAGAACGGAAGCGGCGTGAGCGAATCGCTTGAACATTTTCTCCTCGATTTCTTCGATAGAGAACTCCAGAGGACTCTTGACAACATCAACGATCTGATGCTTCTCACCCAACGAATTGGTATAGTGAGACTGAGCCAATCTTCCAACATGATTAGTCTGAGCAATCGCCAATCCTCCACCAGCCTCATAGCTTCTGCCAGCCTTCGGAGTTGCTTCTGCGACTCCTCATTTGTATTCTCCACAGTCACAAGTCCCTGACCAGCTTCTCCCACATAGTTGGGATCGACTCCTAGATTTCCAGTTAGGATAATTCCATATCCTCCATGACCCCAATGACTGTAGAGATTGATGATTTCTTCAGTGGGAATTCCACGCTGATCTTCTGAATGGGCATTCCATTGATACAGTTTCTCGGAGAGCGGGCTCTGTAAAATTGAAATTTAGACTCAAAAGTACAAAGTGTAAAAGTACTCACCTTCATAATTCGGTTCTTGGCTTGTTTTCCGTGACGGAATGTCAATGGCTCACCGAGCACGGCGGTGTCCACAGCACTAGCAGCAATACGAGAATAAGGCATTCTAGAAATGAATAGTGATAGTCTAGGAATCATTAACTTTATATAGGAGGCCCGGAGATCAAAATGTTTGCATTGACACAGAGAGCATCAAGACAAGGGAACTAGAGATAGATAGTGAGGAGAGACGCAGAGAGGAAACTGCGAAGAGAAGAAAAAGATAGAGTAGGGCGTCAGACGACGCCAGTCACAATTGTGGTTTCTTCTTTTGTATGCTGTAGTGTGTTTTCTTCTATGATTGGGCTGGGCACATTTATGCTTGGATAATTGTAAAGTTTCGAATAAGAATTTATTATGAAATTTATTCGTTAGCAGTACGTCATACATGGCAAAATAGAAGAAAAGAGAGCCTAGGAATGAATAGGAGTGTACTTGATAACTTCGGCAAAAGTGTCTGGTTTCCCATCGGCAACCACGAATTTCATGTAGTCCGCAGCCTTCTCGGCGAAATTCTTAGCCTCCTTTTCATCAGTGAAATCAGCAAGTCCGTCGGTTGGTCTGAAAATGCCGCCACTAAAAATGTGAATTCAACAAAGCAAGTCTACCTAACAACATCATTTATCGAGCGTCCAGCCATGGTCTTAATCTGAAAGTGGGCAGCGTGTTTTGAGGTGAAGTAATCAGCCGGAGAGAATTTGTTGTCTAGTGTAGCATGGGCGACACCGCTGAGCAGCTTTCGAGGGAGATCTGGAAATTGGAAATTGTTTATAGAGAACTTTCCAAAGCAGCCACTAACCCGGCTCATTTGCAGCGGCTCTTGCAAATCCGACACCTTGAGTGATGTTAAGCTTCACCGCATTAACCATTCCGGACGCTGTCTGCCATCCTCCGGTGATATAGACAACGGTTTTGCGAAGCGATTTGGCAACAGTCTCAATGAACTGCAAGAAGTAGTTCTCACGAGCAATCGTACTTGCTCTTTGTTGAGCTTCCTGCACACACTGCTCCATTTGTCCTCCGGTCAACTCCACAAAGTCATATCCGGCCTCATCGAGAATTTCACAGAGGCGATAAACCTCGTCGTTGGTGAAGTTGTTTTGGAAGTCGGCGGAATTGAGTTTGAGTCCAACCAGAAAACCTCCAGCGGCTGGAACCTCTCTACGGATTGTGTTCAACAAGTCGATGTGGAATTTAGTTCGCGTCACAAGAGCAGCACCTCCATACTCGTCGGTTCTCTTGTTATTGTTTCCAAGGAATTGACAGAAGAGGTTACCGAACGCAGAGGCTATCTCAATACCATCGAAACCACAGTTGGAGAGAAGTTTCGCAGCGTAGACGACACGGTCGATGAGTTCGGATTTCACCACGCTCATCGGGGCATTTAGAATATCATCTGGACCGTCGCTGATGATGTGCTTCTTACCACTTCCATCGGTGTACTCGGTGAATGCCCAAGCTCCTGGCTGAAAACGATATAACGTCCAAAAAGAATCTTAAAGAATCTAGAATCTTACATGATTAAGCTGAGCGATCGCCAGTGCATGATTCGCTTTCATGGCTCTTGCCATCTTTGCATACCAATCTCTCATCACTGGACTATCGTTCTCCTTCGATACGATCCCTTGACCAGCCTCGTATGGATGCTTTGGATCGATCGCTAAGTTTCCAGTGAAGATGATACCGAATCCTCCGAATCCCCATTTCTCGTAAAGGTTGACAAGACCGGCGTTCGGAACACCACGCTTTGTCTCGTGTGGATCTTCCCAATTGTAGATCTTCTCGGACATTGGGGACTTCATGAGCCGGTTCAAGGCGACGCGTCCGTTACGGAAGTGAATGTGCTCGGTGAGCACTTTGGTGTCGACGCACTCGGCGTTGTAGCGTTGGTGAGGCATGGTTGGAAGGTTCTGGAATCGTATGGTGGAAGACAGATTATTGAATGAATGAAGAGGGAATGGAGGTTGGGAGAACTTTGAAAATATCGTATTACCAAAAACAGTAACCACGCAAACAAGATCATTCTAGTTACGATCTCCTGGCGAATTTGAAACCGTTGTAAGGAGTGCAAATTGGAAAGTTGGTGGCTTTTATATAGAAATGGGCTTTGCTGCGGGGCACCAAAGTCATCATTTCGTGGGGCAGCGGCATCGGCGGTGGGTAAACAACTAACTTCGCTCTACAACATACAATTGTACTTTGAAGGCGACCCCTCCTGTGTCAACTGCCGTGTTTTCGCGAGGAAGAGAATAGGGTGAAATAAGAGAAAGAACTTGGAGGAATCAAAAAGTAACTCCTACATCTCCGTCGCAAGGACGATGATGACAAAATAAAACGGTTGGCAAATTTCTGAGACAACTTGCGCCTTTAAAAGATAGGATCGTCGATCTTCTATGTAATTGTCATGCATAGGATATCAGACTTTGTTACTGATGCATTTAGTACCTTATAAGTTCCATATGCCAGTGATGGATTTTATGACAGTATGAAAATTCCGATTGAAAGGGAAAGTTTCTTTTCCACTAATAGACTTAGCGCGTCAGCAAAGAAACAACACAGGACTAATTGAAGTACCCGACAAATTGAAAAACCGGTTTCCCAATTTCCAGGTCTCGACATCCTCAAAGAACTTTTGGCTCGTGTCTCGGAGCAGGAGGACAAGGTCTCCCAGCCATTCTACCAACGATACTACACCGCTCTCCTGAAGCACGTCCTTGCCGTCGCTTGTGACAGCTCCCAGGTCCACGTAGCCGGTCTGACCTACTACGCCGAGGTGCTGTGTGCTCTGTTCCGTGCGCCAGAGTTCTCGATCAAGGTGCCGTTGAACATGGAGAATCCGCAACAATCGAACATTGACTACATCTACGAGAGCATTGGTAGCGACTTCCAGAATCATTTTGATAACATGAATGCGTGAGTTGACCTAGAAATTAGATTTAAAATGCCAACGATTTCATTTTCAGCGACCAAATCCGCATCATCATCAAGGGCTTCTTCTCGTTCAACACTGAGATCTCGTCGATGCGCAACCATCTCCGCGACTTCCTCATCCAGATCAAGGAGCACAATGGCGAGGACACATCGGACCTGTATCTCGAGGAGCGCGAGGCCGAGATTCAACAAGCTCAACAGCGAAAGCGCGACGTGCCCGGAATTCTGAAGCCAGATGAGGTGGAAGATGAGGATATGCGCTAAATATTCCACGTTGTCTATTAACTCCATATCGTTATTCATGTTGTCTGTCTCTGTCTGTCTCCTCATTGTTGCTTTTCCAATTCAATTGTATTATTATATTCCCATTCCCCCCCCCCTTTCTCTATTCTCAGAAATTAATATTCTGATTCTATTCTCGTTCCGTGATCCCCCCGAGCTGACACCACCACCTACCCCCTCCCCGTCCCCCTTTCATCTCCTTCCTCTTAATCTCAAAAAGTTAGTTCTACCCGGTTCTTCCGGGTCACCAACTCTTTACACTGTGTAGCGTCCCTTCCCCCGATTCACTGGATCTCGGCACCCCACCCATTCTCTTCTTCCCAAAAATCCATAAATATCTACTTTGAAAATGTTTCGTTTCTCCTCTCGCCACCTCCGTCCTCTCCAAATCATCCATAATTGAATTTTCTTTGTATTTGGTATTGCTCTTTTTTGCTATCCCCCATCTCTGTGACCTATTTTGCACTATCCACTTATTGTCGTCCTCTTGGAGTTCACACTGTTTGACCTCTCAAAACAAATGTTGCCCCCCCTCATGGAATTATTATTTACCATACATTCTTATTTTACTCTCTATCTCTCTATCTCTAACAATTGCCATACATGGAAGAACAGATAGGGTTGAGGATTTTTATTCGACTCCTTGTTTCACATTTTGGGTTAGAATATTGTACAAAATCAAAAATTAGGCCTTCTTCACAAAATTGTACAGCACTTCGATTTAGACACGTCGCGATGATAGGAGTCGATGGTGTCGATGGAGACACGTGGCATCAGATCATTAGAAGACGGCTGGGTGATGACCACTTTTGGTGGTCGGCGAGTATCCTAGAAACTCAAACATTTTGAAATTTTTGACATTCTATGGTTACTGTACCTTCGGATCCGCAGGTTTAGTCATGTCCTGCATTCAGAGGAGCATGTGTGATGTGAAGACGTTCTGAAAATTTGGGATTCTGATTCTGATTTCAGATGACGTGAGACACAGAATTCAAAAAAGAAATATGAGATTCTGGAAGAGGATAATAATTAATGTGAGAAGGTTTTTCGTTTTTGTGATTGTGAGAAGACGGGATCTTGAGATTTGAAAATAAGGGGTTTCAGACACCGTCCACTTTGACCCTTTTATTTCAGTTGCCATGAGAAATAGCAAAATAAATGATCAACTGATGAAATGTTATTGATATTATGCTGAGCAATTTGTCAGTTGATCACATTTTGATAACTTTTACAGGAGGCGAGATATACGGGCTCAAAGTTGACGGTAAGAGGGGGGCCTCATGGTGCAGGCTTTCCGGTGTCAATTTTGAGCCCATATATCTTGGTTCCTGTGAAAGATAACAAAAAGTGGTCAACTGATAAAATGTTTATCATATATCACACACACATTTCATCAGTTGACAAGTTTTTGATATCTTTCACAGGAAATGAGATGAAGTGGGTCAAAGTTGATCATTTGGGGGAGGTACTGTAGAACCCGAACGTCTCCAAATTTTGCCCCTATTTATCTCAGCTTCTGTAAAAGATATTTAAAATCTGTTAACTGACAAAATGTTTGCCATAATATCAGCAACATTTTATCAGTTGACACATTTTTGATATCTGTTACAGGAAATGATAAAAATGGGCTTAAAGTTGACGCTGAATTCTCGAATTTCTAAATTCGATATATAAAAATGTTAACGTTTCTAAAGATACTCTGAGCTCAGAAAAGTTAGAAAACAAATGGTCTCAAAAATTAAAATAAACGATTTTTGATTTTTCTGGAAGTTTCAGAAAAAAAGAGCTTTGTATTATTTTCTTTAAGCATCTATCGTTAAAGGTGGGGAGACAGGAGATTTTTCGTAGGATTTTTGTAGCTAGGGTATGCATTCTACCGTGACGGTGTACAACGCTTAATGTCACTCTGCGTACAGCGGTCGTCCTCACCTTTATGAATGCAATCGGGCGCCGGCTGCCTCTTTGCCCGCGTGGCTCAGTCGGTAGCGGCGCCGCACCGTCAATACTAGTCTCGACAAGTTCAACTCCTCGAGGGGCATATTTAAACGGAATTTCGAGAACATTATTTTTTTTCATGTCCCCCCACCTTTAAACCCTTAATACAAGATCCCTCTAACTGCTAACTTTGAGCCAATTTATCTCGGTTTCTATCGGAGATACCAAAAATGTGTCAACTGATAAAATGTTTCTGATATTATGATAAACATTTTGTCAGTTGTCAGATTTTAGATATCTTTTTCAGGAGCTGAGATAAATATGGGCAAAGTTTGGAGACGTCCGGGTTTTACAGACCCCTCCCCCCAAATGGTCAACTTTGACCCACTTTATCTCATTTCCTGTAAAAGATATCAAAAACCTGTCAACTGATGAAATTTGTGTGATATTATGATAAATATTTTATCAGTTGACACATTTTTGATATCTCTCACAAGAAATGAGAAAAATGGGGATAAAATTGACGGTTTAGGTGGGCTTCTATTAAGGGACAGTTACCTAGAAGATGGCTGAAAGGAAAGGGTTTTGCTTTTGTAAAAAAAAAACAAAAATTATGCTAAACAGAATCACAAAGTCATGACTCTTATAACTTAATCAATGATTCATATAATTTTTTTGGCTCAAAGACAAGGAACAGGAAACTGAGAGGAGCCATAGCCATATTCACACACACACACACACACACACACGCCAGAAAAATATTAGTGTGTGTCTGAAAAATTGGTTTTTTTCTGAGAAAAATCCAAAAACTGCTTCTTCTTGAAAAACACTCGATAATGGTCGCTTACTTATACACTCAACGTCTTTCTGAAAATTAAGCTAATTGAGTGGTCTGTGCAAACAGTTTTGGCTAGGTGCTGTCAATAGTTTTTCTCTCTGGAAAATAAGACTAATTTTGGTGTTTTGGATAATAGAAGAAGGAGACACATCTAAATAGATGGTTGGGATGATTTTTTTATGAGAGAAAATTATGACAATTGAAGAAAATTTGTGTTTAAAAATAAAAATAAAATTTGCTTCTGTCATAGAAACTCACCGAAATTGTCAACTTTGAGCTCAATTATCTCGGTTCCTATAAGAGATATCAAAAATTTGCCAACTGATAAAAGATTGCTGATAATGTGGTAAACATTTTATCATTTAACAATTTTTTGATACCTCTCATAGGAACTTAGTTAATTGAGCTCAAAGAGCACATATGAGGTGGGCTTAGAGCAAATTAGGTATGCAGGATTTTGTTTTGGCATTTTTTGCTGAAATTTATAAAGCTTCAGGCGGGTGAAACACATTCTATTTTTAAAATGTGAAAGTTTTGTATTTTCTCAATTAACCTATTTTCTGATACAGTACACCTTGATAAAAATATTCAGATTTCAGACGATTTCAATGCAAATTCGCTAGTTTAGCCTCTAATATTTTTGAGCTCAATTACCTCGGTTCCTATGATAGATATCAAAAATGAGTCTACTGATAAATTGCTTATTATAACATCAGCAATATTTTGTCAGTTGACCATTTTTCGATATCTCTTAAAGGAATTGAGGTAATTCAGCTCAAAGTGCAATAAGCTAAGCTCTTGGGTCCTGCAAAATGAGGTCAGAGACTTCAGTTGATTGGAATTTTGCACATATTCAAATAAGTTAATTTTTGAAGTTTTCTTTTTTTTTTTGAACAAGTACTTTTAAGAAAAAAAAAGGTAGTATTGCAGGAAACCTAAGATTAAAAAATCAATTTAACTGAAACCCAAAGCATTGCATTTGCTCCGAAAGAAGCCCACCGTTTGAGCTCAATTATCTCGATTATTTTGAAAGATATCAAAAAGCTTTTAACTAAAAAAAATATTTATCATAATATCACCAATATTTTATCAGTTTACAGATTTTGGATATCTCTAATAGGAACCGAGATAATTGAGCTCAAAAAGGACGTATAAGGTTGGTTCGATTTTTCATGCTTCTTAAACACTCCAAACTGAATGAAATCGTATTGAAATTTTGCTGAAAAAAAGTCTGAATATTAGAAAGTCTGAAACACCTGAGTTGATGCAAAAGAAAGGCAAGCAGCTGAAAATCTCAAAAAAATCTAAAAGTTCAGAAACTAAAACACACTAGACACTATCAGAAAAGTGTAAAAAAGGAGAACCCGGATTTCAAAAAAGAAGAAAAAAGCTCCCCCGAGTTCAGTGAAACCAAAGAAAAAAGGGAAAAAGAGACATCAAATGTGTGTTCTCCTCAATTTGTACTAGTCACTTTTTGTGATTCAAGCTTTTTCCCAAAATTATAGACCAGGATTTTCTGGCCAAAAAAAAAAGAAAAAGAAAAGGCGGTATGTTTTTTTGGTAGAACAAGATGAATTGGAGTGACGTGAGCTGTTTGGCGTACGATTTAGAGCCGAGATAAGTTGTGTGGATGGAGAGAATATGTATAAAAGAGTCGGAAGGAAAGAAGAGGTCCATAGAAGCCTTCTCCTTTTAGTGGCAACATTGAATAAAGAAGAAGAAGGAGATGAAGAAGACGGTCAAATTGAATTAGCAGGGTCAATTGGGAAAGAGAGAGAGAGAGAGAGAGAGAGAGAGAGAGAGAGGGAGGGCTTTTTGTTGGGAGATCTGAACAAAATGGGTAATTGCATGTCTATATGAACTTTATGAGTAGCTTTATGTTCCGTTGAACAACTTTTCTAGACTATTTGGCTGTAAAGGTATGCATTTGAGCAGGACCAGGACCCGGAAGCCCGGAAACCCGGAAGCCCGGAAGCCCGGAAGCCCGGAAGCCCGGAAGCCCGGAAACCCGGAAGCCCGGAAGCCCGGAAGCCCGGAAGCCCGGAAGCCAGGAAGCCCGGAAGCCCGGAAGCCCGGAAGCCCGGAAGCCCGGAAACCCGGAAGCCCGGAAGCCCGGAAGCCCGGAAACCCGGAAGCCCGGAAGCCCGGAAGCCCGGAAGCCCAGAAGCCCGGAAGCCCGGAAGCCCGGAAGCCCGGAAGGCCGGAAGCCCGAAATCCCGGAAGCCCGGAAACCCGGAAGCCCGGAAGCCCGGAAGCCCGAAAGCCCGGAAGCCCGGAAGCCCGGAAGCCC
Source organism: Caenorhabditis briggsae (assembly GCF_000004555.2). Lineage (NCBI taxonomy): Eukaryota > Metazoa > Nematoda > Chromadorea > Rhabditida > Rhabditidae > Caenorhabditis > Caenorhabditis briggsae. Next base: position 2,142,218 of record NC_013488.2, on the reverse strand, counting down.
GGAAGCCCGGAAGCCCTCCCCCCTCTCGAGAGCCCCGAGAAAGGAGAACTGATTCTTCCCTTGACTTCTTTCATTTTTTATATTATTGATCCTGAGGTCAATGGGTTATCTAGGGTCACAAGCTTCTGTAGCTTCACGTAGTTTTCTTTAAAAATTCAAAGTTTTTTCTTTTTTTGCCCTTCTAATCCTCTAAAATTTTTTTCCCATCACGCTTAAATAACACTTGAGTTTTAATTTTTGAATTCTGAGAATCCCCCGTATAAAGAGTGTCCCTTCAAACATAATTATTTCGTTACCTGATTGAGATATCAAAAAATTTTCAACTGATAAAATGTTGGTGATATTATGATAAATATTTTATCTGTTGACACTTTTTTGATATCTTCTACAGTAACCGATAAAAATTGGCTCAAAGTTTATGTGGGCTTCTATTAGAGCATTCATAATAAAGTATCCCTTTAACTTTGAGCTCAATTATTTAAGCTCATGTCAAAGATATCAAAAAGTGGTCAACTGACAAAATGTTTATCATATATCCAAAAATATTTTATCAGTTGACAACTTTTCGATATCTTTCACAGAAGTCGAGATAAATTGGCTCAAAGTTAAAAGTTTCAATTTTTGACAATTCTAGAGAAATACATCCAAAACATTTCTCAAGATAAATACCACCTGGGCACACAATATGCACTCTGAATTTAATTAAATTTTTCAGAAAATCACTTTCAGCAAAATTGCTTTGTGAGACTTTGGAAATGTCAAGGGGAACTTGAAATCATTTGATTCCATTAGACCAATCAGAGCAAGTCTAGTAAATTGAAATTTTTGAAAGAAGCCAAAAAGTCTGTATCTATTTTAATAATTTTGAACTAGGAAGTTTAGTTTTCAGATTTCAACAGATTCCGTTTTTTCTAAAACCAAAAAAACAGAATATCCACAAGAAATATCCCATCAGAAAACCAAGAAGAAAAGAAGCAGTTGTGAGGAGAAGAATTGAATATTTCATGTATTTTTTGAGTGATGAATGTCCAAAATTTGTGAAATGTTTATGATGTCTTCTCATGGAAAAAAATGTAGTAGTAGCTCTGGAAAAAAAAATATAGAGAGATGGAGAAAAATAGTTTTTTCTTTTGTTTTTCTCATGGAAAAATGGAAATGAATAGAGACAGGAGCACATAAGGAAAAGAAAGTGAGACAAAAAATAAGGAAAAAAACAACTGAATTGATTCTGAAATTAGAGGGAAATAAAGGGGAAGTAGGAGTAAGAAGTAAGAAGAAGGAGAAAAAAAACTATTCAGATTCTTCATAGTTGGAGAACCTGGCTCACGGAAAAATGTACGCATTCTGACGTGACGGTGTACGATAATCGGTGTTCCCCAGAGTTATCAAGAAGTGAAATTTTGGGAAGTCGGAAGTCGGAAGTCGGAAGTAAAATTTTATTTCCGGAAGTCGGAAGTAAAATTTCCCACTCGGAAGTTGGAAGTCGGAATTCTTGACATCTCTGGCGTTCACACAGCGCGAGGCTATAGCTTGCGCTACGGAAGTGATAGCTTAACTACCGTATTCCCTCCAATAGAAGCCAATTGAAACCGTCAATTTTGAGCTCAATTATCTCGGTTCCTAGTAGAGATATCAAGAGTTTGTTAACTGATGAAATGTTTATCATAATATTATCAATACTTTATTAGTTGACAAATTTTGTATATCTTTTAAAGGAACAGAGATAATTGAGCTCAAAGTGGCCGTATTGGATGAGCTTCGAAATTTGTTTTGGTCAGCAGAGCGCGTTTGCGCGGCGCTAAAACTTTGTTTTTTGAAAATTTTGTACTGAAAACCAAGGTTTCGGCATAATCTTTTTTTTCCTCATTTAAAAAAACTTTTCTTCACAGAAATCGCTCATTAAGAGGAAGTACCTAATTAAAAGTGCCGAAACTGCAATTTTCGACAAAAATGGCTGAAAAATTGTAAATTTTGAAAATTTTACATTTTCGGATAGTTGAAAAATTTTTCAGTTAGCTACTTTTCAGTGTTTTAAGCAAAAAAAAACTATTTGATTTTTTTTGCAAAAGCCCCTATTTTTTGGCTGAATAGGGCCGAATCAGTGAATCTAAGAGATTGCTGACTTTGAGCTTAATTATCTCTGTTCCTTCAGAAGATATCAAAAAGGGGTCCACTGATAAAATGTTTATCATATTATCACCAATATTTTATTAGTCGACAAAATTTTGATATCTTTTATAGGAGAGATATTAGGGTTCAAAGTTGAAGTACCCAGATATTTCAGGTTTCTCCTCGAACTTTCAACTGTCTGCTCACTTATCTCGGTTCTTTTAAAAGATATCAAAAATCTGTCCAGTGAAAAAATGTTTATCGTATTATCACCAATATTTTTCCTGTTGACAATTTTTTGATATCTCTCATAGGAAGCGAGATAATTGAGCTCAAAATGCACTTTCTGGTTCAAGTGACCTAATTCTGCAAACCGCAGAAGACTATGCTCCAAAAAAAAAACCAAACAACTTTAAAATTCATGGTATACGTGGACCTTCACACAGGTCTCCAGAATAATCCAGAAGGCGTCACGTGGCTCTCGGTCGGCAGCCGAAACTCCAACACGTCATAAAACCACGTACTAAAAAGTTTTTATGGAAATTTGATATCTCAAGTAGTGTGTGCTGCTGCTTTTTTGCCTAACTAGGTTCTCCAGATGGGACACGACATGGTGGGGGATAAGAAAAAGGAGAATAAGGGGAAAATATCTGAAAAGAAAATATTTGAGAAGACGGAAATGCACACATTTATGAGAGAAAGAAGAAGAAAAAGAAGAACATATGAGTTTAAGGCCATGATGTCCTTCCAGAAAAATGAAGAAGCTGTGAAAGGAGCAGAAGGAGGAGGAGGAGGGGATGAAACGAGCAAATGTCGGCGACTCCTCGCATCGCAAGCTCTCTCGTTTTTTGATCGTTTCGAAATGTGTCTGACCAATCTGATTAAAGTGTCTTTTTGAGCAGCCTTTCTTGGCTTTTCATCTTCCTCATAACATACGGGCGGCGCCACACTTCTTCTTTTTAGGGGAGGAAGAAGAAGGCGAAAAAATAAATGAAGAAGACGTTTGTGCCAAGTGTCAACTTTGATTATTCGAGATTCTGTGTTTTTTTTTTGCTAGAGATGGTTAATAAAAAAATGTAAAAAGGAAAATAAAAGAACGAAGGGATCCAACTTTCCCTATGAGAAACGCCAGTAGCCGAAGGTCCCAAAACGAAAACTACCGTAACTTAAAAATTAGTTCATTTTCTGAAAACACACGAAAAGCGAGAAGATAAAGCCGGAAATTAAACATATTTTCAGGTTACGGTAGTTGTCGTTGTGGGACCTTCGGCCACGGCTACCGGCGTTTTTTCTTTCACGAATCTCAATTTTTTGACCTTCTTCGAAATTCCAGTCCGACATAATGATGAAATTTTATATTTTTCTGCATTTTTTCAGCAAAAATTTAAAAATATCGAAAAACGAATGAAAACGAACTGAAAACTCATTTTTGGACTATTTCCTTCGGAAATTCGCGTATTTCATAGCTATTATCGATATCTACACCTAATTTCAGGCAATTTTCCGTTTATTTGACCGAGAAATTCATTAAAATTCAATAACATCAACTTCTTCGTTTGAGTTCGCGCCGAAATGGATACCAATTCGTCGAGAAATTCACAAGGCAAACTCTAGTCCTCTAGGCCGTGTAGTCCTCGAGGACAACTGGAAATTTATTATTAATTCCGGTTTTTCATCGATTTCCCTCAATTTCAATGATTTTTCTTGCTAAAAAAAAATTTTTTTCTCAAAAATAGACCACAATGTTATTCTCGAAAAATCTCATGCAATTTTTGATACCCGAGCCACCCCCAAGTACAGAAAAGACCGAATCGCGCACTTGCATCATCATGAATATTTCAGGAAAAAAGGGGAAAAAAATGTCGGTGCCGGATAAGTTTTTTGGTCGCTATCAACTGGATAAAAGCGAGAATTTCGACGAATTTCTCTCATCGAAAGGTGTCAACTGGTTCGTTCGACAAATGATCAAGTTGGCCGGACTCACGAAAATCATCTCGGCTAATCAGGAAGCCGGAAAGTGAGAATTTTGAAAAAAAACATCATTGAATTGTGTAGTTATGGCTAATTTTTCAAAAAATATTTGAAGAAAAACCGGAAAAAAGGACAAGAGCTACCAAGACTTTCTCTCGTTTTGTTTCAAAAGTCCAGATTCCAGACTGCGTGAGTAGTCCGCATAAATATTTGATAGAATACATCAAGAAAGTTTTTCTAATTTTCTCTAACATCATCGTTTTTTTCCAGATACAACATGGAGAATCTGACCTCAAAAAAGAACACCAACTACCAGGGATGGGAGCTCGGCAAATCGTTCGAAGCGCCAGGATTAGATGGAAATCAGCACCAGATTACGTTCGACTTCAAAAACGAGGAGCTCTCGGAGCACCACATTCGTCTCAACGAGCCGGATACCTCGGCGGAGACCTACTTCTACACCATCGACGATCAGAATCAACTGGTGATGCGAATGGAGAACAACGGGATTGTCTGCCGTCGTTGGTTCAAGAAGGTCGAGCAGAAGTGATAATTCCATGTTTATTGCAGTTCTTTTCATTTTAATTTCATTTTTTAAGCATATCTCTGTTGATGTATATTTATTGTGCCTTTTTGCATAATTGTTTATTCCAATGACATCACTTCTTCAAGTGTTTACCGCAACAATCCACTCTAGTCCTCTTCCAACTTATTCTTCAAAACCAAGCCGGTTGGCTCCAGAGAGAAAAGTTGGCATATTGCCAGCCGTGGTGGTGACAGACGGGCTTTACGATGGATACGCGCACTTTTTGAGACCAGCGGTCAACTCGAGTTACACTGCGCGCGGATTTTACACTAAAAAAGTTTGGGGAATATGTAGAGGAACAATGTGGAAAAAAGGGAGAATGATTTTTCTGAAAATTTGCGAAAAAATTATGAAAATGAGGTCGCAAATCACTTTGAAACTTGCAAGAAAACCAAGTTTTATGCCAAAAAATGTTCAGAATTTTGCTAGAATATCACTGTTCAGTTAAAGGCGCATCGTCAAAACTGCGAATTTTTTTCAGAATCAATGCATGCGCCTTTGATATCGTACCACGATATTAATTTACTTCAGTCTGTTTTTGGCTTTTTTTCTACTTTATATGTAAAGAACTCATTTTTTTCCCGCCTTTTTTTCTTTCGCGGCGAGACCAACAGTAATTTTACTGTAGTATTACGGTGGTTCGCGTTTGAGCGCATTTACAACACGATCCGTAAAAAATGCAGTGACAAATTCAAAAATTCATAAAAATCCGGAAGAAAATTGACTAAAAAGAGCAAATATTTAAGGAAAATAGGCAAAAATTAAGTAATTTTCAAATACGGTATTGAAGGCGCATGCATTTATTCAAAAAATTTCGCGGTTTTTTAAAATGAATTTTAGGCCACAGGACACATCGCCGCCTGACAAGAATTACAATCACGGCATCGCGGAACAGAACGTTAACTTGAAATTTGGCGCCGAGCCAATTTGGGCGCGTTGCGTGTCGGCGTAGCGGTCGCTATCTGAGTAGCCACTTAACAAGGCTTAATACTTGAGACTTTGTACTGTTATTTTCAAGAAAACGTTTCGAAAATTTAAAAACAGAAACGCAGACAAATGCAACGAAGTGCAAGGTGGTTACCGTCAAACAAGTATTAGAAGCCTTTAATTGAAATTGACTTTAATTGATTTCTAATAGAAGGGCCCTCCGGGAAGGACTTGGAAAAATAGAAGGACCGGCTCTTCTATTACAGGTTCGACGGTAGGAGGACTGTAGTTCTATCTTCCCCCGACGCTTATGCTTCAATTTCACTAATTCCCAATTATCCCGAAATATTTTTAACATTCTTCGTTGTTTTTTTCCATGAGCTATCAGCCACCAATGATCCCCCAAAAAATCTGTCTCCCCTCGATGTCTCTCCGATTGGCTACACCTCATTTTAGTTCTCTTTTGTGTGTAGATCTGGAGACACCAAGTGGCCTGTGTGTGTGTTGCAAAAAGTCCAACAGCGCGGCTTACAACTCTCTTCTGCCGCTTCTTGCCCATTAATCTGCTAGAAAGGTTGGGTTCTGGTGGAAGAGCCGCCTGCTGGCCCCACGCCTGTCACCTCCATAAATAATTGTGCTCTTCTTCTTCTTTATCTTCAGGGGGTTGTCTTCTGCTTCTTCTTCTTCACGCTGACTCATCTCTCCAGGTTGATATGTCCCATTGGAATGTGATGATAGGGGGGAGTTGGAACAGATAGTTACACGTGTAACTCATTCGAGGCTCAACGATCCTTGTCTTCATGTTGTGACACGTTTTGATAAAAGTGATTGATTGGCGGTTTGAGCGTTTCAAAACATGTGTGTGGTGAGGGGAGAGAAGAGGAAGAAGATTCTTTTATCTTGAGGAAGCAGCCGGGTGTTCTGGAGAAAGTTTGAAATTCGAGAATTATCAATTGGAACATGATATTTTGATATGTTAGATTGAAAATTGGCGTTTTTGAACAGACCAGGATCTTGCTTTCCAGAGAACCGAAGAGCTGTAAATTCTGAATTTTCGATTCTATCTCACCGGAAATATTAAGCCAATTTATCTCGGTTCCTGTGGTAGATATCAAAAAGTTGTCAACTGATAAAATGTTGCTGATATCATTATAAACAATTTATCAGTTAACCACTTTTTGATATCTTTCACACAAAACGAGATATGTTGGCTCAAAGTTAACGATTAGGGGGGGGGGTCCTTCTATTTCAGGTTTACGGTAGACTTGTGGATACAAAACAACAGTTGCTATACTTCAAAGACATTGGACTTTTGGAATTTCTGGATACAATTTTTTCAGAAAATCCTAATAAATCATACAAGGCAATGACTGAATTCAGTGCTATTTTAGGATAATTTCGGCTATGTGTCGGTTTCATGTGGCATATCTCGTTTGGATGAATTCGTGCAGAAAAGTTGTCAACTACAATATTGAAGCTCTATTTTTGTTTAGTTGACTTGACAAGTTTTAGCTTCATCCAACAAGGTCTACTATATTTTTTGTACATCCAAAATTGGCTACTGTACTTGCTCTAATAGAAGCCCACCATATAGGTGCGCCTTTGAGCTCAATTATCTCGGCTCGTTTAAGAGATACCAAAAAGTGGTCAACTGATGAACTGTTGATGATATAAGAAGGAGCGATTTTCAAAATTTTCAATTTTCATCCCAAATCACTTCGATTTCCAAAATTTCTGTGAAGTTTCAGTAATTTCGCATTTTCTTTGCGGAGCGAAAAAAATGTTCAAATTTATATAAAAAACGATAAAGCCTTTTCGAGTAGTATTTCCTGTATTTGCAATAGAATTTTTTCGATACACAAATATATATTTATTCGGTGATAAAAAAGAACACTTGATGCACAGAAATTGAAGGCTTCGAATTCTGGGAATTTGGAAATTTTACGTGATTCACAGAAATTGAACGTTGCAAAAAATGTTTTTTTACTTCAACCCTTCCAATACGATTCAGAATTTTCAACTAGTTTTTCAGCCAACATAGAGCTCCCATGGAAAACAATAATCTTTAAGCTCGAAGGATCCGTTTTATGGAAAACAACAAGTCCAACGATAATTTCCTAATATTCATTTTGCTTTATCACGACCCTTCTTGAATCCCTACCCCCCCCCCCCCCCATGCTTTTCCAGAATCCCAGAAATTGAGAGCTTCGAGTTCTGTGAATCACGTGAATTTCCAAAAATTTCCAATTTCCCAGAACTCGAACTGTTCGAGTTCTGTGAAAAATCCCAGAAATTGCAACGAAAAAAAATGATTGCGTTGAAATGAAGTATTTCTGGACAAAAACACATCGATTATGACATTTATCAGTAGTTTAGTATTTTCTGTGACGAATTACAGAAATTTGGATCATTTTTGTTTATTCCTTCGAGAATTAAAAATTTTGAAAATCGCTACTTCTTATATTATGATAAGTATTTTGTTAGTAGACAGATTTTCGATATTTATGATAAGGAACCGAGATAATAGAGGTCAAAGTGGACGTATGGGGTGGGCTTCTATTAGAACATCTAGAACTTTTCCCTCCACTCTCTAACCTCCAACTCTGCAACATCCGGACCTCCGACCTCATTTTTTATTGTTACTTTGAGCGATTTTCTTCCATCTGATCCTGAATCACCGCCGTCTGTGTGATGAGCTCTAAAACTTTTACGATAGGGCTGTTTTCTCCGATTTCAATCAAAAAAACGGATCTGTTCCGACACACGGTCATAAACTCGGGAAGGGCACGAAATGCGACACTTTTGACCCCTTTCTGTGTTTATATTTTGTCTTTAGGAATTGAAAGAAGTTAAGAGATAGAAGACATTAGAGTTGTGGTCCCTCTAAACAACAACAAATGCACTTTACAACACGTGGCAAGATGCGGATGATGAAGTGTTGGAGAACCGTTTTTTTGGGAATTTCTGGTCCACAAAAATTGTTACAACACCGAGCCTTCAGAAGATTCCCGCTTGATACACACACTCCGATTGATTAATCTTTTCTATATCAATTTGATCATCGCAGCACTTCATGGCACGTCCAGCTGAATGAAGCAAAAGGGGTCACCGAGTGAC
>NC_013488.2:2118417-2133498 GCF_000004555.2 Caenorhabditis briggsae | reverse complement strand
GGGGGGGGAGCGGTGCAGCTGGCTGGTGGTACCAGTGTATATTGAAAGCGCTTAAAAACTGTTCGAAAATTCTAGAACACCTGCGCCATCTACCATCGTGCTCAAAGCACTGCTCTTTATAGGTCGTAAAGGACAAAATGAGAATTTAAGGTACTGTGGGGGACAGAACATGTTGTGGGACCAAGTAGCTGGATTCTTCAGAATCTTGCTTGAGGATTACTGTACCCCAGTATCTAGTTTTGGAGTTGACTGCTCTCTGATCCCAATTGACCTTTCTTCCCTTGCTTCCTCCAAAAAATCTTATCTTCTTCAAAAAAATTTTTATCATGAGCAATTTTTCACCTCGCTTTCTGTTTGCTGCCAGAAATCGAAGTGTCTAGACTGATTTATATCTTTTAGATCTAACTGATAACAAAATTGGGTGATTTGAAAAATTGATTATGCTGAAAATGACTAGAAGTTGTTGGAGTTGTCTGAAACTTGCTGGGTATATAAAACAAGCTCAGGGTTTGTTTTGTTAAAATTTGGCTTGAAAACATAGGGTATCGGCTAAAAATTACGGTAACACCTCTAATAGAATGACAGTCCCTGACTTTCAACTTTGACCAAGTTTATCTCGGTTCCTATAAGAGATGCCACTTGAAACCAACCAAGTGACAAAACTTCCAGAAATAACGCAAAATTCAGAGTAACACACTTTGAGCTAAATTATCTCGGTTCCTGTGAAAAATATCAAAAAGTAGTCAACTGATAAATTGTTTATCACAATATCACCAATATTTTATCAGTTGACAAACTTTTTATATCTTTCGAAAGAAGCGAGATAATTAAGCTCACAGTGTGCGGCTTCTATCAGAGCATTTACGGCGATCTTTCGCAAATACTGTAAAGGCTACAATTAGAGAATGATGCCATAAAAAACCGTCAACTAAAAAACTCAAATGATCATTGTTCTGAAAATTGAAATTGGTTTTTTTTTTGAAAAATGGAGAAATATGTAGAGCGCTACAGTACACCAATCTGGATGGAACAGCCAGATGGTCTTGGTCCTTCCGGCTCGGTTATTGATCTTCTACTCTTCTCATCTTCTTCTAAACAAAAAACATTTGGCATCTATATTCTTCTCAGTCTCCAAAACTAAAAATCCAATCAAAACATAACTAATAAGAGATTCCAAGAAAATAAACAAAACAATTTATTCTCATCTTAATAGATGATTCTGATGGTGCGGAATCAGTAGCGAGGCTTTTTGGTTAGGTTAATTATGAGATATGTAAGATTCAGTGGCTCAGCGGCCCTAGAAGTTTGTGGTTAGCCGGCCGGCCGCGGCTCTGTTCCTGACAGACTTGGTCCATCAGAAAAAAAACAAATTGCCAGCTATCTGTCTTTTCGAGAAACTGACCCCCCCCCCTGGATTTTTGAAATTCGAGGTGGGGCTCCTCCTGGTCAAGATGATATGTGTCAATCAGGTTTTCTCATTTTTCATTTTCTCTCTTCCGGCCCTGATAAATAGGTTCTCTTTTTGCACAAAGAGCCCCCTTCCCCCCTCTCGCCACACGTCTGGCATCATTAGTCCTGATCCTACCGATTCCTGTACAAAACGCATAAATCTTTAGATGCTCTTCCCGAGGAGAATCTATCTCTGCGATTCTTCCCCCTCTCTCTCTCTCTCCCTCATCGTCGGATGAGTCACGACGTAGAGCAAAAAAGTGGGCGTGGCGTCGCGATCGTCGCCGTTAGGACGCTCCGCCCATTTTCGCCACGGCCCATAACCCACCGCAGAAAGGATCAATGTAATGTGTTGCTGGTTGCTCTCCGGTCCCGTTCTTCGACTAATTTGGTCTTTTTATCAAAAATGACCCTAGATTCCCTCTGCGTCTCCTAATCTTTCTCCCGTCGGACCTTTAGAATAGGTGCTCTGTGCTATCAAACTCAAACATTGCGCCCTCGACATTCGACCCCATCACTATCATCTTCTTCTCCTCCTAGGTTTTCTTCTTTTTCTTTTTCTTCTTTTTCTGTGCTGATGTTACAACATACACCCATACACACGATAGTCCAGTGTCCTCCTCTCCAAAGAGCTCCGAAACAGAAAAAAAGGAGGAGCCTTTCGATGAAATTTGTGCCAATTTATCTGCCATTTTTCGATTTCGATCTCTGCCAATTTTAGAAAATTCTGAAAATTTTAGCCAATTTTTATTTTGTATAAAAACCCCTCTCATTTGTTTACCACTTCATCTCTCTTTTTGAAACTAATCGTTTTCCAGAGTCTACTAACCCCTCTTCCCTCTTCTACCGTAATCCCCTAGTCATATACGGGCTCTTCAGACGTTTCACACAATGAGGTTGCTGCTCATCTCGGCAGCCCTTCTGCTGTGCTCCGTCCCAACGTGGGCCTTTTCTCTGTCCTCGTTCTTCGGCAGCAACAACAATGCTCAGGTAAGCGATGCCTTCTGAATTCTCCAATAATTCCCAATTTCCAGAAGCCATACCTTCACCCGAACTCGCCTCCGGAACGCGAGCCAACTCGGATGAAGCGACAGGCGTATCAGGTGTACGTCGACGGAGACTCTTCGGTTACTGTGGACAAATCTGGACAAAAGGAGACCGGCAACTGGGGACCGTGGCAACCGGAGAACGAGTGCTCGCGCAGTTGTGGCGGAGGAGTGCAGCTCGAGAAGAGACAGTGCAGGTTGGTCCAGGGTTTAAGGGGTTCGATGCTTCGTTTTGCTTCTAAATCTAGAGCCCAAAAACTACTATAGTTACTTTTGGAATTCTAGATGTTTTAGTCACCGGACCACCAAAAACCAAGCTCACTCAATTTTAGATCCTAGATCCTTGATCTAGATACTTGATCTAGATCCTTAGATTCCCAGTAATTTTATTTGGCATGGAATTTTTTATATTTTTGGTTTAGAAACTTGAATGAAGCTATATTTTTCTTTTTTTTCTTATAGGGTGAGCTTCAATTACAGGAAACACGGTAACAAACATTTCAAGACTCTGTGACCTGGAGTAGACACACCGTCTAACTTTGAGCTCGAGTATCTCGGTTCCTATCAAAGATATCAAAAATTTGTTAACTAATAAATTATTTATCATATTATCACCAATATTTTACCAGTTGACAAATTGTTGATATATCTTACAGGAATCGAGATAATTAAACTCAAAGTGGAGACTTTGATTAGAGCAAATACGGTAACTTTAAGTAGACACACCGTCTAACATTGAGCTCAATTTTCACGATTCCCATGAGAGATATCGAAAATTTTTCAACTAATAAATTTTTTATCATAATATTACCAATATTTTATCAGTTGACAATTCTTTGATATTTTTAATATGAGCCGAGGTAATTAAGCTCAAAGTTGACTGGGCTTCCATGAGAGGAAATACGGTAATTGAGGTCGAACTGCAAAGGGCGTTCTATTAGAGGGTTTACTGTTACTAGCCAATTCTGATAATTTTCAAAACTTAAAATCTATGATTCCAGCGGTGACTGCACTGGACCATCGGCTCGCTACATCTCCTGCAACTTGGACGCTTGCGAGTCCGGATCCGACTTCCGTGCCGAGCAGTGCGCCAAGTTCAACGACGAGGCTCTCGACGGAAACTACCACAAATGGAGTCCATACAAGGGAAAGAACAAGTAAGACCATTTTTGTCCAGCTGTCATTATCCAGAATTTTAAAGGTGCGAACTTGTGTGCAAGCCAGAATCCGGAAACTTCTACTACAAATGGGCTGATAAGGTTGTCGATGGAACCAAGTGCGATTCCAAGAGCAACGATATCTGTGTTGATGGAGAGTGCCTTCCAGTTGGATGTGATGGAAAGCTTGGATCTTGTAAGTCTGAAGAATTCTGAAAACTAATAGTAAGATTACTAACTAAAGCCATTTCCAGCCCTAAAATACGACAAGTGTGGAAAGTGCGATGGTGACGGCTCGACTTGCAAAACTATCGAAGGACGTTTCGACGAGCGCAACCTCTCTCCAGGATACCATGACATCATTAAGCTTCCAGAAGGAGCCACCAACATCAAGATCTCCGAAGCCAGAAAGAGCACCAACAACTTGGCTCTTAAAAACGGATCCGATCATTTCTATCTCAATGGAAACGGATTGATTCAAGTTGAGAAGGAGGTCGAGGTCGGAGGCACCATCTTCGTCTACGATGACGCCGAGCCAGAAACTCTCAGCGCTCAAGGACCACTCTCTGAGGAGCTCACCGTTGCTCTTCTGTTCAGAAAGGGAAGCCGTGACACCGCGATCAAGTACGAATTCTCGATCCCACTTGAAGAGGAAGTCGACTACATGTACAAGTTCGATTCCTGGACTCCATGCTCTGTTACCTGCGGAAAGGGAGTGCAGACTCGCAATCTTTATTGTATCGACGGAAAGAGCAAGGGACGTGTTGAAGATGGTCTCTGCGAGGAGAACAATGCCACGAAGCCAGAATTCGAGAAGAGCTGCGAGACTGTTGATTGTGCTGCCGAGTGGTTCACTGGAGACTGGGAGTCTTGCTCATCCACATGTGGAGATCAAGGACAGCAATACCGTGTCGTCTACTGCCATCAAGTCTACGCTAATGGACGTCGTGTCACCGTTGATGATGGAAACTGCACCGTTGAGAGACCAGCCGTGAAACAGACTTGCAATCGGTGAGTTGCAGCCAAATTATAAACAATTTTTTGTTTATATGGTGCTTTATATTCCATCCTCTCCCTAGTAATGTATTAAAGTATAAATAAACAATTCCTCTGCAGATTCGCCTGCCCAGAGTGGCAAGCTGGACCATGGTCTGCTTGCTCGGAGAAGTGTGGAGACGCCTTCCAATACCGATCAGTGACTTGCCGTAGCGAGAAGGAAGGAGAGGAAGGAAAGTTGTTGGCTGCCGATGCTTGTCCATCTGATGAGAAGGAGAAGTTCGACACGGAGCGTACTTGCAACTTGGGACCATGTGAGGGACTTACTTTTGTCACTGGAGACTGGAACTTGGTAGGGAATAAGAGGATAACAAACTGATAAGATAAGGAACTAACTGGAAAAAAAATTTCAGTGCACCCGATGTAACGATACCGAGGAGACTCGTGATGTGACTTGCAAGGATTCCCAAGGAAGAGCCTACCCACTCGAGAAATGCTTGGTTGATAACTCCACCGAGCTTCCAACTGACACCAGATCTTGCGCCACTCAACCACCATGTGTCTACGAATGGACTGTTAGTGAATGGAGCAAATGCACCACCACATGTGGACACGGACACAAGACTCGTCGTGTCATCTGCGCCATCCATCAGAATGGAGGACTCGAAGTCGTTGATGAGGGACACTGCCAGGCTGAGAAGCCAGAAGCCAAGACCAACTGCACCAACGAGGAGAAGTGCACCGGAACCTGGTACTCGTCTTCCTGGTCCGAGTGTACTGCCGAATGTGGAGGAGGATCCCAAGAACGTGTTGCTGTTTGCTTGAACTACGACAAGAAGCCAGTGCCAGAATGGTGCGATGAAGCTGTCAAGCCATCTGAGAAACAAGACTGCAACGTCGATGCCTGCCCAACCTGCGAGGATTCTGAATTCGGATGCTGCCCAGACAACACCACCTTCGCCACTGGAGAATTCAACTTCGGATGCTCGAACTGCTCAGAAACCGAATTTGGATGCTGCGCTGACAACGTCACCGTTGCCACTGGACCAAACTCCAAGGGATGCGAAGAATTCGTTGAGTCTCCACTCAACCTTGAAGCCGATGTTGCCGCTGCTGATGCCGTCGAAGCCTCCGGAGATGCTCCAGATGCTCTCTGCAGTGTCACTAACGAGAACGGAGAAGCCGCTGATGTCGAATGCGCCACTATTGCTCCAATCACAGCGCTTCTCGAAGACGTCTTTGGAAATGAGACCGATGCTGCTTCCAACGAGACCCTCCACTGCTCAAAGTCCGAATTCGGATGCTGCCCAGATTGGTTCACCGCTGCCACCGGAAAGAACAATGAAGGATGCCCATCTTTCATTCTTGGAGGATGTAACGAGACTCAATTCGGATGCTGTCACGACGAAGTCACCCTCGCCCGTGGACCAAATCTCGAAGGATGCGGAGAACCATCGTGCGCTGCTTCCCTCTACGGATGCTGCAAGGATCGCAAGACCATTGCCTTCGGACCACACTACTCTGGATGCGAGAGATCTTCCTTCCCATGTGAGCTCAGCGACTTCGGATGCTGTCCAGATGGTGAGACCGCTGCTCTTGGAAAGAATGGAACTGGCTGCGGAGAGAACTGCCTTACCACCAAGTTCGGATGCTGCCCAGATGGGAAGACAACTGCTAAGGGATCGCACAACGAGGGATGCGGATGCGAGTTCGCTCAATATGGATGCTGCCCAGACGGAAAGTCTGTCGCCAAGGGAGCCGGATTCTACGGATGCCCAGAAAGCTGCGCTCAAAGCCAATTCGGATGCTGCCCAGATGGAAAGACTCGTGCTCGTGGAGAGAACAAGGAAGGCTGCCCATGCCAATACACTCGCTACGGATGCTGCCCAGATGGTGAAACCACCGCTTTGGGACCAAGAAACGACGGTTGCGACAACTGCCGTTACGCCAAGCACGGATGCTGTGAAGACGGAGAGACCAAGGCTTTGGGACCAGACAGAGCCGGATGCCCAGCCACCACCACCCCACCATTCCTCATGGGAGGAACTGTCGCTCCACACAAGATCGTCGCTTGCAACCAGTCTCAAGAAAGTGGAACCGTTTGCGGATCTGGATACAAACTTGTAAGTTAAAAACGCATTTTGAAAAATAGTCCCTGACTTCTTTCTAGGCCTGGCACTACGACACCACCGAAGGGCGATGCAACCAATTCTGGTACGGAGGATGCGGTGGAAACGACAACAACTTCGCCACTCAAGAGATGTGCGAGACCATCTGCGTCGAGCCACCAAGCAAGGGAAGATGCTACTTGCCACGTGTTGATGGACCACTTCGTTGCGACCAACTCCAGCCAAGATACTACTACGATCATACCAAGAAGCATTGTGTCGCTTTCTGGTGGAGAGGATGCTTGGGAAATGCCAACAACTTCAACTCGTTCGAAGAGTGCTCCATGTTCTGTAAGGATGTTGGACCATACGACGAACCAACCACTGCCGCCCCACCAGCTCCACAGAACATCCAGCAGCAATACGTCCCAACTCCACAGCCACAAGAAATCGATATCGTTTCTGATGATCAATCCCAACAGCAACCACAACCACAACAACCACAACAGCCAGCAGCTCCACAGCAGCCACGTCAATCTATGGAAGACATCTGCAGATCTCGTCAAGATGCCGGACCATGCGAGACCTATTCCGACCAATGGTTCTACAACGCCTTCTCCCAACAGTGCGAGACCTTCACCTATGGAGGATGCGGAGGAAATTTGAATCGTTTCCGCACCAAAGATGAATGCGAACGCAGATGCTTCTTTGTACATGGAGGTCAACCATCTTCGGAGCAAGCTCAACCAGCTCAAGCCGCTGCTCCAGCCGCTCCAGCCGCCGCCGCCACCAACATTGTCTCGCCACCACAACAGCCACAATCCAGCCCAGTTGTCATTCCATGTAAGTTTCTACCGCATCCCTAAAATTCTTTATTTCTAAGTTCCTATAATAAGTTATGCACGTTTATCTGAGCATCCAACCATTCCAGCGAACAACAAGCAACGCGAAGCATGCCACTTGAACGTCGACCAGGGACGTTGTAAGGGAGCATTCGACTCATGGTACTACGAAGTCGCCACCGGATCGTGCGTCTCGTTCAAGTACACCGGATGCGGAGGAAACGCCAACCGATTCCCAAGCAAGGATCAGTGCGAGCAGCTTTGTTTGAAGCCAGTCGAGACTGAGTCTGGAAGTATGGATATGTTTTATTTTAGCATTCAAAAATATCATTTTGTTGGAGACAATGGTTCAAATTAGGGATGTTGTGAGGGAGAGGAGCCTGTGTAGTTTCAGTTACGCTTGGATGATATGTATAAGACTGTCAGAATCGCATAGCTACAGTACCGGTCAATGAGATACTGTCAACTTTAAGCTCAATTATCTCAGTTCCTGTGAAAGATATCAAAATAAGGTCAATTAATAAAATGTTTTTGATATCATGATAAACATTTTGTTAGTTGACCACTTTTTATTATATGTTACAGGAACCGAGATATTCGGGCTCAAAGTTGGCGGCTTGGATGGCCTTCTATTGGAGCGTTTACGGTATACAAAAACTCATTTTTCAGTTGATCTTCAGACATTTTCCAAAGCCTAGATCTCGGCTGTCAAGTTTCCAATCACATTGAAAATCATGGAAGGTCTAAAACAGACCTAGATTGAAAACTTTGCGCTCACAGAATTTTTTGAAAACTCCTAGGTTTCAGCTATTTTCTGATTTTTGAAGGACACCCCTTCCCGGCCCGTTTTTGTACTGAAATCATGGTGTCTTTCAGAAACCGACAAATAGCTGAAAAACTAGGGATTTTCAAGAAATCCATGACTGCGAAATTTTCATTCTAGGTCTGTTTTACAACCACGAGAATTTTCAAAATGATCGGACACTTGACAGTCGAGCTCTGGACTTCTGAGCATCACCTAAAATCCAACCGAAAAATACGTTTTTGTAAATCCAGATACTGTATGTGAGATTGTGAGAAGAGACAAGCCTGTATTGTTTTAGTTATCCTTGAATGAGATTCAGGAGATTGCCAGCTGGTAGATCTTAGAGCTATCTGAAGTCCGAGAAGCATCATTCCCTCCATTTCAGACGGCCCAGCCGGATCCAACTCAGTCTGTGACGAAGCCAAGGACACCGGACCGTGCACCAACTTTGCCACCAAATGGTACTACAACCAAGCCGACGGAACATGCAACCGATTCCACTACGGAGGATGTCAAGGAACCAACAACCGTTTCGACAACGAACAACAATGCAAGGCCGCGTGCCAGAACCACAAGGACGCGTGCTCCCTGCCAAAGGTGCAAGGACCATGCTCCGGAAAGCACTCGTACTACTACTTCAACTCTGCCAACCAACAATGCGAGACGTTCGTCTACGGAGGATGTCTTGGAAACACCAACAGATTCGCCACCATTGAAGAGTGTAACGCACGGTGCTCACGTAAGTAGATGGTACCTCTCTATCTATCTACCCCTCTATTGCATCTTATACCCAATTTTATTCCACTTCTTTTCCCGTACACTCTCATCCTCACTTTCGCAACCCCATCCCAAAAAAACACGGATGGTCTCTCTTCGTCTCGGGCGTTGTGCCTCTACACCACTGCCTAATAATATTTATGAATTTTCCAATTGTTTTTCCCCCACCACCTTGCTTCCTGCTTTCCTTTTCTTCCCATGTTTTTTCCATGAATAAAGTTAATTAATAAAAATCCTAATTTTTCTGAGATCCAAATGCATGTGAGTGAACTTTTGCATCCCCCTATTTACCCTTGCATGAAAAAATCTGATTGTCTCTAACTGTGTGATGGTGTGTGATTTCCAGAAAGATCAACGACGACTACAACCGAATTGCCAAGCCTGTTACTTCTTCAGGAGGATCCACAACCACATCCGGCGTTCTCATTGAAGTAGGTTTGCATGGGTTTGATGTGGAAGTTTTAGTGTGGGTTGAATAGCCCAAATTTAGCTGCATCTGCATGGATCCTAAGATCCTTGATCCCTTAGCCATAGGAATCTCAGATCCTGAGGATGATACAAATTTTACGGCTTAATTTGGATGAAAAATAGAAATCAGGGTTCTTTGGAACCATAAAGGTTGGTGGTCTAGAAAACTCTGCTTGCAAAAGCTAGGCCATAGTGTCACAATTGCTTAGAAAACACACAAGAAAAACGTCAAGTCATTTCTAGGCTGTACACGTTAGCGGCCTAGAAAACTAAACTTGCGAAAGTTAGGTCAGCATGTTAAAATGGCCTGAAAACTCACCAGGCGAAATTGAGGTCATTTCTTGGTCATTTATCATAGTAGCCTAGAAAACTCAATTTGTAAAAGTTAGGCCATCATGTCGAAATGGCCTAGAAAACACCCTATATTGATATCAGGAAATTTCTAGGTCATTTATCATGGTGGCCTAGAAAACTCAACTTGAAAAAGTTGGACCATAATGTTAAAATGGCTTAGAAAACACACAAAATGCAGATGAGGTCATTTCGAGCCAATTTACCATGGTGGCCCAGAACACTCAACTCGTGAAAGTCAGGCCATCATGTCAAAATGGCCTAGAAAACGCACCTGGTAAATACGAGGCCATTTCTAGCCTATTTGTCATGGTGGCCTAGAAAACTTGATTTTCGAAAGTTAGGTCACTATGTTAAAATGTCCTAGAAAACACACTAGATGAGTATTAAGGCATTTCAAGACCATTTACGATGATGGCCTAGAAAACTCAACTTGCAAAAGTTAGGCCAGCATATAAACTTGACCTGGAAAACACAAAACATGACTATAAAATCATTTCTAGGTAATTTATCATAGTAGCCTAGAAAACTCAACTTTCGAAAGTTTGACCACCTTGATAAATGATGTAGAACCCAAATCAGGTCCATGTCTGAACCATGAAATAGCGGTGGCCTAGAAAAATCATGTTCAGAAAGTAGGACCATGTTCGTTCGAAAATGTTTTCTATCCCGATTTTTCCAACAGACACTCCTTCGCCCATAGCCGTCGTCGTGATGCTCCGTACGCCCGTTCCGTCTCAGCTCGTCACCACTCCGCCGGCTCCTCTCAAATCGAGCACATCGATTGCTACGCCGTCCCTGATGTAGGATCCTGTGCTGATTACCAGCTCGTTTGGCACTACTCAGCCACTTCCAACTCATGCCGCCAATTCTATTACGGTGGATGTGCTGGAAACACCAACAGATTCGCTGACAAGGAGAAATGCGAGACATCGTGTGTTTCCAAGATTGAGGAGAGAGTGGAAAGTGTGTCAGAGGCATCGAAAGCATTGGAAGACGTCAGTTTCACCGATACCCGACACGATGGACACTTCGGATACCATGATGCGAATAGGGATCCAGAGGAAGAGGAAGCTGAATATGTGGTTGTGGATACTGGAGCACTTCCGGAGCTTTGTATGCTACCAGAGCAACGAGGATCTTGTTATGATCACATTTTGAGATGGAGGTAAGGACCTCACCGAGAGGCAAAGATTACAAACGTTTATTGATTATGTTATAGATACGACTCGGAAAGATCACAATGCGTCTCGTTCATGTATTCTGGATGTAGTCCGAACGCGAATCACTTCACCAGCGAGGTTAGTCATCTTGTATCTTTTCGAGTCACAGGAGCCTTGGTGTCCAATTTGATTTTGTCTTTTTTGTCTTTTTGCCGGACATTTAGCTTTAGAACCGCCGGTTCACTTTTCCGACGATGTCGCTCTTCGGCCCTCGCAGCTTCCGTGTTTTCAGTATTCTCTTGAGCAACTGTCTCTTCGCTGAAATAGACAAATAGTGGGGTTTTACTTTAAGCCAATTTATCTCGATTTCTGTGAAAGATATCTAGACGTGGCCAACTGACAAAATGTTGCTGATATTATGATAAAAACTATGTCAGTCGGTCACTTTACAATAGATGAGCTCTTACAATAGATGAGATGAAGAGGCTCAAAGTGCAAGTATACAATGACCTCTTATTGGAGCAGATATGGTATACTTTGAGCTTAATTATCTCGATTCCTGTCAAAGATATCAAAAATAGGTCAACTGATAAAATGTTTTTAATATTTCAATAAATATTCTATCAGTGGAATACTTTTTGATATCTCTTACGGGACATGAGATATATGGGCTCAAAGTGCAAGAGTAGGGTGGAATATATATCAACAACTCACAATTTCTGAAGTCTGACATGATTGGTTAGGAGTCGATGACGTTCGGCGGTGTCTTCTCGATTCCGGAGATTTTTCTGAAAAATTTTCTCTCGTGGTAGCTCACTTAAACCGTCAACTTTGAGCTCAATTATCTCTATTCCTAAATATTGGTGATATTATGATAAACAATTTATCAGTTGACAAATTTTTGATATCTTTCACAGGAACCTAGATAAATAAGCTCGTGTAGGATGATTCTTACCGCGGTGATCGCATTTTTGTGCACACACCTTCCGACACACACAAAGAACGCCACCACTGAAAGTGCCACGACACAAATGCAAATGATTTGGATTCTTCTTCGGATCTAAATACAGTACTCTTTGTTTCCCAAAATTATCAATGGAGCACACTTACCCCTCTCTTAACCTTTGCTCTATGCTCTGCTGCTTTCTCGATATGCTTCTTTTTGCTTGGGTCTAGTTCACAATGCGGGAATGGTTCAAGTAGTGGTCCATGCTTTTTGCACTTTTCGCATCTTCTACCAGCAAATTTCTCCGGGCAGTCGCAAGATAGAGTTCGGTTTTTTAAATCTGTAAAATTACCGTAAAGACCTCTAATAGTAGTGCCCGAGACTGGCGATTTTGAGCTAAATTATCAGGGCTTCTAATCAAGATATCAAAAAGGTGTCAACTGATAAAACACTTCTAATATTATGATGAACAATTAATCAGTTTTTCATATCTTTGCCAGGAAGCGAGATAAACGCACCTGGCGTTCCATAAACGCAAATAATCTTATCACAATAGTCGCCTTCAAAACCAACATCACAAATGCATCTTCCATTTCTCAAGAATCCCTCCACACACTTGGAAGTGTACTGACATTCACTTCCGAAGTAGGAGCCAACGCATTCACATCTGTCCTTTTTCCATTCTCCTTTGTTTCCACACTGAAAACGGTTTTTTTAGCTGAAGCTCTCAAACTCGGGAAATTTCTGGTCGGAGATGGGTCAGATCCCGGTCAAGATCGCAGATAAAGCCTGCCTTTTTCTCTAACAGAAGCCCATGCAATTTGAGCTCAATTATCTCGATTATTGTGAGAGATATCAAAAATCTGTCAACTGATAAATTATTTATCTTTTTATCACCAACATTTTATTAATTGACAAATTTTTGATATCTCTCATAGGAACCGAGATAATTGAGCTCAAAGAGCACGTATATTGTGGGCTTATATTGGAGCGAAATGGTATTTTTTAAAGTTCCTTTTTTCGTCTTCCTAGAAGTACCCAAAGATCTCATATACCCTCTGAATTCAGATTAATTGACCAATTAACTGGAATACCATAGAACCATGACCTGACTCATACGATTCCGGTCAGGCCCATACTCCCGGGGTACATCAGAATGGGGTACATCGGGGGTACATCGTGCTCATGGGGTACAAAGTCTCAGAGGGTACATAGTCTCATGGGGTACATTTTGGGTATAATCTCATGGGGTACATTTTTCGCTTTCTCATGGGATACATCTCTGAAATACTCAGGGGGTACATCGCATTGTCTCAGAGGGTACATCGCATTGAATCTCATGTGGTAAACATCAAGTCGGATTCTACAGTTTCAGCGCTCATAGCTGCCTGATTTTTCCAACATTCGTTACATATTATGAGTGGTTTTTTTTGTTTTCCATGTAGTTATTCAAGAATGTAATTTCGCTTTTGATGTGGTTTGGAACAGAGATAACTGTCCAACATTATTTCTTCTCATTCATAATTCAGAAACATTTGGCTGATTGAAGAAAAATTGCCTATTGCAAGATATTCGGAGATTTCGGCAAATTCTCTTATACAACCATACTACCGAGTCTCTTTTACTACCACTGTCTCTTATACTACTTCTTACCACAGAGTCTCCCATACTACCAAAAGAAACAAGGCTTTCGGCCTAATCCTATAGTTGGCAAAAAATTTGGGGGGTACAAGGGGGTACAACTGATTTAGGGGTACAAAATTGGTGATTCGGGGGTACAAAATTAGTAGGTTCAAAAATTTGGGGGTGAAAACTACCAATGATTCTGGAGTACAACCCATTTCAAACAGGGGTACAACGCTTGTGATTCGGGGGTACAATTTTTTGAAGGAGTTTCTGAATTCCTGCATTCCAGAGCTTGAAAATCTCAGAATTCTTAGAATTTCAGAACTTTGGAATTTCAGTATTTCGGAATCTGAGAATTTCGGAACTTCAGAAACTGAAAATCTGAGAACTTCCGAATTTCAGAATCTCAGAATTTCAGAACTTCAAAATTTCAGAATTTCAGGGCCTCAAAACCTCAGAATTTCAGAACTTCAGAATCTCAATATTTCTGAATTTTCAAAAACTACGGCAGAACATTTTCACTTCTCATTGTCTTTTGATTGTTCTTTTTGATTTTGTGTCATATATTTCACTCTTTATGAAAAAAATTGTGGAAATTGTTGGGCATTTGCTGAAAGGCATTAGTTGCTTTGAATTTTTGAGTCTCGAAATTTCTAGAACGTACACAATAGAGAACTGTAAAATAATCTTCACAAATTTCACAAACTCAGGATTTTAATGTTTAATTTAGGTTTTAAACCCCAGTCCATACTTCCCTCACTACCAATTTTTCTTAATTGTTTTTTTCTCAATTCTATTTCATTTCCTTTTGCTTTCAATATTCCTTCGTTTTTGCCCAATTTTTTTAGCCAAATTTTCCGTTTTTTCCCAATTTTTCTCAATTTTTCCCAAATTTTCAATTTTTCTCAAGTTTTCCCAATTTTTCAATTTTCCTCAAGTTTCGTGGTAATTGAAATGTTCTCATTTTTTCATAATTTTCTAAATTATTGAATGAAGGAAACAATCACAATTCAGTGATTTTCCCACAAAAATTCAAAAATCCCAAAAATTGGCCCAAAATGAGCTATTTTCTTTCGAAAATTGTTCGAACTGGGCAATAAAACACTACAAAAATTATTAAATTAATTTTTTTCGATTAATTACCACGAAAATTTGAGCAAAAACTATGAAAAACGAAGGAAAACGGAGAAAAATCCCAAAATAAAATTTCCCAGTGATGACGTCATCAGTCCATGGCCGTGGCCGAGCTGCGGGGTTTTCTCTTCCATGGGAAATTTCGCAAAATTCACAGCTTTTCGCAAATCCCATTTTTCTCTATTTTCCTTCATTTTTCATAGTTTTGCTCAA
>NC_013488.2:2091182-2118153 GCF_000004555.2 Caenorhabditis briggsae | reverse complement strand
ACTGAATTGTGATTGTTTCCTTCATTCAATAATTTAGAAAATTATGAAAAAATGAGAACATTTCAATTACCACGAAACTTGAGGAAAATTGAAAAATTGGGAAAACTTGAGAAAAATTGAAAATTTGGGAAAAATTGAGAAAAATTGGGAAAAAACGGAAAATTTGGCTAAAAAAATTGGGCAAAAACGAAGGAATATTGAAAGCAAAAGGAAATGAAATAGAATTGAGAAAAAAACAATTAAGAAAAATTGGTAGTGAGGGAAGTATGGACTGGGGTTTAAAACCTAAATTAAACATTAAAATCCTGAGTTTGTGAAATTTGTGAAGATTATTTTACAGTTCTCTATTGTGTACGTTCTAGAAATTTCGAGACTCAAAAATTCAAAGCAACTAATGCCTTTCAGCAAATGCCCAACAATTTCCACAATTTTTTTCATAAAGAGTGAAATATATGACACAAAATCAAAAAGAACAATCAAAAGACAATGAGAAGTGAAAATTTTCTGCCGTAGTTTTTGAAAATTCAGAAATATTGAGATTCTGAAGTTCTGAAATTCTGAGGTTTTGAGGCCCTGAAATTCTGAAATTTTGAAGTTCTGAAATTCTGAGATTCTGAAATTCGGAAGTTCTCAGATTTTCAGTTTCTGAAGTTCCGGAATTCTCAGATTCCGAAATACTGAAATTCCAAAGTTCTGAAATTCTAAGAATTCTGAGATTTTCAAGCTCTGGAATGCAGGAATTCAGAAACTCCTTCAAAAAATTGTACCCCCGAATCACAAGCGTTGTACCCCTGTTTGAAATGGGTTGTACTCCAGAATCATTGGTAGTTTTCACCCCCAAATTTTTGAACCTACTAATTTTGTACCCCCGAATCACCAATTTTGTACCCCTAAATCAGTTGTACCCCCTTGTACCCCCCAAATTTTTTGCCAACTATAGGATTAGGCCGAAAGCCTTGTTTCTTTTGGTAGTATGGGAGACTCTGTGGTAAGAAGTAGTATAAGAGACAGTGGTAGTAAAAGAGACTCGGTAGTATGGTTGTATAAGAGAATTTGCCGAAATCTCCGAATATCTTGCAATAGGCAATTTTTCTTCAATCAGCCAAATGTTTCTGAATTATGAATGAGAAGAAATAATGTTGGACAGTTATCTCTGTTCCAAACCACATCAAAAGCGAAATTACATTCTTGAATAACTACATGGAAAACAAAAAAAACCACTCATAATATGTAACGAATGTTGGAAAAATCAGGCAGCTATGAGCGCTGAAACTGTAGAATCCGACTTGATGTTTACCACATGAGATTCAATGCGATGTACCCTCTGAGACAATGCGATGTACCCCCTGAGTATTTCAGAGATGTACCCCATGAGAAAGCGAAAAATGTACCCCATGAGATTATACCTAAAATGTACCCCATGAGACTATGTACCCTCTGAGACTTTGTACCCCATGAGCACGATGTACCCCATTCTGATGTACCCCGGGAGAATGGGCCTTCCGGTCAAGATCGCTACTGAAGCCGATCAAACTTATAGCATTTTCTCTAATAGAAGCTCTACCTACTTGAGCTCGATTATCTCGGTTCTTATGAGAGATATCAAAAATCTGTCAGCTGATAAATTGTTTAACATAATATTATCAATAATTCATCAATTGAGAGATTTTTGACCAAAACCTGACCATGACCAGATTGTCAGTCGTTTTTGGGCAAGTTCCGACCAGAACCTGGCCAAAATAGGTCTAACTTCTCACCAGAAGTTACAAGTCTACAGCTGAAAATGCTCACCTTCTCCGCTGGCTGATAGTCACACATTTCCCCTTTCCATCCTTGTTCGCAAATGCAAGGTTCATTGAACAGAAGACTCTCCGGGTCGAAACGAAACCCGACTGATAGACCTTTTACTGAAAATTGAAAAATTAAAAGATCTAGGACCCCTGGCTCAGTATGAAAGGGTACATCGTAAAAAGGTACATTGGTTCCAAGGGTACATGGGATCTTGGAGTGTAAGGTATTTTCACAATGTACCCTTGGGACCGATGTACCATAAGAAATGTGCCCCTGGACACTGGGCCCCAAAAACCCACCACACTCAAAATGTTCACAATGATCGCCGGTTTGTCCCTTGATGCAATGACAAATGCCTCCAGCGAAAATCCCTCCATTTCGACACGGCGCTCTCGGATCATCCAACGCCACATTATCCAAAATACTCCTCTTCTGAAGTATCCGGTGGACGTCGCTCAACACACTTTCATCGAGATCATTCGCTTTTATTGGTGATGGGGTTAAAAATAGAAAAAGTAGTACTAGTTGAAGTACTGGTCGTAAACAGTGCATGGCAAAAGACTACTGATTTATCAATTGATTAGGTAGGGGTTGTGTATCATGGCGAGAAAAGAAAAAGAGATGAAAACAGTTTATGAGAGAGACATGAGAGAAGTATAGATGACGTAAATGATTCAATCAGAGATCAAAATAAAAGCGACGATTCTGATTCCAAAGTATCATTTCCTGTGCAGACAGTCACGGGACTCGGACTCGAACTCGATTTGCATGTTGATAGTTCCAATGTTGAAGAAGGTTTTTGGGTTTTCTCCGGAAGAGACAAAAGACTTTGGAATGTTGAAAGTCACTCTTCGTTGGCAAGGTTTGATTCCATCGTCGCAGTCATGATAGATATTGAGCTTTGGGTCGATGGTCATCACTTCAGAAGTGTGTCCGGTAAGGAGGAATTGGCCTAGAGAGTCGGTGGTTCCCTCAGCGAGAAGATCGTCAAGATCCGGTCCTGGAAATTAAGATTTGAGGATGTCTAGGAAATCTGCTGTAGCCGTCCCATGTTACCGTGCTTGCTCTAATGGAACCCCACTCAAACCGATAACATTGATTCAATTTATCTTGGTTCCAGTAAAAGATATCCAAAATGTGTTAACTGAAAAAAAGTTTAACATAACATCACCACCATTTAATTAGGTGATCACTTTTCGATATCTTTCATAGGAATCAAAATAGTTGGGCTCAAAGTTACAGTATGCAAGCCCACCCAAACTGCCAACTTTGAGCTCAATTATCTCGGTTCCTATGAGAAATATTGAAATTGATTAATATTGAAAATTGATTGATTGAAAATTGATCAAAATGTTTATCATAACATCACCAACATTTTATCAGTTCACCGATTTTTGATATCTCTAACAGAAACCCAGATAATCAAGCTAAAAATTCAAGCTTCTGAAATATTTTCGAGAGTAACGAACCATCAGCGGATGACTTAAGGATCTCCGCTAGGCTCACTACCTTCTAGATCTAACTTACCAGTATCATCATCGTAGAGCTTGACCTTGGTATTCGCAAGTGGCTTATCACCGCACATCAACACTCCTTTGACCCCAGCCGACTGCGTGAAGACGGCTTCAGAAGCGCCGATGAGAACCAGCAAGACCGACGAAATGCAGAGGATTCGAGACATTGACTTCTTTCTGACTGAAAGTGTCTGGAGAAACGACACTTTTATATATTACCTTGACCATGAAGATACGGGAGAGAGAGAGGAGACAGAAGTCATCAGAATTGACTAAACAAAGAAAAGAACTGGTTTTTGATGGGGGAAAAAGAAAAGATAAAAACAGATCGGAAGTATGTGAGTCACATTTCTGAATGTAAGGAGCTGCTTCTTTTCCATTATCGGAGAACCTAGGATTCCACCTGATTCACACGATGTGTACCTTTTCGCTGACTAACACCTCTTTTTAGAAAGTAAACAGAAAAATAAGATTCATTTTGAGGCTAACCACTTAATACAGTTCAAAAGGGAAAGAAAAAATCAAACTACAAGATACCCGGGAGAGATACAGTACTCAAGACAAAAGTGGAAAATAAATCAATTAAACTTTTCCATCGTCTTTGGCTGGAATATTATATTTCATTCGATAGGCTTCCAACTCGGCTTTTCGTTGATCGGATCGCACACTTTGTCGATCTTCCATCTCTCTTTGAGCTGTCATCCTCTTGTCATTCCATTTCTGAGCTTTTGCTTTCTTGTGAATCCGATTGTATTCTTTGCACTTGCAACAACAATAGCAAACGCAAGCGATCAAAATCACGGCAATGATGCCGGCGCAGATGGCAATGACGATGGCGGCGGCGGAGGTGCTCACCCAACAGACATTGTACTTGACGTTCTTGATGTTACAGTCGGGGTAGTACCAGTCGAATGGCATACATTTTTTGGTTTTTCCTCCGCACCAGAAGCATTGCTGGAAAATTACCGTAAACTTAGAATGCCCAAACACACCCATCCCAAACCGTCCGTCAACTTTGATCCCTTATATCTCGATTACTGTAATAGATACCAAAAAGTAGTCAACTGATGAAATGCTCTTTATGTTATGATAGACATTTTATCAAATGATTACTTTTTCATACCTCTCACAGCAACCAAGGTAAGTTGATTGAAAGTTACCGTACTCCCTCTAATGGCGCCAGAGGTCCACCAAAACCGTCAACTTGGAGCCAAGTTATCTAGGTTCCTGTCAAAGATTTCAAAAAATGGTTAACTAACAAAATGTTTATTATAATATCACCAATATTTTGTCAGTTTATTACTTTTTGATATCGCTTACAGAAACCGAGATAAATTGGCTCAAAGTTACAGTATTTTCTCTAACTGAAGTCCACCTAATCCATCAACTTTGAACTCAATTGACTCGATTCCTGTTAAAGATATCAAAAAGTGGTCAACTGATAAAATGTTTATCAAAATGTCACCAATATTTTATCTGTTGACTGCTTTTTGATATCTTTCACAGGAACTGAGATAACCTGGGTCAAAATTGAGAGCAAGGCTGTGCCACGACCGGCAGCGGCATATGTGTGACCAGCTAATGAAACCCCCACTTCATAATATGCTATGACTAATTTGACATGATTTTGATCCTAACTCTGATCTTCACAAATTTCGAAACACCTCATGTGACACTCACCGATCCTTTACCAACACACGTCTCACAAGTGTTCAAATCGTTCGACCCAATTCTACAGTACTCTTGTTTCTCGGTCCATGTCATATTGTCAGCAGCAGCTACCGTAACCAGAATAGCCAGGATAAGCTTTCGTTGAATCGTCATTTTGGGTTCTAAAAAATAGAAAATCAATATAGGCTTGAACTTGTAGTACTTGAGTGGCAGAAAGGGAGTAAAGTAAAATAAAAAGTAACAAAAGGAGAAGAAGAAGACAAACGAAACTGACGGGCTCCTGGTGTTTGTATAGCGAGTGCCAAAAAGATGTTGTAGTGGCGGTGGCACCCAAAAATAAAACATAAGGGGTTTGTGGAAAAATTAGCTTGGTTTATGTCTAAATTTTGGAGCAGGAGGAACTTGATTGCCCGCCTTGTAATAAAGAGGTCGTTCCTATAAATGATATCAAAAAGTGGTCAACTGATAAATTGTTTATCATAATATCATTCATATTTTATCAGTTGACAAATTTTTGATATCTTTCACAGAATTCGAGATAATTGAGCTTAAAGTACAAGTATAGGGTGGTCCTCTTTTAGATCAAATAGGTAAATTTGAGCCCATATTTCTCAGTTGCTATGAAAGATATCAAAATTTTGTTAACTGATAAAATATTGGTGATATCATGATAAACATTTTATTAGTTGACAGATTTTTGATTTCTTTTATAGAAGCCGAGGTAATTGAGCTCAAAGTTGGGTACGCTTCTATGAGAACAAATCCTAGAAAAGAAAGAGCTCTAACTTTAAGATAATTTATCTCGATTACTGTAAAAGATATCAAAAAATTTTCAACTGATAAAGTGTTTATCACAATGTCAAAAATATTTTATCAGTTGACAGATTTTTGATATCTTTCACAGAAACTGAGATAAATTGGCGTCAAAATTGACTCCTGAATTTATGAAATTCGTTTTGAACCTCAGAAAAGCTAGCTTTTGAAAAATTCCGGGTTAGCTTCAAAATAGGGAAAATAGGAAAAAAAAGCGAAAAAAAAGAAAAGTTAACTGAATTCATACGTTTTGGATTGCTATCCATTATGTTTATTCAGCTTTTGGTTTCCCCGTTTTTTTCAATTAGAATGGAGGCGGAAGACCAAAAGCGAGCTCTCGAGAGAAATATATGAAAATTTTTGATGAAACTCGATATCCAACTAGTTTTCGAAAATTCAAAATTTCAGGAAACTTGCGAACGAGCGTGTGGAAAATGGCGAAATTCGGCGGTTTGCGAGATGCCAGCCGAACACGGAGACTGTCAACTGGCGATTCCAAAGTAAGTTGGGGGTTGCTTCTGTTATTGACACATAGACACCATGTAAACAGGACAAAAATGTGGGAAAGGGTTACAAAAATGTTTGGTGATCGGTTAGAAGTTTCGGGAAGAGGAAACCTATAAATATAGACCCAGATGTGCATACATTAGCATGCAAAAACAATGGAATCATATGTTTCACGTAATGGTATGAGTCAGGTCATGAACTTTGATGGAAATCTGGTTCTGTGGTTTTCCAGTTAATTGGTTAACCAATCTGAATTCAGAGGGTATATGAGATCTTTTAGTACTTTAGGAGGACGAAAAAAGGAACTTTAAAAATACCGTTTTGCTCCAACAGAAGCCCACCCTATACGTGCTCTTTGAGCTCAATTATCTCGGTTCCTATGAGAGATATTTAACATTTGTTAACTGATAAAATATAGCTGATTATACGATAAATAATTTATCAGTTGTCAGATGTTTGATATCTTTCACAGAAAGCAAGATAGTTGAGCTCAAAGAAAGGTGGAATTTTAATTGAGCAGTTAGGTGTTAAGTCCGATCCTATAGGATAACAATTACGGATTTGAGGAATCTGGAGGGATCACAAAAAAGATTTTCAACAAACAATTTCTAATTTTGCTACCATTTTCCCGCGTTCAAACACCCATTCCTACACTCTACTTCAATATTTACCCTTGCAGGTTTTAGCAAAACTACTGTAAACAGTCTCATTGAAGGTCACTACAACTGCTAACTTTGAGCTCAATTATCTCGGTTCCTGTGAAAGATATCGGAAAGTAGTCAACTGATAAAGGATTTATCAAAATATCGCCAATATTTTATCAGTTGACAAATTTTTGATATCTCGTGTGGGGATCGAGATAATTGGGCTTAAAGTGCAGTTATGGCTGGCTTCTTTCAGAGCTTTGACGGTATGAATCAATCTAAATCAGTCTTGAATATCTCCTTTTAAAAGCTATGATAAATAGAACAGAGCTAACAATTTTGGAAATCTTCTTTTTGGGTGTTTTTAAGACAGTTCTCTATTCCAGATGGTACCACGACTCCACCACCAAACAATGCAAAATGATGATGTGGACTGGATGCGGCGGAAATGGGAACTCATTCTCCTCCAAAGCCGACTGTGAATCTCTCTGCCGAATCGAATCCTCCTGGACCAACACCACCGACTTTTGTACCCTCGAACGCAACGCCGGACCATGCACCGACTCCATCTCCATGTGGTATTTTGATCATTCCGAACAAGACTGCAAACCATTCACCTATGGAGGCTGCCGTGGAAATCAGAATCGTTTCGTGAGCAAGGAGCAATGTCTTCAGAGTTGTCGTGACAAGTCATCCGAAGACACGTGCACGCTTCGTCCGGAACCTGGACCGTGCCGATTGGGACTTGAGAAGTACTTCTACGATCCAGTGACCCAGTCTTGCCACATGTTCCATTATGGTGGATGTGAGGGAAATGCAAATAGATTCGATTCAGAATTGGACTGCTTCCGTCAATGCTCTAGCGTGAAGGCTGAAGCGGGAGTGGAAAGAATGGCTCAGTTGACATCGGCAACCACTCCAGTGATCTACATTGTCGACAAGAATCCCCTCTACGTTGGAATGACTGTAAGTTACCACGATATACAAAAACGTGTTTTCAGTTGATTTTTGGTCATTTTCAGAAGTGTGGAGCTCGGTTATCAAGTTTCCGTTCACTTTGAAAACTTTGGAGGGTGTGAAACAAACCTAGATTAAAAAATTTGCATTTACAGAATTTTCTGAAAACTTCTAGTTTTTCAGTTATTCGTCGATTTCTAAAAGACACTCGTTTTTGAATTAAGTCAACTTTGAAGGCGCATATCTCAAAATCGGCTAAAGCTACTAAACTGTAAAAATAACTAAAATGTAGAACGTAAAATTTTACACATTTTTGCAATTTAGACTTTTTATTAAAATCTGCCGTTTTTGAGATATGCGCCTTTAAAGAGAGCGTACCCTTACTTGCGCTCTTTCTTTGTCGCAGGAACGGGGGCGCCGGGTAGGTCTACTTTAAAAGCTCATATCTCAAAAACGGCAGATTTTATTCAAAATGTGTAAATTCTAAAAATGTGTAAAATTTAACGTTCTACATTTCAGTAATCTTAAAAATTTCAGTAGATTTTGCCGATTTTGAGATATGCGCCTTTAAATTTGACTCAATCCAAAAACGAGTGTCTTTGAGAAATCGGCAATTAACTGAAAAACTAGGATTTTTCAAAAAACTCTGTGAATGCAAAGTTTTCAATCTAGGCCTGTTTTACATTTTCCAAAATTCTCGAATTGATCGGAAACATGAGCCGAGCTCCGGGCTCCTGAAAATTGCCAAAAATCAACGGAAAAATGAGTTTTTGTATACCGTTTTGTATACCGTTTGTATATCTGATTGACCGGCACTTTGGGCCTACACAAACTCTCCTACTTTATAGTTCCGCATTCGATGCAATGGCCACGGCGTCACCCCAATCACCTGGTACAAGAACGGAGGCCTCCTTCAATTCGGCACCCGCATCACTGAAGAGAACGATGATACTTTGGAAATCGTGGATTCCTTAACTTCGGATGCCGGAATCTACACATGCATTGCTGGACAGGAAAGCCAGATGAGCGACGGAGTGGAAGTGGTAATCAAGAGAGCCATCGGTGGAAGAACTACCATTCGCCCAATGCTCACACCAGCTCCGAACTTTGTCATGGGAACACCCCCCACACCTCGCCCATCGACATCCGCTCGACCACACTCGACCGTGGCGACCGTCTCCAACGCTCTAATCCGCCGCACAACCACCAAGGCGTGCGTGGATGTTGGGAACACCAGCACCTGCGATCTGATCGTCAAAAACGGGCTGTGTGAGAAGAAGCGTTATGGAACGTTCTGCTGTCACACCTGCACCAAAATCCACAGCTTCAAATTCTAATTTCAGTATTTCTTGTGTATCTCACTGCCCCGTCGCCTTCATAATATCTCCGTTTGTGAGATCTCTTCTTTCTTCTTCTTTATTTTCTTTTTAATGTCTTCACACATTCTGGCTAATGCCACCCACACACACATTCTTGTCTTCTCTTGTCTTTGTTTTTCTCTCCCGTTCCAGAAGTCAAATAAATTGTCTTTGCATTTGAAAAACAATCCTCTTGAAATGCATCCAGGTGTGTAATATGAAGAACATCTACATAATTACCCCCCATTCTTCGCATTTCCCAGAAATGTTCCTTCTCAAAGTCATCGTCCTCCTTAGCCTTCTGAATTCTTCTATTGCTCAAAGAAGCCGTCGAAAGCAGAAGTTTGTCAGGCTGCCAAGCGGATTCACATTTCCGGCGGATGCAGCAAGCAATTTTCAGAGAGATTCTTATATTCCAGCTACAGTAAGACCCCTAGTAGAAGGCCACCAACTTTGAGCTCAATTATCTCGGTTTCTATAAAAGATATCAAAAATCTGTCAACTGATAAAATATTAGTGATATTATGATCAACGTTTTGTCAGTTGACAGTATTTTCAAATCTTTCATAGGAATTGAGATAATTGAGCTCAAAGTTGGTAGTAGTGTCGGTGGCCTTCTATTGGAGAGAATACGGTATATTTGACAATTGGATTTCAGTTTGCTCCTCCGAATGAGAAGATTTTGCAAGCTCCGCCAAGATACGTTACTGGAGAAAATTATCTGTCCAGTGGTGAGTCCTAGATTCTAGGGATCCTAGACCCTGAAAATCCAAGGATCCAATGAATCCTAAAATCCTATGAATCTTAGATCCAATGAATCCTATGATCTCATGAATCCTAGATCCTATAAATCCTAAATCCCATGAATCTTAGATCCTATGGATGCTAGGTCCTATGGATCCTAGATCCTATGGATCCTAGATCCTAGTTCCTATTGACTCTAGATCCTAGATCCTGGATTATATGAATCCTGTAGATCCCTGATCCTTCCGATCTTTCTAGGCTCCCCTTCCCCGACATCGGAGCCTCATGGAATGGATTACACTGAATACAAAAAGGCAATGCAGGCATACGCTTCAACACCAGTGGTTACACCACATCCACCAGAATCCCCATCTATCTATCAAGCTTCTCCTCCCCCCGCAGCCACGGCTCCAACCATTCCTCCGGTTACTGTAGTTGAGTCACCCGGCTCCGAAATCGCTACCACCATAGCCCCTGGACCAGCAACCACTGCTGCGACGATGGGATTGAAGAAGGAGAAGTGAGTTTCTTTCTTGTTATGTTAAATTCGAGCAAATTTGCAGTATCGGTGGCATCGCTCAGAACCTGAACAACCGATTCTCCAGCTTATCTTCTGAAGCCAAACAGTCACAACGGGGCCACACGTACACAGCTCTAGGTGGTGGACAGTTCTATCAAAGTCTACTAGGAGGAGTAAACTTTTTTTTCCAGAAAATTCTAAATTAAAACTTTCAGAAAGGAAGTTTCTCCCCATTATCATTCTTCCTGAATGGTGGGTTGGGTGGTGGTCATAACAATGGATTCTTCGTCCCTGTACCAGTGGTTATTCCACCGCCACCTCCACCTCCGCCTGGTCCGAAATGTTTCACAAATCCATCTGGATTTCTTTGTTGCAATGTGACACTGGAAAAGACTATGGAGGAGGCGTATATCGCTGCTAGAGACGGAGGAGCTTCATCCTGTAATGTGCAGAAAATGGCGAGCGCTGTGCAGGCGGTGAGCTATGGGGGTCTTGTTTGAAACTTTCAGATAAGCTGAACAAGAATAGAGCTTGATTTTTGTAGTTGACAAATTTTTTGTAGGAATTCTTTCAAATGAGATATACCGGTTGAAACCAACCAAGTGCCGAAACTTCCGCAAATACCTTTTGGGCACTTTGAGCTCAATTATCTTAGATGCCGTCAAAGATATAAAAAAGTTATCAACTAGAAAAATGTTGTTCATATTATGACAAACATTTTATCAGTTAACAAATTTGATAGCTTTTACAGTAACCGAGATAACTTCTATTAGAGCAGTAGCACTGAGTCCAGTCACTTTCAAGTGGCATATCTCATTTGAATGAATTTGTACAAAAAAGTTGTCAACTACAAGATTGAAGCTCTATGTTTGTTTAGTATATTCTATAATTTTCGAAAAAATCTTTAAAAATCTAAAATGTTTTGTAGTCGTCGAAAATTAGCTATATTCCACTAGATATGCCTAAATCGTCAACTTTGAGCTCAATTATTTGGGTTCCTATGAGAGATATTAAAATTATGTCAACTGATAAAATATAGGTTATTTTTTGATAAATATTTTATCAGTTGACAGGTATTTGATATATTTCACAGCAAATGAGATAATTGAGCTCAAAAGGCACAATCTCTTTTTTTCCAGGTAGCAGAGAAAAAGTTTGGCACTACGTTCGAATCGGTTGCTGCTCACAAGGACTTCGTAGCCAAAATCAATTTCGCTGGCGACCTAAACTGCAAAATTGAGATCGACGGGAAGTTTATAATGGCCTATGCGACGCCAATGTCCGAGCAGGAAGTGAATATTGTCGATGCCAGCTCGTTCTTCTCCGGCGCAGCCGATCCTGACCTAGAAGGTGTGAATGGCACGAAGCCAACGTATATTGTCTATGGACCGATAAAGTAGAAATTTAAAAAAATGTTTTGTGTGTGTTTGTAAATTTTGAATAAACTTTTTTCGATAAAAAAGGTAAAATCGTAGAAAAATCGGAATGGGGAGGTTGGTTACAAAAAATATATACAATTTACAAGATGATAAAAAGGAAAAGGAACATCCTAGGAAGAAAAAAAAAGAAAATTTACACATATTTGAAAGAATTTTTGGAGAAAGAAAAAAAAGGAAAAAGAGAGAAAAATCAATCATTTAGGGTGTACAAACAAGCATCCGGAAGCGTAGGATACCGACGAGTCCGATGGAGAGCGAACCTGAAAATTCAAAACTTTGATTTCAGATTTACAGAATCAGATCTCCTCACTTTGTTGGACTGTGTGTAGTGCAGGAACCTGAACTCGTGAGTGTGATTGTTACTGAGACGGAAGCCTTCTGCTGCCTGCAGCATGATGAGAATCGGATTCCGTCCGCAGATTGTGTTTTGCGTCTTTTTGAGGTAGTCGTTGAAAACAGTTGGATTGAGGGTTTCGATCGCGCTCATTCCCTGGAACATTTTTTTATTAGTTAAAGGAATGTTTGAACGTTCTCCTGGTCTAATTTCAATGCTTGTTTCGGCGGAAAACGCATTTTTATTTTCTGGCCCAATTTTATTGATTTATCGATAGCGACTTGCAGGATTTTTGTGGAAAAACTTCAAAATTGACGAAATTCAAAATACTTTTTGGCCTTTTTTATCGATAATTTCAATTGTTTCCATGCATTTTTTTTTTGCAATTTGTCGGATTTTTGTGGGAAAAAAAGTTCAAAATTAATGAATTTATAGGAAATTCGACAATTCGCACAAAACTTTGAACTTTTTCGCAAAAATCCCACAAATCGCGAAAAAAAATGCATGGAAACAATGAAAATTATCGATAAAAAAGGCGAGAAAATATTTTGCGTTTCGTCAATTTTGAATTTTTCTTCCGCAAGAAACTGCATATCAATAACAATGAAAACTATCGATAAATCAATAAAATGGGTCAGAAAATAATTTCGAAAAGTGCTCCTTTAAGAATGAAGCTAAACGCCGCCCACTTCAAATTTTTGACCACACCGCACATTGAAAATTACCTGCTTATCCAAATTCGTAATCTGCTCATAAATCGGCAAATTACTGTTTCTATCATACGGTGAAAAGCTGAATCGATCGCCCCAATGACAAAAGTCTGAAGAAATCACAAAAAGATTCCTTGGGTCTTCCATATAATGCGCGAAAATGTTTCCATATGTTTGTTGTCTAGACCCGGGCAAGGATCCGACCAGCACCGGAATGATCGTATAACGTCGATTGCCCATAACTTTAGCAATAAATGGAAGTTGCATTTCGATACTGTGTTCCGATTCTTCATCTCGGCGATCCATCAAGTCGAAGTGACGGGTGGCGCGAAGCTCTTCGTTGACTAAATTTGAAAATGAGCAAAAATAACAAAAAATAGTGTGATACTTTTATGATCAACGCTCAAGTCACCAAGAGGAGTACGGTATTTGCTGCAGGTGGTGATTGCACAACCGTTCAATGCGACAATATGAGATGGTCCGAGGATAAACACGCGTTCGCTGAAATTGCCTATTTTAGCTCAAGACCTCAAGACTCTTATCACATACACAGCAGATGATACAACTTGTTTGAACGCGTACGCCGCTGTCTCTCCACAGTAGGAATAGCCGGCGTGTCTGAAATTTTTGAACTCAGATGAATGAACGGGCTAAGAAGGTGTTACGGTGAAATTAGCGCTCTCGCGGTGCCAAATCGATCGCCGGCGTTGTCAAGCCATTTAGTGAGTTGACGATCGAGATCCCGCTGGTTGCCGTTGTACCACGAGCCGGCGTGCGAGGCGGATCTTGCGTGCTCGCCGAATCCGTTGAGAGACATTACACTGCTAGAGGGTCTAGAAAAAAGGAAATATAGAAAACTTTCGGTTTGCGTCATCTTGTGTTCTTTGTCAAAAACTTTTTCAGGTGATTTTTCCGGAACATTTTTATTCAAATATTTTTCCCGCGCTTTTTCCGATGGAATGCAGGTTTAACACTATCAGTGCAGAAAGACGCTTTCGCGTCGAGACCAACGCGCATTTGAGCGCATTTACATAACGTTCCGAAGAAACCGCCGTGAGTGTCGATTTCTACTGATCGCCAAATTTTTCGAAAGGTAGCTCAAAAGCACATAATTTTGGAAAAATAGCCAAAAATTAGCCGACTTTTTCAAATACACTTACAATAGAAATGTTAGATATCGTGCGAAAAGAATGCCAAATGTCCTGAGAATTAGTGCACAAGAGGTTTGGAACACCTGCAAGGAGCATTCTTATAAGGAGACAGGATGAATTTTCGGAATAATTTAATTTTGTTGCTTTTTTCTATCAAAAATTGCCGTTTTTTTTCCAAAATTCGGCTCGGTGATTTTTTTAAATTTGACAAAATTCGACAAAAAATTCAATGTTATTCTCGCCATGTCTAGTCTTTTTGGCTAATATCATACATTTTCCGAAAAACTCGAGAAAAAAAGGAAAAAGACAACAAACGCAAAAGTTTTTGTTGTTGTTGGCCATTGGAATATTGGGTATTGATTGTCTCAATCAAAACGACATCGGTCGTTTCAAAACGATCATAATTGAATCATGATGCAAATGGCAGAGCGTATACAACTATAAAAGCATATTCCAGATCTTTTTATTCCGGAATTTTCTTAATGTACCCGTTGAATGAAGTTGGAAGACGTTGGTTGTTGTGTCACACAGTTTGACGCTTCTGCTGACGTGTCACGACGATATGGATGGTATTTGAGAGGATGAGGACCGCGCTGATCTTGTGCTGGTCGTCGTCGTCGTGTCGTCGGACAGCCACGAGAGCTCTTCAATCCACCAATTACCTGAATTTATTTTTTCAGTTAAAAAAAAATTTCCAGTGAAAAAGCGGCGAAAAACGCGAAAAAATTCTAGAGTACGATAGTCGTCGTTGTGGGACATTCAATAGTGAAAAGCGACACAAAAAATTCTTGTGTCGTTGGAACAAAAAAAGAGACAAAAGAAAGTGAAAAAAAAGCAGAAAATGCCGAAGAAGGAGGGAGCGGAAAATGGAGAGAATTGGAGAAGTAGGAGGAGAAGGACCACTGTTTCAGCAGAAGCTCTTGAATATTGAAGAAGGATGTGGGGAAAAGCTTAATTGGAAGATAATTTGAGAAGAGGATTTTCCAGGAAAATCGTGGGAAACGATTCAAAGTTCAGTTTTCTCGAATTTTTGCTTCTTTGTCATTTTTTGCTTGTTTCAGTTAGCAGGGTTCGAACTTCTGTGGTAAATATGATGCTGCGCTTTAATGAGAAAGTGTGACGTGGTAAAGTTTTAGGTCGTTAAAAATTCAAATTTCCCCCAATTTTTAGTTCTCATTAAAGCGCAACAGCATTTATCAGTTTTTCATATTTTTAATCACCATTTTTCCTTCTTCCCAAGTCAATATTTACATCGTATCATCCTCAGTCTTCCGTCGTTCATTTTCTCTTTTTGTTTACACCTTCGGCCAGGTAGTAGGCTCGAAAAAAAGCGTTAAGATTTTTCTTATTTTCCTTCCCCATTCGGGCCTAATTCATTTCATTCCGATCTTCGACCTAAAAGAGGTGAAGTGACCTTTTCTGTGGATCATCGGGACCATTTTTTTCCAACGTCATTCGGTCCTTTTTGTGATGGGAAGACGAGAGAAAAGAGACACATTCGTACATACAGCCAGTGACAGAGAAAAAAAAATGGGAGAAAAGGAAAAATGTATGGGCACGCAATGATGATCAGATCTTTGATCCAGTCGAAAAAGAAATCAAAAGAGAATTTCAACGATTTCCGAAATTTAGACATTAGAGGGCGCAAAACCATACATTGTTTATAAAATTGAAGCAAAAAGAAGTGGTTCTATTTAGAGAAAAATGATAAAATAGGACTTTTTTGGAGGAGATTTTGGATTTTGATTTTTTTTTTTCAAAAATTAATGTATAAGATGGATCAACGAAACGGGAAATGTGACTTCGGGGGGCAACAACTAGAGTAGAAATCGAACGAAAGGCGTTGGTGGGGGGCAAAACCGGGAGGAGAGAAAGACACTCAGCTGACTGGGAATGCTGTCTCGCTCGGCAAAACGCTCTCTCTTTGCCTCGTTTTTGCCCCTCTTCTCCCGCCCCGGGTCGTCTCACTCGTCGATCCATGTTTGTTCGGTTGGAAAAGTTGTTCGAATCAGTAGGAGGTAATATTAGGAAGTTCTGATTAGGTGATAAGTTATCACTGATAACATAAATAAAATACAAGGAAATACAAATACATGACCAAAAAAATACTACAGTAAATTGCATAAATTATGAGCGCATCTCGTTGATCCAATCTTCGAACAGCCGCGGGCACAGACTTCGGCGACACTGTACGCAGACTTCACGATTGCACGATTTGCATAGGGAGAGGATGAACGGCTTTCGGTTTTTAGAACGAGACGAACGGGCTGGGGGTCGCTGGCTGCATTGGTGGCATCCGAGGCCTTGGACTTCTTCGTTAAATGAGATGCGGTGGCGGAAGATGGCACCTCTGGAAACAATTTTTGAAAATTTACATATAAAACTGTTAATCAATTTTCAGGTGCAACCAAAGCTACAGTATGAAAAATTTATTCAGAGAGAAGCGAAATCAGCCATTAGCGTCGGGGAGTTTTCTAGGCCATTTGCTTCTCCACGTGGATTGTACGGCCAGTCAAGGAATATCCATGCGCCCATGAGGAGTTGGCACCGCGCCAAGCTATCATTTTTCGAAACGAAAGCTGCGTCGCGAGCCGCAGCGCCGGGGAATCCACGTGGACAAGCCTGAGCAAACTTCTGGTGACGTTCCAGAACTTACCCATGAAGAACCGAGTCAGCAACGCGCTTCACGTTCTCGCTGTCCTTATCACTACACTGCAACTCTTGCAGCTCGACAAGATACTGATGAAAATAGCCAATATTCGTTGGGTTACTAAGAACAGAAAGACAATTGTACATGGCTTCAACTGCCGCATCCGCTACATTCGAATCGTGCGCGTATTCAGAATTCAGGTTGAAGCAGAGCTCGTAGAACAAGTGAAATGCTTCTGATGTGAGTTGAGTGTCAGCTCGGTATTCTCTCAAATAATCGACGCAATTCTGTTTCAAATTTGTCATCAAGTACTTGTCGCAAAGCCGGAGTACGGTACCAACGTTTCGCTCTGAAAGAAAAAAACAAAATTCATTCCAAAAGATATCTCTCCCCAAACCATCAATCGGATCCGGATACATGCCCAACGAATTCGGAGAGATGACAGTGATCAGTGTGCGTATGTCGTCTGCCGACTCGTCAATGATCCTTAACTGTCTAACGGCGCCCTCGACGAAAAACGTGTTCCCCATCAAGATGCGGAAGTAGTCGGAATTCCTTGAAAAGATTGTGGGATCAACATAATAGCGCTTTTCGCCAACGCTTATCGGCCAGTTTCGGAGCTTGCTTGTTGCTTCGAAATCGACCTAAAATGGAAACAACATTTCGCGACTCGTGCTTTTTTCTAATTTACGTAATCAGATCTATCAAGAAATGTTTCATGGCTTGTTGTCGGTTGCATTAGGATGACGTTGACCGGAAAACTGCTGTTTATGCCAAACCGCGATTCGCAGGGCTCGCGGACCTGAAAAACACAATTTTTTGGTTAAATTTCTTTTTTGATTTTCGCTAACTTCACCTTTTTAAATGATCTCATAGTGTTGTTAGTAGTGAATAATTAGTGATAAAAGAAGGAAGAAGCCGAATGAATCCAAGAAAAAAATCATCTCAAAATTACACAACTACCGTAATCTTTAAAGGAACATTCTCAATAACGTTTATGGGTTTTACAGCGACTTTTTAAATTTTGAGCCTGGCGGCTTGACTTTTGCTCATTTCTTTCTTTTTTTTTCCTCTAAAATATAATTTAAATTTCCTCATTATTCTCCCACATTCACATCTGCAGTTGCATTCCTGCACAGCCTTCCCGCTCAACACACATTCCCTCACACGCAGCAGCAATCGGTTAAAGGCGCACTCATTTCTTTCACCCTGCGGGTCTCACAGCGCGACCTAGCCGAGACCAAATTATTTCCTCGTTTGGGCGATTTTTCAGGTCTTTAAAAGTCGTTTTTTGAAGTTTTTAGTTGATAATTTGAAGATTTTTAGAAATTTTAAAGAAAATTTAGTGAAATTTGTCCTGATTAATGAAAAATCGAGATGAAAAGCGTCTTTTCTAGGTTGCTATACTTATATTTCCATGTAAAAAAATCCTTTGAAATTTGAATTTTTAAAATTAAATTGTATCTTTTTTATTCCTTCTCTCCTTCGAGAATTTTCAGTTTATGTCAGTTCCCTTTTCCCTTTTTCAATTTTTTTTTGCTTCACATTCTGCACACTGAAAATGCAAAGTACTCATGTTCAACTGTGTGTTCAACTGTATATTGTAGATGATAACTCTTATCGAGCCACCTAATTTTTGTGCAGTGTCAGCTTTCGAAACACAAAACGAGAATATGGAAAGTTACGTAACGCTGACCGCCTTTTTTCCTTCTCCCTCTACATGACATCACGAAATGCAGACAGCGAAGACGATTGAGAAAATAGCGCAATGTTGGGTGGAAACTAGGCGAAGATAACGTGTTGCGGGTTGAGAGAGAGGCAACATAACACCCGAGACAATACTTTCGCGAAGAGACGCAGGTGGTTCATAGAACAGAGAAACCGCGTCCGCCTCACACAGCCAGCCCCATCAGGCCTCTCCAGCCATCGCCGCATAGAGACACACACACATCATTTTGCCCCAATTTTCATTCCGTCAAGTATTTCGCAACTTCTCCATTTTGCTCCGTATTTTATAAGCTGATTTTTTTTGCAGAAGCATCCTTCTTCTACTTGGTCTGACCACATCAGATTACTGGGAGAACCAGTTGTGCATGTTCTTGTGCCCTCAGAAACTCGCGCTCATTTGCAATTATATGATCGACAACCCTCAAGAAGGTAAGTAAGTCAAACACGTGGCAACCTGGTTTGAAAAGCTAACATGTTAGCTGCCTGACGTGGAAGAAGTCTTCACCACGGTACTGCTCCCGGTAGAATACCAAAAACTTTGGCCCAAAATTCGCTTATTGAGTTGTACCGTA
The DNA here is from genome assembly GCF_000004555.2 of Caenorhabditis briggsae. Taxonomy (NCBI): domain Eukaryota; kingdom Metazoa; phylum Nematoda; class Chromadorea; order Rhabditida; family Rhabditidae; genus Caenorhabditis; species Caenorhabditis briggsae. The sequence goes on along the minus strand of NC_013488.2, from coordinate 2,099,050 downwards.
TCTTTGGGTTTTAGTAAGTGTATTATTCTCATTTAGCAACGAATGTTTGTTTTCATGAACAACCCGCTGCTGAACTAGTTTTGTGTGTGGATATTCTGCCTAGGACATTCTATTCAAGAAGCGAAAGGGTTTGAACTACATTCAGGCTTGATAATATAACTCGTGCTTCTATTTGATGAAATTTAATCATAGTTCAGTTAATTACATATCAACTAGGTAGTATCAGCTGATCAGGTGCGCCCCTCTTAATGACAGGTTATCGACTTTGAAAACATGCCATAACCAATCAATAGTTAGTCGCAAAAGTGTAACAGCTATTCCAGTATAGTACATACGGATTAGAGTTCCACGATTGACACATTTTTCATTCACCTCGAAAAATCGTGTGTTCGCATTTTGTTTCTCCCATCCCCGCGCTTTCTGCCATAAACCCTGGAGTCGGTGGACACATAATCGGTTTGCAGAGAGAGAGAGAGAGAGTATCACCAACCACCGTTTCGTTTTTTCAGGGAGGTTGTCCAGAAAGAGAAAGAAACTGAAGATTTGCGAATCGATAGCGTCGTCATCTCTCGACGCCAGTGAATCCAAGATCGATTACAACAGTGTATGCGATTCTCAAAATCCACATATCAACCGGACTCGTGATATTTACCATTTGTAAGTATCTCTCAAAGAAGCAAGAAGTTACACCCTATGTTAGCGTTTTTCAGAAGACGGTCTAAACAAAAAATACCAAGATGGCTCTCAACGTGAACCGTGCTGTCGCTGATCCGTTCTACCGCTACAAGATGCCAAAGCTGTCGGCTAAGGTCGAAGGCAAGGGCAATGGAATCAAGACCGTCATCTCGAACATGTCTGATATCGCGAAGGCTCTCGAGCGTCCGCCAATGTGTACGTTTGCCGACGGACGTAGAACAAAATAAATAGATCTTTTTTCAGACCCCACCAAGTACTTTGGTTGTGAGCTCGGAGCTCAAACGAACTTCGATGCCAAGAACGAACGTTACATCGTCAATGGAGAGCATGATGCGAACAAGCTCCAAGATATTCTCGATGGATTCATCAAGAAATTTGTCCTGTGCAAGTCGTGTGAGAATCCAGAAACCCAATTGTTCGTTCGCAAGAACTGCATCAAGAGCAAGTGCAAAGCTTGTGGATGCTCATTTGACATTGATCTCAAGCACAAGTTGTCCACCTACATTATGAAGAACCCGCCAAAGATCGATGTAGATTTTTGTAAGTACTTCCCCTAAAAACTAGTTCTGACATGTGAGAACACATTTGCAATGTAAATCGAAAACATTCAAAAATTTTGATCAAAATTCCGACAATCCTCTTATGCCTTGTTTCCGTACAATAGCGGTGTATATTTAAACATGTAAATTTTCAGCCAAAGCCGAAGAGAAAAATGGAAAGAAGACATCGGGAGCTGACGCAAACGCTGCTCCTACTGCTGACATAATCCACGGTAGCGACAAGGGCAGTTCGAATGATGACGACGACGACGACTGGGAACCTGAACCAGTCGAGCCGAATGGCATGCTGTCGGCGGGAATGGGCAAGCTCGTGCTGGACAAGGATCTCGAGAAGAGCAAAGAGCAGCGTCTCGACATGCTTCATGACTTCTTGGTGAAGGCCAAAGATGAAGGTACCTATATCGCTTTTATCAATGAATCAAAGCAAAGTTTAAAACTTTCAGGTCGTATCAGTGATGCTAAAGGACAGACTGCATTGCGCGATGAAGCCGAGAGACTCGAGTTGAAACAGAAAGCATCGCTTCTTCTTGCCAATGTTCTTTTCGATGACAAGATTGTTTCTGACAAGCAGATCAACACCCATCGCAACCTTCTGCTTCGTTTTGTGATGAACGACAAGAAGGCGCAACTTTACTTGTTGAGAGGAATCGAGCAAGTCATTCACAGGTACGAGGATGATCTTCTCACCAAGTCGGCTCACATCATCAAGTCTTTGTACGATGCTGACATCTGCGAGGAGGAAGTATTATTGTCTTGGGGAGATAAGGTTAGTTGTTGTGATGTTTTCTGAATGCTTATAACTTTATTTTTGTAGCCATCCAGCAAGTATGTTTCAAAGTCCTTTGCCAAGAAGATCATCGAAAATGCCCAGCCAGTGCTCAAATGGCTCAAGGAAGCGGAAGAGGAGAGCGAAGAAGAGTCCGACGACGATATCGCGTTCGGAGGTGACGTCAAGGAGAGTGAGTTCCTTCGTCAACAAAAAGAGAAGGCCGCCAAAGAAGAACAAAAGGCTGCCGCCAGTGCTGCCAAGGCGTCCAATGGTACAGCCCAGGCCGATGACGAAGAAGACTTGGATATCGATGACATTTAAATTGTGTAGAGATGCTTTTTCACATAATTTCCTGTGGGCTTCGAATAATTATTTTCCATATTTTTTCCTCCGCCCTTCCAATGAAAATGTATTGTTGCTTTTTGCTCCTAACAAGCATCTTTTGATTCCTGTCTCTGTTTTTTCTGTCCTCTCTCTCTAACTCGCTATATTTCCCCTCTTCCATCAAATTCAGAATTCATCAACTATTATTATTCTCAATGAATCTACTCGTGAAATCCGATATACCAATATTTTTTGTACCAATAAATCTCATGTTGAAGCAGTCGAATATTAGGGTTTTCTGTAAAATTCTGAAATGCAGATAATTTCAGATGGGAACGCGACGGGTCCGTCGAAAAGACGGCGAATTTACACTTTTCTTCCGAAAAGTTAGCCCTTTTTCGAATCACCATCCTGCAGAATTTGATAGCGATGGGGCGATAAATTTCGAGAAAGAGGTCAAACGATTTTCGTGTACAGAACAGTTTTATATGTAAGAAAAATTTGCCGAGAATTCTGAACAAAAACTTTTCAGGTACAACAAGGCGTCGCTGATGGAAGATCGAAAATTGATGAGCGCCGTGCTGAGGTCCGATAATCCGAAGACCATGAAGGCAATGTGTTCTAAAGGGGCGTTGAGAGGGTGGAGAGATTCAGAGTGAGCAGAAATGATGAAATTTGTGAAAATTGGGATATTTTACGAATTTTGACCTAAATAAATGTTAAAAACATCAAAACAACCCCGAAAAACCCCAAAAACATGCTATTTTCACTCAAAAAATGATTATTTTTTTCATTTCGTCATTGCCGGCTGCGCGTCGGTGTTTGCGGACTTTCATCGACCGTAATCTCGCAAAAAAAATTTCCAAAAAACACTTTTTGCTCAATTTTTCACTTTGTACAGCTTTTTGCAGCAATTTAAGCAAAGGAAAAAACATGGAAAAAAAAATAGAAAAAATAGGAAATTTACAGATTTCACAAAAATCCCAAAAAATTCCAGATGGAACAAGCACAAGGAAGACGTCATGTACATTGGCTCAAAGGCGAAATACAGTGCTTCTCGACACCTTTGCTACGCGCTTTTCCTCTCAACTGGAAGCCAGCTTGTGGAATGCAGTCCGTTTGATCCGGTCTGGGGAATAGGTAGGTTAAAAAGTCGGGTCGTTCTGCTACTCCGTTCTATCAAAATACGGGAAATGCTCTTTATCTCAATTATCTCGGTTCCTATAAGAGTTCCTATAAGATATCAAAAAGTTGTTAACTGATAAAATGTTGCTGATATTATGATAAATATTTTATCAGTTGACAAATTTTTGATATCGTGCATAGGAATTGAGATATTTGAGAGATTATGGTAGCTCACCCAAAATTCCAATTTTCTGAAAAATTGAAGAAAAAAGCTATAAATAACTAAGAGACTATTACAGGGAATAATCTGGAAACGGTGATAAGCGATTCGTCGATTTCGCTGAGCACTGGGCAGAACTTGCTGGGAAAGATATTAGATCGAGTTAGAGACGAATTGTGGGAGGATGAGCAATATAGGTAAATATTATATTAGTACAAAATTGTGGAAGAGAAACACCGGCGGCCGCGGCCGAAGATCTCACAACGACAACTATCGTAACCTAAAAACAGTTTTGACGTTACGGTAGTTGTCGCTGTGGGACCTGCGACCACGGCTACCGCCTCTTCTACAGCTTCGACTTTTTTCGATTTTCTAAATTTCCTCTTGAAAATACACCACCTAAATTTCTAGAAACGAGAGAGAAGAAGTCGAAAAACGACTGAAACTTGATGACGATTATTTGCTGAAAGCCATGAAACACGTGGATTTGATGTACAAGGAACGGGCGACAGTGAGAAGCTTGTAAGTGGATGGACATCCGGACATTTGGATGCACAGATTGTTAATTTTCAGAATATCCATGGGCCACGTGTCACGAGACGATCAATCCTACCTGACTTCAGAAGTTCGACAGCTTCTACCGGAATGGGCACTTCCACCGCCAATAGAGAAATTCGAGCCGATTCGACCATCTCCGCCGGTTATCATTGATTTTCCAAGGTGGGGGTTTTTTCCGACCGACCGCCAAATGGTCGGCGGTCGGCCGACTAAATTTCCCGAAGCTTTAATTCCAACTTTTCAGAACGCCTCCTAGAAGATTCATGACTCCGGAGCGAATCTCTTCGGTTCACAAAAGAAGACGCAGATCCTCATCCAGACTGACGCTGAACAGAAGTTGGAGTAGAAGTCGTTCCAGAAGTCGCTCCAGAAGACGTTCTGAAAGAAATAGAGTCAAGAAAAGAAAACGTGAAGAAGATGACAGTGGATCGGAGTCTCCACCCTGGGGAATATCATGGAAAAGAAGAAGAAGGAGTAGAAGCGATTCTAGAAGACGTTCCAGGAGTAGTAAAGAATCTAGAAGACACTCGAGAAGTTCCGAAGAGAAAGAAGAACGACGACGACGAAAGAAGGAGAAGAGATCACGTCGATCAGAATCTCAAGAGGAACGACGTCGGATTCGGAAACAGAAGAAGCGGGAGAAGAAGGAGAAGAAGAAGGAGAAGAAGCAGCGTCGGAGAAGAAGGAGCTCATCGTCCTCGACGTCTTCTTAATTTATCAATTTTTTGAGTTATAATGCTTTATATGGTGCTTTATACAACTGATCCTCATTGCTCTTTTTTTGTTTAGTTTATTAAATTTTTCTAGAAATTCAAATTTCAAATACAAATATTATAATTACATCCGGTTGGACAACACTTCTGCTGAGGTGTCGTGTGACAATCGCGATCCTCATCACACCAGCTAACGGGTTCCGAGACGATGCATCGGAAGTTCAAATGCGTCACTGGGGGACAGTCACGACGGATCGGAGTGCAGCACTCGCGGTAGCGGATCATGTCGATGCAACGCTAGAAAATAGAATCTTCATTAAATTGAAAAGTTGGAAAAGTCATTAAACCAATTGGCCTTCGCCGCACTGATAGTTGGCGGTACAGTACATGTAGTGCGCGGAGCACTGTTGCATTTGCATTTGAATTTGGAGGGAGTATTGAGAAGGTTTTGGAGAGATTGGTTTGGCTGGAAAGTAGGTTTGAAATTTACAGATTTATCGATTTTTCTGAAATTTGAAAATTTCAGAAAATCGAAAATTTCTGCAACAATTTTTGATGGCTTTAATGTTAATCAGGTTCCTGATAGTGAAATTTCTGAACTTCCGAATTTGTGAGGTTCTGAGATTCTAAGATTCTGAGATTCCGAAATTCTGAAATTCAGAGATTCTGAGATCCTGAGATTCTGGGATCTTTAGATTCTGAGATTCTGAGATTATGAGATTCTGAGATTCTGAAATTCAGAGAAACAGAGTTTCGGAGATTCTAAGATTCTGAGATTATGAGATTTTGAAGTTTTGAAATACTGAATTTCAGAAATTCCGACTTTTCGACTTTCAGAATTTCTGAAATTTGGTTGTTTTCAAAATTTCGAAATCTCTGAATTTTCGAATTTCTGAATTTTTTGGAATTATCAAATTTCCGATTTTTCAATTTCAAATTTAGGAATTTCCGAATTTCTGGAATTCCGAGATTCCAAGATTTTGAGATTCTGAGATTCTGAATTCCTGAAATCCTGAAATTCTGAGATTCTAAGATTCCAAGATTCTGAATTCCTAAATGAAAACTCACCCCGAATCTCTCGTTCCACATGCAAGTCAACGTCATCATAGAATTTACACTCTGGCTTATAAATCTGTAGTCGTTGGAAATACAGACACCAGTCAATATGAGTACTAGAAAACGATGAATAGGCTGACGTAAGGGCCGTCAGGAATACGGTTAGCAGAATTTTGGAATAATTCATTTTGAATGGAATCTGCAGTTATAATTAAAAAAACTTGTAGTAATGCGGAAATGAATGAAATCAAAAGTGTCTTTTTTCTTTGTCTTTTTTGAAGCACCTCGTAAGACACGGGAAAGATAAGGGATCAAGTAGGCAGAAGAATCTGACTGACTCTATGCAAAAAATGAGGAGAAAAAGAGAGATGCAAATTGAAAACAAACAGTGGCACCTACTCGAAAAAAGAGAAAAAGACAGGAAGGGCGTTGGGAAAGTGCATACATGTTTCACAATTTATATTACAAAAGAAAGAAAGAATGAGGTATCCAGAAAAGGGAATATTCGGAATATTATTGGAATATTCAAATATTTGAGGTCAACTTCTTTTTTTTTTTTGGAGTTGGCTCTTTTTAGATTGCGCCGATTTTCGACTTTTGAAGTGTGGACACAAGACACATGTATTTTGTTTTTCTAGTCTTGATCTATTGGAAATACTTGGGAACCCTAGCTTTTGGAAGTTTAGGAATTCAGGAGATACTTTTTCTTGGAAAAAACTAGAAAAATACAGTTTTAGAGTACTCTACCCTCCGTCTTTCAACTTTGAGTCTGTATATCTAATTTCCTGTTACAGATATCAAAAAGTTGTCAACTGATAAAATTTTGGTGATAATGTGATAAACATTTTATATGTTGACTGCTTTTTGATATCTTTCACAGGAAGCGAGATATACGGACTCAAAATTGACGCTTTGGATGGCGCTCTATAGCTTACGGTATAAAGGTCTGTGTTTCTGACCATCGCTTGTGGTCTGGACATCCGATTTCATCCGAATTCAAGAACTTTAATTTATACAGTATCAAAATAAAACGATAACAACAATAATAGCTTGGATTTAAAGAAACTGTTACAGTATCGGAAAAATGCCATTTTTTGACTGTTTTATTGAAAAATAGTCAACTTTAAAAATTTCAAACAGTATTAGAGTACTCAACTCTCCGTCTTTCAGCTTTGAGACTGTATATCTAATTTCCTGTAAATGATATCGAAAAGTTGTCAACTGATAACATTTTGGTGATAATGTGATAAACATTTTATCAGTTGATTGCTTTTTGATATCTTTCACAGGAAGCGATATATACGGGCTCAAATTTTCCAAGGGGGGAGGGTGAAAGGAAAAATACACCACTGTTATAAACCTCCCCCCCCCTCCTTTGAGCCCGTATACCTCATTTTCTGTGATAGATATCAAATAGTGATCAACTAATAAAATGTTTATCATAAAGCTGGCAACATTTTATCAATTGTCTCATTTTTGATATCATTTACAGACACCGAGATAATTGAGCTCAAAGTGCAGGCCTCTGGCCTCTGTGAGAGCATTTACGGTAGTCAACCTTGGAGCCCTAGAAAAGTGCTTAAAAATTTTTTGATTTTTCTGAAAATTTCAGAATTATACTAAACAAAAATAGAGCTCTAATTTTTTAATTGAAGAATTTTTGGCCAATTCCATTCTGATGAGATAGGTAGCTTATAACCAAAAATGCATAATTTATCACTGAAATGGGGGTACGACGAATTCGAACGTTTTCAAAATCGAACAGACCTAAAATCGAACAGATTCAATTCAGAACAGTCCTTTTTTCGCACACGTACCAGAACAGAACGCGGACAGAATCGAACTGT
>NC_013488.2:2073173-2090930 GCF_000004555.2 Caenorhabditis briggsae | reverse complement strand
CGTCGCCTGGATCGGACTCTCCATGGATGCCAACGCCAACGAGGACATCTTCTGAAGTCGATCCCCTACACAACAAGTCAAATAAAATGCGATTGGAGAACTCTCCTCAACTCAGTACAATAATGAATGAATCGGTTTTTGAAATATGTGTTGTTGTTGTTGTTGATTGAATCACCGAGATCCAAAGATTTTATTAAAATTACATTATTACTGTTTTGGTATGAGTCATACCGTTTGACAAATGAGAAAGAGAAAAAAGAAACAGGGTGAAGATCAAAACCAGAATTACAAAATATTAGTTTTTAGCGAAAAAAATCCAAAATATAATTCTTGAATTCAATAAAAATTCAAACTTTGAAATCATGTTCCATAACCGGTAGCATTTGTTCGGTGACTTGTTTGACGGCCCATTGGAGGAAGAGAAGGACACCGGAGAGGCTGAAGCAGATGAAATAGTCGAGCCCTTCCATGAGAGAATGAGTGGTTTGGAGGAAGAACAGTGGAATGTACAGTACACCGAATAGCGACGTTAGGCCGTTGATGAGCTGGAAAATGGAGTTTGAGCTGGTAGTGTCGTTTTTTAGATCGCGGCCAAGAATTGCAATGCATGATAAACCACGACCACGGTTCTAGATCACAGCCGAGAATTGTCAATGTATGGTTTTCTAGACCACGGCCGAAAACTTTCAGTTTATAGTTTTCTAGACCAAATCCGAGAAATTTCAGTATTTCGTTTTCTAGGCCACGACCGAGAATAGCAATATTCGGTTTTCTAGGCCACGGCCGAGAAATCCAACACATGTTTTATTAAGCCATGTCCGAGAATTCAAACATTTCATTTAAAATTTTCTAGGCCACGACCGAGAATAGCAATATTCGGTTTTCTAGGCCACGGCCGAGAAATCCAACACATGTTTTATTAAGCCATGTCCGAGAATTCAAACATTTCATTTAAAATTTTCTAGGCCAGGACCGAGAATAGCAATATTCGGTTTTCTAGGTCACGGCCGAGAAATCCAACACATGTTTTATTAAGCCATGTCCGAGAATTCAAACATTTCATTTAAAATTTTCTAGGCCAGGACCGAGAATAGCAATATTCGGTTTTCTAGGTCACGGCCGAGAAATCCAACACATGTTTTATTAAGCCATGTCTGAGAATTCAAACATTTCATTTAAAATTTTGTAGGCCACGATGAAGAAAGTTCAATATTTGACTTTCCAGGCCATGGCTGAGAATTTTCAAAACTGGTTTTCTAGACCAAAACCGAGAAATTTCAGTATTTCGTTTTCTAGGCCACGACCGAGAATAGCAATATTCGGTTTTCTAGGTCATGGTCGAGAATTGCCTTATTTGATTTTATAGGTCACGGGCAATAATAGCGACAACTGGTTTTCTAGGTCACGGTCGAGAATTGCAATATTTGGTTTTCTAGGCCATGGCTGAGAATTGCAATATTTGGTTTTCTAGGCCACGGCCGAGGACCCTCTAGTTTTCCTGTACGAATATTTGGTTTTCAAGGTCGCGGCCGAAAATTCCAAAATTTGGCTTTGTAGGTCACGGTCCGGAAATTTCAATTTTTGAGTTTCTAGGCCACCGCAATAGAGAAGCTGGCTCACCACACTGAGCAGATATCCATGAAGAACGACTTCGTACGTTGACCCAATTTTTCGTTTCGCAATGCAAAACAACGAGAAGAGAAGTGCCGAAACGGAGCAGCACACGTGGATCCAGAACAGGATTCGGACGATCACACTGTCTCCCTCGATTTTGACTTTGTACAGGACTCTGGAATTTTTGAATTTTGTGTTTGAATTCCGATTAAGAATAAATAGATCCTAACTCCATAAGAAGATTTTTCCAATTAGATTGAAAGGGTGTTTTGGATGTTATTTTTGAAGGGATGATCCTGTGAATCCCGACGACTGGTATGAGGTACAAAAATCGCTCTAGATCATTCTAGACTACACAAAAACTTACGCCAGTAATGCTGAAAGAATGGTCTGGAGCATCGCCATGATTACTGTAGATGTGTAGAGCGAAAAAGAGCACATGTAGGTGCTCGGCGGTTTTTGAACAACAATCGAGTTGGCGGCCATCATTGTTTTTTTTGCTCTGTTGGATGGCTCTCTTCAGCAGTACATTCTTCCCGATTTCTGATGTTCTCCTCTTCTTATTTCCGTTCTGAAATCAGAAGTATTTTTTTATTTGTACATAGACAAAGAGAAAAGATATTGACGTAGAGAATGATGATTCATTTTGGAGAGAATACAAAAAAGGCAGGAGGAGTTCTTAGCAGAATACTAGAGAATTAAAGCACAGAAAAATTAGTCCAAGGCCTAAATATCGTCGAAGGCACATAAGTTCTAGGCTCAAAAGATCCTAGATCTCTTAAGATTCAAAGTTCTGAGGACTTCAGATTTGAAAAACATCAGAATTCTAAATCCTGTAGACTCTAGAGGCCTTTAAGACTTTTAAAAATTTACTGGAGCAGAATTTCAGAATCTCAGAATCTCAGATTTCCAAATTTTCGGAATTTCAAAATTTCAAAATTAATTTTTTTGATCCTCTCGATTTACAATTTTCCCAAATTTCAGAAATTCGAAAAAAAATTAGGATTCGAAAAATATTTAGAGTTTTTTATTTTTTATTTTTAAATTTAGGAATTTCCGAAGTTTTGAATTTTTTAGATTTTCCGAATTTCTGGAATTCCAAAATTCTGAGATTCTGAGATTCTGTGGTTCTGGGATTCCAAAATTCTGAGATTCTGAGATTCTGTGGTTCTGGGATTCTGAAATTCTGAGATTTTGAGATTCTGAGATTCTGAGATTCTGAGATTCCGAAAAACAACAATTTTGAAATTCTGAAAATCGGAAAATCTGAGATTCGTTAAGTCTGAGATACTAGATCAATGTATCTTAGATATTATGGGACCTTTATCCTAAGGATCCTATATCCTATGAAGATCCTATGGATTCTAGATTCTGAAGATCCTGGATCCTCAAAGTTCTATTTCTAGATAAAAGTTCGAATTCTAGATTCTAAGAATTTCGAATTGTAAGAGTACAAAGTTCAAGAGATACGGAACGCGCTCGATTCCAAAAGTTCAAAAATTCTAAAATCCTGGATTCCAAATTTCTCAAATTTTAAACAAAAAAGGGCCAATTTAAACAAAAAAGGGCCAAAAAAGGGCCAGCCAGAGCAAAAAAAAGAGTAGTTCTATACAAAATTAGAGATCAAAAATATCTTTTTTTTCTTAGAAAATACGGATACTCTTTCCCCAACGCACTTGAACGCACTTGAGAACGACTTCTGGGAGTAAAAAGGGAAGTGAAAAAAGAGGGAAACTCAAAAAAAAGAAATAGAAGAAGACGCAATTTCAGATGTCTCAAACAATTGCAGGTGTATGTATATGTAGACGAGAAGACGCTGAGGGGTCTTAGTGTGTTTATGGGGGCTAGAGCACATGTAAGTACGTGTGCTCCTCCGCTCATCATGTCTTCTTCTCCTTCTGCTTTTTTTTGCTCCAACGTGAGCTCTGTGCCGACAGGAGAGCACAGCCCCTGTGCGACTACTACTCGACTCTAATTGGCCCTAAACGCAAGTAAATTTTTAGAGGCAATGTATGTTTGTGTGTCTTTCTCTCTCTCTCTCGAGGAGTCTCTCTTTGGAAGGATTCACCTTTTTGCTTCCTGTTTTTTTTGTTTGGTTTCCGCCTGATGGGGAATAAAAAAAAATATAGGATAGAACGAAAAAAAAACTAAAGTTATATCGTATTCTTGTAAATTGAGTAACGCACGCCTACATAGATTCTAGAAAACATTTTAGAAGACGTGTAGGTGGCAATTAGGCATCTGAAATCAAGGGAGAGAAGTGTCAAATAGCAGAGAGAGAGTTATGCAAGTTGTTTGGTTTTTAGATTTGCAGATTACGAAAAATTTATATATAGCCTCGAGTTTTGATTTTGTGAATCTCGAGAAACAAATTTCAGAATTTTTTAAATTTTGAAACACAGTTCAGGACCTAAAATCTCAGACACAAGTACCGTATTTATAGAAGCTCCACCCTTTAAGTGCACTTTGAGCTCAATTATCTCGGTTGCCAGACAAGATACCAAAAAATGTTCAACTGATAAGATATTGGTGATATTATGATAAGTATATTATCAGTTGACAGATTTCTGATATCTCTCATAACCGAGCTAATTAAGCTCAAAATACCGTAGTTGCTGTTAGATTTGAAAATCTCGAAACTTTCAAATTTCGAAAACTTGAAATCTTCTAGCAAAGACCTCCAAAATGTCAAAGTACGAAATTCTGAATAATCGAAAATACTGAGATTCTGAGATTTTGAGATTTTGAGATTCTGAGATTCTGAGATTCTGAGATTCTGGGATTCTGAGATCTGAGATTCCGAGATTCTGAGATTCTGAGATTCTGAGATTCTGAGATTTTGAGATTCTGAGATTCTAAGATTCTGAGATTCTGAGATTTTGAGGTTCTGAGATTTTGAGATTCTGAGATTCTGAGATTCTGAGATTCTGAAATTCTGAGATTCTGAAATTCTGAGATTCTGAGATTCTGAGATTCTGAGATTCTGAGATTCTGAGATTCTGAGATTCTGAGATTCTGAGATTCTGAGATTCTGAGATTCTGGGATTCTGAGATCTGAGATTCCGAGATTCTGAGATTCTGAGATTCTGAGATTCTGAGATTTTGAGATTCTGAGATTCTAAGATTCTGGGATTCTGAGATCTGAGATTCTGAGATTCTGAGATTCTGAGATTCTGAGATTCTGAGATTCTGAGATTCTGAGATTTTGAGATTCTGAGATTTTGAGATTCTGAGATTCTGAGATTCTGAGATTCTGAGATTCTGAGATTCTGAAATTCTGAGATTCTGAAATTCTGAGATTCTGAGATTCTGAGAGTCTGAGATTCTGAGATTCTGAGATTCTGAGATTCTGAGATTCTGAGATTCTGAGATTCTGAGATGAAAATTATATTTAATCACAGAAACTACAGTAGTCTTTACAGTAAGCTCGAAAAAAAACAAAAATGTACAGTAGTCTGAGTTCAAATAACTCCAAAAACACTCTCTTCGAATACATATATACTTTTTTGTTTCCTAGAAAATCAAAAACCAAGAGCTGACCTAGAAAGAAATTCGACATGTATCAAAGCGCATATAAATCATTTTGAAAAATAATGCAACTCTCTTTTCTCTGCTCATATGAAAAACCCAAAATCAATGGAGGTATGCGAGAGGGAGTAAAGTGTAAATATGCTCATGAAGTAGAAGTATAAAATAAGGGTAAGGAGGAGCAGAAGGAGAGGAAAATGTGGAGAAGGCGAAAAGAAACGAAAAGAAAAAAGCGAAAAAGAATAATGAGCAGTGGGAATCTGTGTCTTTTCCCTGTGTTTTGAATTCCAGGAAAGTCTGCCTTCTGATTTTTGCATGAAAACTAGAATCTAGGAAATTGTCAAAATTACGGTAGCCGAGTTTTGGGAGTCTATTTGGAGTAAGGTTATGCATTCCTAAGTGACGGTGTACAGCAGTGATGGGAGGAAACGCATTTTACCGAAATACGGAAAACGGAAACGGAAACGGAATCGTTAATTTTATCCCCGAAAACGGAAACGGAAAAAAATTTTCAAAAATCGGGCGGAAAACGGAAAACTAAAACGGAAACGGAAGCGCAAAATGCCTGTTTTTCTTCTATTTTTCAGGATTTTTTCCATCAAACATGAAAATAAATACTTTTGAACGGTTAAAGACCATATTTGCCTCAATTTCCATGCGTTTTTTCAAGCCAGTTTCAGTTTGATGTTTTCTTTGTTTTTTACATTTTTCTCCGTTTCCGCTGTAAAAATTGACGATTTTTACGGAAAACGGAAACGGAATATGAAATAGAATTTCATATTTACGGAAACGGAAACTTGAAAAAACCTCTAAAAACCAGGCGGAAAACGGAAAACGGAAATTCCTCCCATCACTGGTGTACAGTAGTTAGTGTTAACACATTTCTGATTCCCGGCCCCTTATGATTGTCTAAACCTCTTACTTGGACATCTGATAATTGAGAATTTTCGAACAAAGTTAGAAAATTAAGAGCTTCAAAAATATTTGCAAACTGCTCAAAATGCTTTCAAAATCATATTCCAATCTTCTTGCCCCGCGAGGGTTCGAACCCCTAACCTCTAGATCGCCAGTCACCCCTTTACCCAGTTGAGCCAAAAGTGCAAAATACGGTAAATGGGTCATTTCGACGGGAAATGTTGTGCCGAATCTGATTATCTGATTGGTTCTGTTCTAAGGCTCCTAGAATTCAAGATAATTGCCAAAATCTGGGTCGATGCACCATGTTAGGGTTTTCAAAAAAAAGCCCTCCCACAGTGCGTTAGGTCGACCGCCGGTCGGCCGCCTAAGCTTGTGCCAACGTAGCTCAGTTGGTAGCGACAAGTTCAAATCCTCGAGGGGCTCTATTCACCTTTAATGTGTTTTGTAGTAGAAAAAAAATGCGCCGAGCAATGGGAATTGAAGCGAATGAGTGTCTATGTGTATGAGAGCTCCGAATTATTTTATTTCGACTTATCAAAAATTTATGAATGGAAATTCTATATGCTTCTTCGTGTCTGAAAGAAGAATAAGATGATGCTCCAAGAGGAAAAAAAAAGAAGAATGAAGGAAGCAAAAAAAAGGAAGCAAAATTTACTCGTTGGAAATTATCTATCGGGGTGGTTATGCATATGTCTAGTTCCCAACTAGGATAATACGGATTGTCAAGACGTATAAGAACTGATGGATGATGGGGATGAGGAGGAGCCGAACGACGACGACGACGTGTGTAGCGGATTAGAAGAAGAGAATGGATATAAAAATAAGAATATAAAAGAATATAGGGAACGGGAGGGGAAGACTACTTATCAGGCGGAGGAAATAGGCAAAAAGGTTTTCATTTTCATATAGAGGGATCAGCTTTCTTATTCGAAAAGAGCTAAGATTTTAGGACTACTCCGCCAATAATAATTCCTTGAAAGTGCGTTTTGATGAATGGTCGGTGATCGAGGTTGCGTCGGGATTTTAATATATTAAATTGAGTTGAAAATTTTGGAAATTTTATTGACAGCACTGCAATTTTAAAACGTTTATCAGTTTCATAAAATCAGTTTCAGAATTTTTGGTCATTTCGGACCATAAACTTTAAAACCATATATCTCATTTCCAGTCAAAGAAACCAAAAAGTTGTTAACTGATAAATTGTTTATCACAGTATCATAAACATTTTGTCAGTTGACAGATTTTCGACATCGCTCCTAGGAACCGAGATAAATAAACTCAAAGAGCACGTATAGGCTGCGCTTCTATTAGAGCAAGAACGGTATACTTTGCGCCAATTTTCCTCGTTTCCTGGGGAAGTTATCAAAAAATGGTCAATTAACAAAACGTTTTTGATAATTTGATAAATATTTTGTTAGTTGGCCATTTTTTGATTTCTTTCACAGAAAACGAGATAAGTTGATTCAAAGTTGAAAGTACTCTATTACAGAGTAACCAGGCATTGCGACATCTGGACACACAGACACACGGAAGATTCATGATTCCAAAGTGAACACATTCCACATAAAATGGCTAAAGATCCTAGACATCCGGTGACATCCTCCTGATGAAAATTTTCTTGAACTGGTGGAGGAAGTACTGTTAAAACAGGACGTCTCAAAAATGTTGACTCTATTCATCTCGCTTTCTGAAAAATATATCAAAAATCTGTCAACTGATAAATTATTTATCATAATATCACCAATATTTTATCAGTTGACACTTTTTGATATCTCTTTTAGGAACCGAGCTAATTGAGCTCAACGTACTGGGCTTTTAGAGCAAGTACGGTACCTGGAATAAAAAGCCCGCCTAACTTCGAACTCAATTATCTCGGTTCGATTAAATGATATCAAAAATTTTTTAACTGATAAATTGTTTATCATAGTATCACCAATCCTTTATTAGATGACACATTTTTGCTATTTCTCATAGAAACCGTGATAATTGAGCTCAAAGTATAGCGTACATATTTGCTCTCGTAGAGCTAACCACCCTACAACTAGAATTTGAGCTCAATATAATATTTTTATAATATTTTTAGTATAATATTTTTCGTTTCTTTTTTCAAGTTATTTTTACATACATGAGCTCACTGAGCTCATGCTCTGGCGGAGAGATTACAGAAAAACAGCAGAGGATGGCAGAGGATGGATGACATAATGAATTGAGGTGTGAGAAAAAACAAAGTGTGTGTGTGTGTGTGTGGAAAATATCAAGGGGAAAAAGGAGATCAAATATTTATTAGTTAGATGCACCATATTTCAATATTGGGGTATACTTTGACAATGATGCTCTATACATGTGCAAACCGATTGGTTGGGGATTGGATAAAGGAAGAGGGCCGGGGAAACAATGTGATGGAGTTCTGAAAGCCGAGTGGTTATGGAGGCGTTCGTAGTGGAGGCAAATCGAGGGCGGACGTGAGGATCAGAGAGGCAATCGATGACAAGGGTCCAGCTGGAATAGGAACTTTTAAAAAGAAATAAAATGTCATTAAGTTTTTAGCAAGATTCTCAAATGTCAACTTGTAACTTCTGGATAAAAGTAGGACAGGGTCAGGCTTTTGGATCTACCGTGCTTCCTCTAATAGAAGCTCACCATATATCTGCTCTTTGAGCTCAATTATCTCAATTTCTTTGAGAGATATCAAAAAGTAGTCAACAAAAAAAAATGTTTATCAGAATATCACCAATATTTTATCAGTTTACCACTTTTTGATAACTTTCATAGGAACCGAGTTAAGTTCGCTCAAACTTAGTGGCCCTTCAATTGGCTCATCGTTCAGAGGATACAACAACTCGGGGTACAACGGGTACAAAGTCATTTAGGCGTACGAAATCCACAGCTTGGGGATACAAAATCCGGATCTTTCAGGTATTTTGTACCTTCCCCAATTGAGAATTTTGTACATCCAAATTAAAGATTTTGTACCCCAATTACACCAAAATTGCTGTACCCTCTGGATAATTTGCTATCAAACTTGACAGTGTGGGGGGCCCTTCTATTGGAGGTTTTACGGGATAAATTGATCTGCTTGATTCTAGAATTATGTTCATCCAAAAAATACAAAAAAAACTTACACATCAAGCGGACAAGTTGGTGGACAAGAGAGACCCCGATCTGGGAGACGGAAGCTTCTGGAATGAAATTCTTTTAAAACATCTTGAAGACTTGATTTTAGGCCTCAAAGGACGGATTCAGGAGCATCCTAGGTTTTGAAGGACAGAGTCAAGAAGATTTTGAGCAAAAACTGAATGTTTTAAGTTCATTGTAAATTCACTAATCTCTACAAGTGCACTATGAGCATAATTATCTCACTTCCTGTGAAAGATATCAAAAATTTTTCAACTAATGAAATTTTTATCATAACATCAGCAACAATTTATCAGTTGACAACTTTTTGATATCTTTCACAGGAACCGAGATAAATTGGTTCAAAGTTAGGAAGCCCTTTTATTACAGGTTCTACGGTATGTCAGCTCGTCGTTTCTCTTTTCAACACAAATTAAAAATTAACTTTATCATTTAAAAAACATTATTTATGTACTGTGAGAAAACTCTGAATTTTGCTATTTGATTGATGTTTGATGGGCCCGACTTCAGAAGAGGTCCTCGTTGGCGTTGGCATCCATGGAGAGTCTGATCCAGGCGACGGCGGAGTAGGCAAGAGTCGACGCGACAAGGATGGCAGTGTAGATGGCGTTCATGGTTGTGGATCGTTTGGATCTTGGCTGCAACTGAAAAGCTCTCAGCTTTTATAGAATTCGATTTGTCATCATTTCGGTGGCGAGCTCCACGTGGAAAGATGTTATCGGTCAAAATGCTGACATATCGATTGCTATAAAAGCCGAAAGCTTTTCAGTTGATGCCAAGATCCAAACGATCCACAACCATGAACGCCATCTACACTGCCGTCCTCGTCGCATCGACTCTTGCCTACTCCGCCGTCGCCTGGATCGGACTCTCCATGGATGCCAACGCCAAAAAGGACCTCTTCTGAACAGATGCGGCCGACGAGTTCACCAATCAAAAAAAAAACAATTGTTTTGACATGCGAATGAAGATTTTATAAAATAAAGTTTTATAGAAAAATACAATTTATAGAACAAGCAGAAAACTCACTTCTTGATATCCTCCACAGACTTTCTGAAATGTGGCTGAGCTCCTAGTGTCAAACACTCCCAGATAAAAACTCCGAACATCCAAACATCATTCTCTGGCCGGTGCGGTGGTATTCGTTCAGCACAGCACAGGATTTCTGGTGGCATGTAGGCAACAATCGGTGTCGTGTACTCCAATCCACTTGGTGCCTCTCCGAAGTCTCCCAACTTCACTTCACACTTCTTGAGATCCGGTTCGGTGATAAGAACGTTTCTGGTTAGAATTCTTCCATGAGTTAGCTCTTGTCCAAACTCGTCTAGCTGGCTGTGAATGTATTTTAAAGCTTGTGACACTTGATAAAGGATGGATAACATGTCCTTGAGTTGGATTGGAGACCTATCGGAGTCTTCTTTTTCCTGGAAGCTTGTGGTTTTTAGAGAGTTTTCAGAGAATTTTTAGACCCAGAGCCTTAAAAAGGAGGGGGACAGAAGATTATTGGGAGTTATTTTTTTTAAGCGTCATCGTCCTTTCCTAATTCCCGACCATTAAGATTGTCTAGACCTCATATTTGGACACCTGATAATTGAGAATTTCTATAAAAACCAAAAATTAGAAGTTTATAAGCTTTCAAAATCATATTCCAATAATTTTACCCCGCGAGGGTTCGAACACCTGACCTCTAGATCGCCAGTCACCCCTCTACCCAGTTGAGCCAAAAATGCAAATTACGGTAAATGGGTCATTTCGATGGGAAATTTTGTGCCAAATCTGAATATCTGTTTAGTTCTGTTTTAGGGCTCCTAGAATTCAAGATAATCGCAAAAATCTGGGTAGATGCACCATGTTAGGGGTTTCAAAAAAACCCTCCCACAGCGCGTTCGTTCGACCGCCGGTCGGCCGCCTAAGCTTGTACCAACGTAGCTCAGCTGGTCGCGGAGCGGAATCTTTCAACAGAAGCTTTCAAAAACATATTCCAATAATTTCACCCCGCGAGGATTCGAACCCGTGACCTCTAGATCGCCAGTCGCCCCTCTACCCAGTTGAGCCAAAAGTGCAACATACGGTAAATGGGTCATTTCGATGTCAAATTTTGTGCTGAATCTGAATATCTACTTGGTTTTGTTCTAGGGTTTTTAGAACTCAAGATAATTGCAAAAAATCTGAGTGGATGCAGCAAAAAAGGAATTTCGAAAATCACAAAAAATCGGAGAATAGCTGAAAAACTAGGAATTTTCAAAAAATTCAGTGAATGCAAAGTTCTTAATCTAGGTCTGTTTCACGCCCTCCAACATTTACAAAGTGAACGGAAACTCCTGAAAATGGTCAAAATGGCTGAAAATCATTAGACCGCCTCTGCTTGCGCTACCGTAGCTCAGCTGGTAGCGGCGCGGCACTTCCAGCGGTGAGCCCACAAGTTCAACCCTTCGGGGGACTTTAATGATTTTCTTTGATGCCCCCCCCCCTTTAAAAAAACCACTTACCCTGATTTTATAGATAAAATAGTCGGCTAGAGTTCCTCCGGGAAGCCACTCCAACGCAATCATCGGTCGGAAGACTATAAAATCAAATCAGGTTAGATATCTAGTATTTTCACACTTTTCAATTCTTCCTTTTTCTTTTTTGTTGCTATTGAAAACGCAAAACTCACCACTGAAAGAGAGCTGTGAAACTGCGAGAAGTCGGATTAGATTAGGGTGGTCCAGCTTCGAAAGTCGAAGTGCATCCTCTAGAAGACTGATAGACTTTCCGACAATAGGAAAGCTGATCTGGAAATTGGATTTAAACTTTTTTTAGAATAGTTTTCAAAAAAGACCTTCACAGCAGTGGTAACTTTCGCATTGAATCTATTTCGAGTTTTCGGAAAAACGCCTCCACGAAAAATGAACCCATCAGAAGTTTGACCGATTTGATAGTCATCAACCTCGATGCTCTCCTCATCGATTAAATAATTTTTTAGCTCTCTTTCCAGCTGTTTCAGCCGCTTCTGATGGGGATACATACTATCCGACATTGGGATACACATCTTTTTGGATTCTGAAAAACTGATTTTTATAATTTTCAATTCCAAAAATTAATTTCCCTACTTTTACAAAAGAAGAATATCACAATGAGATATAATCCGGACATGGCAATGACTGTAGCATATGGTGTCATATAGGAAGCTGAGCAATTGTCATTTAGGACACTTGGAGGTGGTGGTGGGGTACTTTCCATTTTTGGAACGAAATTTTGAATTTAGGGTTCGAGTATCGTGAGAAAATGATGATGACCTTTGTGTACATGGTTGACTTAGAGAAGAGAGAACAGGTTATTGATTTTCGGAAGTTTCTATTCGGCGAAGAAGATAGGGAGAAGACGTTGGATGGCAGGTAGGAGACGCAGAATGTTGAAGACGTTGTATATTCTATAGATGATCGGGAAAGAGGATAGTACAGTTTGTATAGACAAGATTTTGAATAAATGGTCTGGATATTTAAGAGATAACTGGAACCTCAGTACCAGGCAGAACACCGTAAAACCCTGTAATCGAAAGCCCCACTAACCTTCAACTTTGAGTCGATTTATCTCGGTTCCTGTCCAAGATATCAAAAATTGGTCAACTGATAAAATGTTTTATGATAAACATTTTGTTCGCTACTTTTTGATATCTTTTACACAAAATGAGATAATCGAGCTTAAAATTGACGGTTTATTAGAGAGCTTAAGGTAATTTTAGGGTTTTACGGAGTTACGGAACGAATTTTCAGAACAAAAACTTCTAAATGTCAAAATAAAAATTCACAAGTTCCGAAAATTCACAAGTCCCGACTTAACCGGAAATTTCGCAAAAATTCAAAAAAATTAAAATTTTTTTTCCGGAAATTCTGAAATTCAGAACCGTCTGATGCTTTTTTTCGACATTTTAGAACTTTATAATTTTTTCCATATTTCTGTATTTCCATATAACGAAAAACCTGTAACCAGGACCCAAAATATCAGACATAGGTACCGTATCTGCTCTGAAAGATGCCCACCCATACGTCCAATTTGAGCGTCATTATCTCGGTTTCTATAAAAGATATCAAAAATGTATCAACTGATAAAATATTTGTGACATTATGATAAACAATTTATCAGTTGACAGATTTTTAATATCTTGCATAGGAACTGAGAGAAATTGGCCTCAAACTTAACAGTTAGCAAATTCCAAAAGCCACTCGAGGAGTTGAACTAGTGGGCTCACTTTTGGATGTCTCGAGTTACTACCAACCAGTGTTGAGCAAAAATATAATTTTGCTTCACGGATGACGGGAGACCGAAACGGAACAAAACATTTTTGACGGAAGAAGGAAACCGGAAGACGGAAAATCGAGGAATTGAAATTTTTAAATTTGAATTAGAAAGTATTTTAGATTCGAATTTTGGCATCGGTTTTGCAGATAGACGGAAAAAAATAATTTCGAAAAAGTTGACTCAAAATTCAACAAGTCCTGAAAAATCTTAGTCTTCCGTTTATTGTGATTTTTCCGGAGTTTACGGAAGACAGAAGACGGATCAAATTTTTCCGGACAGAAGACGGAAGCCGGAAGACGGGACAAAAAAAATCACGGAAGACGGTATTCCGCTCAACACTGCTACCAACTTAGCTAGTGGCGCAACATCGATCAATGTACACACGTCACGTCAAAAGGGATACCGTAGCTTCAAAAAACCCCGAAGTGTTCCTTACCTCCCCATCTTTACAACAAAATAACTCGACAACCTATTTTTTTGGATTTTGGAAATTGTGATTCTGATTTAAGAATCTCAAAATTGCTTCCGCCTAACAACGCCAACACAAAAGAACCTCAAATTGTTTTCGTTCCTATATTCATCAATCTATCGTTTCTGCTTATCGCTTCCCAACACGACGAAACAAAACATTTTATTAGTCGACTCCCAAAGGGACATCATATCTCCGCACCACAAAAAGCGACGCTATATGTATTCTCCTCAAAAAGTTCAGAAAAATGTTTTTGTGAAAAATGTTGTCTTCTCCTCCTCTCGCTATTCTTTTACCGGACTTTTTCGATTTCCTCATTCCTCTCGAGAGAATTATGAAGTCAATTCATCTTTGTCTCTACTCTCTCTCTCTCTCTCTCCGGAAAACGGGAAGCGGATCCTTTTCCAACTAATAAGCCAGCCGGAGCGTGCACTAATTCAATAACTTCCGACATCTTTAATTTTGAAAATAAGGAGAAGAAGAAGCACTCTTTCCCTTGCCAATTCGTCCTTCCTGTGCTCTTATCGTCATCTAGAATGTTTCTAGGGAAACGTATAGTCCTAAAAATAGGTGTATTCTAAAAATAGAGTCCTTTTATGAGTGTGTGATGTCATTGAAGATTTGAAGAATATGAAATTAGAGACAAATTTGAATATTGAGAATTCAAGAATCCTAGATATTGCTAGCCTATATGTTCTACAGAAACCACGATACCTTAGTTCCTCTGATGCAAGCCCACCCAACATGTCAACTTTGAGCTCAATTATCTCAATTCCTGCAAAAGATATCAAAAATTTGTCAACTGATAAACTGTTTATCATAAAATAACCAATATTTTACCAATTAACACATTTTTGATATCTCTTACAAGAACCGAGATAATCAAGCTTAAACAGCGCGCATCTTGGCGTTCCATCAGAGAGTTTACGGCTACTAGGTTCTCACTTTGAGCTTAATTATCTTAGCACCTGTAAGAGATATCAAAAATTGTTAGCTGACAAAATGTTTATCATAATATTATCAATATTTTATCAGTTGACAAAATTTTATTATTTTTTACAGAAATCGAGAAAATTAAGCTCAAAGTTGACGAGCTGGGAATCTATTAGTGGAAATACGGTAAATTTAGTCAAAGTAGATCAGACCCAAAGCTGGGGATTTCTATGTATTATTATGTCGACCCTGAATTCGAAAAACCCCGGAGTCCCAAGTTCCAATTACCATAAATTGATATGCTTCGAATTTCAAATATTGATGATCCCAAATTTCAAATCCCAAAAGTTATAGATCACAGAAGTGTTAGATTCTAAGGAACATTGGTCTGAGGATCTCAATCCAACAATTCCTAGATTTTAAGACTCCAATATGCCAATGACTCCAAATCGCAATGGCTCTGAAACCTCGTCATCCGTAAACCTCTTATAGAAGGGCCCCACACTGTCACATTTGATCCCTTATATCTCGGTTCCTATGCAAGGTATCAAAAATGCGTCAACTGACAAAACATTTTTGATATTATGATAAACAATTTATCAGTTGACCACTTTTTGATATCATACACAGGAATCGAGAAAAAATGACTCAAAGTAAAAGTTGGGGACCCTTCTATTAGGACCTTCTATTAGAGGGCTCTCCAGGTTTAGCGAATTTTCAATTCTTGTAACTTCTTTTATACCTTTTCTCATTCTCTTTTTTCTTTTCCACAACTTGCCCCTCTAATGAAATTGAATGCCACAAAGTTGTAGAAACGAGTACCTACTACCAAAGATATCAGTTTTCACAAAATGTCCGCCGAGCTCTTGTCACATTGTAACAGGGATTACATGTCATGTTGAAAAGTGTTTTCTAGTGCAATTTGAAATTCATAAATTATGCTTCTTTTTCTTTTACTTTTTCCTACAAATTTAGAATTCACAGGAAACGAGTGAGGAGCAACGCATAATCTTCTAATGGATGTGAGATTCCTCCTCTTTTTCTATATCTTGCGTATCCTACATTTTATAGAAGCATCAAAGAATTCAGAATTCAGAAGACATGTATCAGAATCCGTACAAGAAATAGAAGACGTTTATTCTTCTCCATTCTTTTCCTCTAACCAAATTCCTCGTGTCTATTTTCTCTTGTAGGGCCGAAATTCGAAAATCAAAGCGTGGCTCAATCGAATTATGGTCGTGTAGCTCGGTGGAAAGAGAAAAAGTGTCTTTCTTCAGAAACCGACTTTTTTTGTTCTCAACACTCGGCTCCTTTTTTTCGCTGAGCAAAAAAGCCCCCACTTTTTTTTTTAGAAAGTGAGTTCAAACTTGTCGAAATAAAAGTAGAGAGAGTACGTCAAAGTTCTCAACTCCACTGAGATTTAGTAATCTCTGTAGCACATTTATATGTCCATCAAATTTTTGTCATAAAGTTTTTTTTTCGATTTTTTTTATGGGAGAGAGTTTTTGAAGATGGCCACTATTCTGGTCATTTTAGGAATTTTAACATTTTTTAGATCCTCAGTATCAAAATCTCAGAATCCCAAAACCAAAATCTTTGAATCTCAGAATCTTGGGCCATGCAAGTTTTTGGGTTTCCTGAATTATTCTTTTTTTTTGAAATTTTTTTTTAATTTCTCGGAACTTTTGAAATTTCTAATTTTCTGGAACTTCTGAATTTTTTGAAAGCTTTGGACATTTTTGTTTGAGTTTTCCAATTTTCTGACCATCTTTAAAAAATTCGGGATTTTCCGAAATTTAGAATTTTTCAAATGATTTTGAGAAGTTTGGTATGTCCGAAATTTCTGGAAATTCTGAAAACTCGAGCTTTCTTTTTCGATGCTTTTTGCATTTCGTAAAAAATAGAATCTCAGAATCTCAGGATCTCAGAATCTCAGTATCTCAGGATCTCAGAATCTCAGAATCTCAGAATTTCAGTATCTCAGAATCTCAGAATCTCAAAATCTCCGAATCTCAAAATCTCAGAATCTCAGAATCTCAGAATCTCAGAATCTCAGAATCTCAGAATCTCCGAATCTCAAAATCTCAGAATCTCAAAATCTCGGAATTTTAGAATCCCAGAATCTCAGAATCTCAGAATGTCAGAATCTCAGAATCTCGGAATTTCAGAATCCCAGAATCTCAGAATCTCAGAATCTAAGTATCTCAGGAATCTCAGGAATCTCAGAATCTCAGGAATCTCAGGAATCTCAGAATCTCAGGCATCTCAGAATCTCAGAATTCCAGAAATTCAAAAAAAAAATTTTTTTTCTGGGTTTTTCGATTTTTTCGAACATAACTGTTTGCGGAAAATTGATTAAGAAATTTAAAAAATTCGAAAAGTTCTGAAATTCCAAAAAGTTTTTTTTTCGAATTTGCGAACTTCCCATTCCAAGAAATTCAAGCCCAAAACTCTAAACCAAAGGATCTAGAATCCAAAGGTGCTCCAGAAGACCCTTAGGATCTATAGGATCCATAGAATATAGTATCCAGAAGATCGGAAATCCTCGTTTTCCAGTAATTTCTTTCTACTGAAAACACCAAAAATTCCAGTTATTGTTATCTATAATTTTCCCTGTGGACCGGCTACCTGTCTCTACCCCACAAAAATATTCATTTTTATATACGAATTTCACTAAATACAAAAACAAAAAACGTCTCTTCTCTCGTTTCGTACACGTATTATATAACTAAAATTTAATAACAGCCCTTCGTCTTATAAATAAAACCAAAATCTATTCCTGGTTGCCCCTGGATATTCATGAATCCCCTCTTCACCTGCTTTGTCCTTAAATTTTCTAATTTCATTTTCTTCTTTTTCTAATTTCAATTTGGAATTTT
>NC_013488.2:2062089-2072896 GCF_000004555.2 Caenorhabditis briggsae | reverse complement strand
CCACCTCATTGCTCATCCTTCAAAAACTCCAGCCCCCTCCAAACTGTTCCCTTTTTAAGGGGTCATCTGTCCCATTTCTACTAATCCATTGTTTATAGAAACTATCCAAAAGGTTCTGGGGTGTCGGCACCAAATACACATAATACACACATAAACTCAAAACGGAAGAAACTGGAGTCCTTTTCCTTCTTTTTGCTCTTCTTCTTCTTCTTTGAGCTCACTAATAATTGAGTAGTAGGAAAGGAAGGATGCGTCTTCTCACATACTCTTCTCGTCGTCTTTTTTTCACCTTTTGTGTTGGGAGGTTTTTTTGCGACACCCAAGAAGAAAAGCCCAGTTGTTGTTTATTTTTTGTGAATCCCCCCGACCCCGGAAAAATAGGTAATTGTGTTTGGAAGTTGTTTTTTGAGGATGGGTCGGGCAATAGAATTTGCATATCTATATATTTTCATCAGGGTAGTTTCATCAGGGTATATAAGGATGCTTTTTGAGTACTTTTTTAAAGATTGAAGTTTTATGCCCATTTGAGGGTTTTACAGTACTTCAGGCGGTTCTTATTAATCTCACTTTTTAGAAAAAAAATTGGTAAGATTTAATCATTTAAAAATGGCATAAAACTTGTTGGATTAGGCTGAACATTCTAGAAATTTTTACTCTAATTTTTCTAGAAACTTTTTTTTTCTAGAAACTTCTAGAAACTTTTGAAATTTTTTTCGAAAAAGTAAATCTAAAATAGATACAGTACCAGACAGAAAGTTCATGTTTTGTCACTTGGAACTTTTTATAAAGTACGGTGAACCTCCAATAGAAGGGCACCAAAACTCTTAACTTTGAGCCCATGTAAATTTGAAAAGGATAGTGGGGGTTGGAAAGTTTTAGCCCATGTAACTCATTTCCTGTAAAATATATCAAAAAGTGGTTGGTAAACTGCGAGAATGTTTATCATAATATCAAAAACAGCTGACGACTTTATTAGACCTTTCACAGGAACCAAGATAATTTTTCTCAAAGTTCAAAATGAGTAGGTATTATTTTATTTATGTGTTTACTGTCTTATTTTTACTTTCAGTGCAAAATAGTCAACTTTTAAAATCTCAGTGCTCCGAAAACATCAGAATATACTAAAAATAAGAAAATTTTTTTTTTATAATTGATAACTTGTTCCCAAATAATTAGGTAGATTCCATTCTGTAGAGATATGCTGTTTGTAACAGAAAAAGTGCGAAAAAATGCCAAAATTAGCACTGAAATTAGAGTTGAGCCAGTTTAAAACCACCTATCTTGCTTCGTTGGATTCGTACAACAAAATTGGCTAATTACAAAAATGAAGCTCTTATTTTGTTTAGAATACTCTGTAATTTTCAGACAAATCGAAAAATCCTGAAACACTTTTTCCGGACTTCAAAGTCGACTATTTTCTCAGAATAAGATAGAAATGATGTCTTTTCTTAAATATGGAATAATTGTCCCTGAATTGTAAAACTGCTGCCTTTCACTAATTTATTCTTTCGAAATTCTAAATCTTATGATTCATATTCCAGCTGCCATTTTGCTAGAAAAAGTTTTGAAAGTTCATTTTCCCCTAGACTCCTAACCTTTCTAACAAACCTTTCTCATGATCTTTTTTTGCTTCCAACCAAGCCCAGAAACTTCCAATTATTATATCATTTGTCTCCATTTCTTCGAAACTCCAGATATATCCTCCTAGACCCCCCACACCACACACACGTCTTGTTTGAACAAACAAAAAAATCCGTCTAAATTTTTTTTTCGTTACGAGAGTTTACTTTCTCCGCTTCTTCTTCTTCTGTTACCACCACCACAAACATCAGCTCAGCCGTTTTTTTTTTGCGCCTGACCCAGAGGGATATTTATCTTTTTTATGACACTTCAAGCTTATTAGGTTAGGTTTTTGGCACCTGTGAATGTAGCCGCTGAAATCTCTTGGCTATATAGAAACAGGTGATTTCATTCGGTTTCCTGAAATTTCACAGAAGTTCCCGTGATAAATCTGAAGTCTGGTTTTTGGAATTTGAGAATTTGGATATACAATTTTTTGGGCAAGTTATATTAGTCATTTTTCAGTATCACAGAAATAAGAGTTGAGCCACTTTAAAGCCGTCTATCTCGCTTAGTTGATTTTTTACAGAAAAGTTGCAAATTACGAAAATGAAGCTCTTGTTTTGTTTAGTATACCCTGAAATTTTTAAACAGATCGAAAATTTCTGAACTATGTTTTCAGGACTCCAAAGTTGACTATAACGTGTTTCTACTAATAGGAGCCCATCCAAATCGTCAACTTTGAGCTCAATTATCTCGGTTCCTATGAGAGATATCGAAAATCTGTTAACTGATAAAATATTGGTGATATTACGATAAAAAATTTATCATTCACCAAATTTTGATTATCTTTCACAGGATCCATGATAATTGAGCTCAAAGTAGACGGTTTTATGTGCGCTACTATAAGAGGGAATACTCTCTCACTTTAAAAAAAAACTTCTGTGCTACTGTAAATACCAACTATCATTAAACCTCAAATTGCACTTACTAACAAAAAACATATTTCAAAAATTTAAATTTTCAAATTTGTTACCTAGCAATTTTATCAAATATCACTTTTCAAAAAGTGCATCTTCAACCCACTCGTTTTGTTGTTTGTGTCCTCCATCCGTCGTCATATTTTAATTCAATTTCCTATTCTTTCACTATCCAATTTCCCAATTTTTTTCCATTTTGCAGTTCCGGTAGGATCAAATGTGTCCGTGAGTGTCAAGAAGAAAAAGACTCATCAACATCATCAACTTTTCGCCCCCAAAAATGTCACGAATGGACAGTTATAGTTCGCAGATTCGCGAGGAGCAGAAAGCAATTCTCAACGGTCTTTTAGGTATTCTTTTTGCGGACGGTTAGTCTAATTAGGAATAGAGAGAGCGTGATTTTTTTGCATGAATCTGTGAAACTGTGATATGCTGACATGTGCGCTCTATTGTTAATCTAACATTGTTGTCCATTTAGAGCTCATTTATCTAAGTTGCTCGATAAGCTATCAAAATTTGGTCAACTGATGAATTGTTTATCATAATGTCACCAATGTTTTATCAGTTGATAGACTTTTAATAGATCTTATAGGGACCGAGATAATTGATCTCAAAGTGCACGAAAAAAATTATTGTCTAATTTGCAGGAATCATCTATGACAACTACGACACAACTAGGAAAATTCAACAAACTGTGGATGGAATCTATCGGTGAGCAAATTCAGATAGTTCCAACGTCTTCTAATAACTTCATTTCTTTCAGAATGGTAGTTGCCCTATTGCTCATCGTGATCGCTCTCATCATCATCGCCATATTCCTCATATGTTTCTTTCATTGCCGACGTCCGAACGAGGAGAGGTCGCCGCTTCACTCAAATCGCAAAAGTCATCCCATCGAAATCTGACCAATTCTTTCTCTTTCACCACTTTGCATAGCTGCTCGTGTTATGGGTCTCTGATTGTGTAACTATAATAAAACTCGTTTTTTGGAAATCTCCATTCTTCGAAAAATAAATAGATTCGGAAAACATCGAAAAAATATGAATTTCCTTTGAGCTCAATTATCTCGGTTCCTTGAAAAAATCTCAAAAAGAGGTCAACTGATAAATTGTTATCATAATATCACCAACATTTTATTGGCTGACAAATTTTTGATATATCTTCTTGGAACCGAGATAATTAAGCTCAAAGTTCATATATAGGATAAACTTTTAGTAGAGCATTTACAGCACTTTGAGCTTAATTATCTCGTTTCCTATGTCTCGGTTCCTATGTCAGAGATGTCAAACATGTGTCGACAAATAAATTGATTATCATAATATCACCAACATTTTATCAGTTGACAATCTTTTGATATCTCTCATAGGAACTTAGATAACTGAGCTCAAAGTGAACTTATGTTAGAGCAAATATGGTGGTCAACTTGAAGTCATGAAAAAGTATTTCAGAATTTTTTGATTTTTCTGAAAACTTCCGAGTATACTGACCAAAAATAGAGCTTCATTTTTGTAATTGACAACTTTTTCGTAAAAATCATACACAAATTCGAAAAAAGGTGCTTCTCGTACATGCTCTAATAGAAGCAAAATCTAGACGTCTACTTTGAGCTCGATTTTCTCGGTTTCTATGAAAAATATTGAAAGTTTATTAACTAATAAAATATTGGTGATATTATGATATACAATTTATCAGTTGACAGATCTTTGATAATTTTTATAGGAACCGAGATAATTGAGCTCAAAATGCACATATATCAGATCAAGTACGTTAGTTTCTGTTAAAAGGATGCCTACCTTTGAGCTCAATTATCTCCCTTCCTGTGTAAGATATCAAAAACGTGTCAATTGATAAAATATTGGTGGTATTATGATCAAAAAATTATCAGTTGACAGATTTTTTATATCTTTTGCGGGAACCGAGATAATTGAGCTCAAAGTCAAATGAAAACATCATAAATGAAAAAACATTTAAAATTCTTTTCTACTTTTTATTATGGCGAATCACAGTTTGAAAGATCTCATTAAAAGAAAAAATTGAACAAAGTGAAATTGTTAGATAATGGAAGCCAGTCGAAAAAGTGTTCACAAATCGGCAGGATCAGCAAGCAGCGCCTTCTTCTCACTGGTCGTCGCTGAATTTCTCATTTTTATGACTTCTTCTAAAAATTAATGACAAACTGAACGGTTTAAAAACTGAAGCTTATTCGCCATTCTGACCTCCTTCTTTATCTTTCTCCTCCTTCTCCTCGCCCTCCACCGTTTTCACCGATTTCACCGACTTCTCATCGTCCGAAGCTTCTAGAAGACCTTTGACGAGTTCCTTGTCAACTGCTTTACGTCCACTTGTGATGTAGACTCCGTTCAAATGTTGCTCCACACGACGGAGTTGACGTTTCTTGGCAAAGTGCTCACAGCCTGAATTTTCAGATTTTTTTTGAAATTTTTTTTTAATTTTAAAACTTACACATATAAATCAAAGCCAACGGAATGATGGTCAAGATTCCAATTGGTCCAATACTCGATGTGAAGTTATTGTACCATTTATAAATATCCTTTGTGTCAGCGATTTCACAATACTTTCCAGAATACGGTACCGAGCATGTGCACTCTGTCAGATCGTAATTTGGCACTCCATTTCCATGACAATCAATTATATCACAGTCTGGGCCAGCCCATCCTGTTTGGCATTCGAAACAACTTCCATTCTGGAGGCGTTCGAAACCGGCACATTGCATGGTACGATGGCAAAGGGTTCCAGTCCATCCTTCGTTACAGAGGCAACGGTCACCTGAATGTATTTATTTCTCCAAATATGATATTATCAAAAAGTACAATACAGGCCCGAAGAGTCATTTCAAATGGAAGCGGGCCTTTTTGTAGACTGTCGAGCCTCATTTTTCTCATTTCTTGTGAAAGATATGAAAAGGGGACAACTGATAAAATGTTTATCAAGTTATCGAAAACATTTTGTTTGTTGATTTCTTTTTGGTATCTTTTACAGGAACCGAGATAAACCAGCTCAAAGTCGAACGTTGAGATTAACCGAATGTCTCACTATCACTCACTGTATCTCAAAAACTTGAAAAGCTAGATAAAATTTTTAACTATCAAATTGTTTATCTTAAAATTGTTAACATTTTTCATGTTTGTAACTTTTTTCTAGCTCTAACCGTTCTCGCAATATGCGTCTTTAAAGATTGCGCGCTCTGACAACGGGAGATAGAGACGCAGAGAAGAGAGAGCGCTCTCGTTTCTCTGCGTCTCCGCGAAACTGTAAAGGCGCATATCTCGAGAGCGGTTAAAGATATCAAAGTGCTGTAAACTGCAAAAATGAGAAAAATTTTATTCTGAACAATTTTCTTGTGGAAAATGTTTCGCCTAAACACAATGTGCCGAAATTTTGAAGATTTCAAAAAATCTTAAAAGGAATGTTTTCATGTGAAACGCTACTCCATCCATAATTACCAAACATCAGTGTCAAAAATAATTAATTTCAAAAACTCATTAGTTATTCTGCAGGACAAAAAATGGTCAATAATCAAAAGAAAGATGTCTCGTTTGTTTGCGAGATGGGGGCCAATAAAAAATCCAAAGTTAATTGCGTCGTTAACTAAAATCGTTAAGAAAATTTTACGGTTTTTCTTTTTCTCTATTTTTTAAGAGAAACTTTCTTTAGGAATTTTTGAAAACTAAAACCATGTCATCTAACCACACTGATAAAAGCCACCTCGTCTCCCCATACCATTAGCTTTCAGCCAAATTATCTCGGTTCCTATAGCAGATATTGAAAATTGGTCAACTGATAAAATATTGGTGATATTATGATAAATAATTTATCAGTTAACCACTTTTTGATATCTTTCACAGTAACCGAGATAAATTGGCTCAAAGTTGACAGTAGTTTGCCTACTCTTTACGTTTATATTTGAGCCAATTTATCTCGGTTCCTATAGCAGATATTAAAAATTGGTCAACTGATAAAATATTGGTGATATTATGATAAATAATTTATCAGTTAACCACTTTTTGATATCTTTCACAGTAACCGAGATAAATTGGCTCAAAGTTTACCAAACCTTTTGGCTCTCCGTTGATGCATGGCTTCAGTTTGCGCAAACCGTTGGCTACTACAATCGAAAATAGTATGGCGGACGACAGCAAGAAAATCCTCCGAAGCATTTTTTTGGACGAATTACCTATAAAAAAAAATTTACCTATAAAAAAAATTTTACTGGGTGGTTCAAATCAATCGAAAAAAAATGTCAAGTGGGTTCATCATGTCCGAAAAAAGAAATTAAGGAAACTTGGAAAAATTAGAAGACGTCGAAAATTCTCTGGTTGTGGGGGCAAGAATCAAAATCGAGAGAGACGTTGTGTGTTGTAAACATTGGAGAGAAGGGTTAACATGATAACCTATTGCCGAGAAGAAGAAGAAGACAGAAATTGGAAATCAGGGGAATGGGAAGAAGAAGAAGAAGAAGAATAAGAAGACGTTGACGGAAAGAAGGAAATGGAAAAATGAAGAAGATGGTGTCCCCTCTAACTGTTGACTGTTTCGGCTGGTAATCAGTAACAATGATTGGGATGATTGGAGGACGTGAGAGATAGCTAAACAAGGTTATCACCATCTCGAGATAACGCCTTCTTGCAAAGGGATCGTTTAGAGTTTGAATTGAAGGAAGTTCCTAAAAATTATGAGATTTGAAGAATACAGTAATCCTTTGAAGATTCATGAAAAATGGATTTTGACCAGGAAAACCCAGAATCTGAAAAATGAAAAACTGAAAATCAGGTTTATCGCGTTTTGACGTTATCAGTTGGTCAGTGTGCTTGTTTATCATTCTGGAAGAGAAAAACCGTCCCACAACGACAACTACCGTATCCTAAAAATATTTTCATTTTCTGGATTTTTTTCTCGTTTTTCCCGCTTTTCGTCGAGTTTTCGGTTGTTTTTCACCTTTTGATGGTGAAAAAATCGACAAATAACCGCGGAACATGAAAATAATTTTGGGTTACTGTAGTTGTCGTTGTGGGACCTTCGGCCACGGCCACTAGATTGTCTCTTTCACAGCTCCCTTTTTCCAGAAAAATATCCTCTTTTTCATAAAAAAAAAACTCCTTTAAATATTTTCCCCATTCATTTTCTCTATCTCTTTCTGTTTCCTAACTGTTTGGCGCTGAAGAGAACGACAGAGAAGCAGAGAAACCAACGAAACTCCGATGTTTACGACAGGCGCCTGTTTTTTTTTGCTGATTCTACAACTTTTGTTTACAACCCGAAATCAATTTAATTTCAATTTTATCATGTTCAACTCGGAATTTTCCATTGAAAAATTTTAATAAAATTCGATTCTACAGTAAACTAAAGGCGCAACACGAAATTCTGTTCTTTGAGTCTCGCGCCGCACGCACTGTGTACTCCTCGTGGACAACCATTTTTTAAATGAATTTCCGGAATTTCAGCCGTTTTTCTTCGGGTTTTCTGCTTAGTTTTCCACTTTTAAACCAAAATCTTCTTCGTCAATTTAGTCTCAGATATTCTATCCTTCAATGAAATGCTTATCTCTCTTTTTCTCTTTCTCCTCGACCTATTTTCGTTCCGTTTCTTCTCCTCCAACTATAAAGGTAGTTTCTAACAAATAAATACTATGCTTTCCAGTTGGTATGTAATTAATTTTATGTGAAAAAAACCGAGAAAAAATTTAAATTAAGGATGGTCGTCTTGGTAACCAGATCCCTTCTCCCAGCCCTGTTGTTCGCTTCTAGAGCTCCACTCGTTCGATCTCAGAGGTTGATTTTTTGCTTTAAAAACTCGTTTTTCTCTTATAGTTAATAATTTTTGTAATCTAACCGCTGAAAATTGCAGAGGACTCGCAACGATGGCAGCCGAGGCATTCACTAAGCACGAAGTCATTCCGGACGTCCTGGCGGCCAATCCACCAGCCAAGCTTGTTTCGGTCAAATTCAATTCGGGAGTTGAGGTGAGTGAGATGCCAAAATTCATGCGTATCTTGTCAATTTTTCAGGCCAACCTCGGCAATGTGCTCACTCCAACCCAAGTGAAGGACGTGCCAGAAGTGAAGTGGGACGCTGAGCCAGGAGCACTCTACACCCTCATTAAGACCGATCCAGACGCACCATCCCGCCAGGAGCCAACCTATCGAGAGTGGCACCACTGGCTCATCGTCAACATCCCTGGAAACGACATTGCCAAAGGAGACACTCTCTCGGAGTACATCGGAGCGGGACCACCACCAAAGACCGGTCTTCACCGTTACGTCTACCTCATCTACAAACAGGCGGGACGCATCGAGGATAAGGAGCACGGTAAGCTCACCAACACTTCTGGAGACAAGAGAGGCGGATGGAAGGCGGCGGCGTTCGTCGAGAAGCATGGGCTGGGGGCTCCAGTGGCTGGAAACCTCTTCCAAGCCGAATACGACGACTACGTTCCAATTCTCTACAAGCAACTCGGAGCCTAAATGCTCCCTTCATTTTGTGATAAATTGCAGTGTTTTGTAAATTATATATTTGTTCAAATATCAGTCTTTTTTATTCCTTAAAATATGTAGCTTTTTTCTGTACCAGAACGTTCACAGTATCGCGAACAAGCATTTAAAGAAAGTGCGCCTCGCTGCAATTTCTTGTTGCAAAATTTGTCTGCGTAGCAGTTTTTAAATTTTTCAAAAATTGAAGCATTTTAAGCGCTGTGGAGGCTCTAAGCAGCTGGCGACCGCTTCGCCGACACGCGACGCGTCCGAATTCGGCTTGATGCCGAATTTCGAATATTAACATTCACGGCATCGCGAACAGACAATTGAAGGAAACGCTTCATTTTTTGACATTTAAAGCATTTTGAGCATTTTTAAAGCTCTACTCAGCTGGCACCCGCTTCGCCGACACGCGACGCGTCCGATCTTGGCTCCGTGCCGAATTTCAAATATTAACTTACACGCATCGCGAACAGACACCTAAAGAAAGTACTTCAATTTTTCGAAAATTAAAGCATTTTAAGCGATGTGAAGGCTCTAAGCAGCTCGTGACGCGACGCGTCCGAACTTGGCTTGGTGCCGATTTCAAATTAACGTTCCTTTCTCTGATGCTACGTCATCGTTCAAATTGACTGACGGCCAGTTCCAGTAACTTTTTTTTCCAAAACCTCTCTGGACAAGCTGTCATGAACACTCACTTCAACGTCAAAAGGACACAAAAAGCGGCGAGGAAAAAGCTTTTTCCCCACTTTTCTCTCTGTTTGAATATTCGTGTCAGATTGAACTCGTATTATAAACTTTCGGAAAGAGAGAAACACATCCCGAAATGTCCCAAGAGAGCAATGCGAGAGAAAGAGGAAACTCGAAGAAATGGGATCCAGTCAGATGATAGACAATCGTTTTCGGTTAATTCGTTTTGATTGTTCCTGTCGGTTTCGATTTCCCGTTCGCAGAAAGAGAGGAAAAGTCATTAGATCGGAGGGTTTTCGTAAAGCTATTTCGGCTTATACTTCCCCACTTTTCGCTGTTGTTTTAGGTCTCTTTCTGTACTTTTCACTATTATTCTAGTGCAAAAAATCGGTAGCCGAAGGTCCCACAACGACAACTACCATAACCTCAAATTATGCTTATTTTCTGGAGCTTTCTTTTCGATTTTTTTAAAGTGAAAATATTGACTGACAACGCACAAAAACCAAGAAAAAATTCAGAAAATATAAATATTTGTGGCTTACTGTAACTGTCGTTGTGGGACCTTTGGCCACAGCTACCGGCATTTCTCTTTCTAATCTCTTCGTTTTAACACTGAATTGATGCTTTTTTAAATGAAAAACCACATTTTTTTCGAGTTCAGCAATTGCAGTTAAAACATTTGGCCAGATTAGGGTTGGCAACGGGGCGAAAAACAACTTTGTTTAAAGGATCAGTAACCGAATTTTTTAGATTATTTTACGATTCAGGGTACCCAATTAGGCTACCCTGAAATTTTCAAGTCAATTGGTCCATTCAGCTACGCGCAATTACGCAAAGTATACCGACTCCCGGGGCAAGGGCGAATCCCCGCCCCGCACCCGCGGGGCGGGGTTCGCCCCTTTTCGCCCCCAAGCCAACCCTAGGCCAGATAAAGTATGCTTGCGCCTGTTTGTCGTTAATAATGCTCCCAGAAATAGTCAGATCGCTCTGATAATCCTTAGAAAAATCGAGCCAAAGTAGAAAGGGTTGTTACAAGCTTTCGAAATAAGATTCCGTAATCACTCTTGTAGAATTACTCCATCACTGA
>NC_013488.2:2034960-2061648 GCF_000004555.2 Caenorhabditis briggsae | reverse complement strand
AAAAGTTTTCGATCTAGGTCTGTTTTACACCCTCCACAGTTTTCAAAGTGATTGGAAGTTTGACAACCGAGCTCTAGACTCCTGAAAATGCCCGAAAATCAACTGAAAAATATGTTTTTGTATATCTTATGAATCTGTACCAGTGATAGGAAGAATTTCCGTTTTCGTTTTCCGTTTTTTGCCCGGTTTTTAGAGATTTTTTTTCCGTTTCCGTTTCCGCGTGAAAAATTCCGTTTCCGTAAAAGTAAAATTATATTTCCGTATTCCGGAAAAACCGCCATTTTTTTCGGCGGGAACGGAAAAAAAATGTAAAAGTTGACGAAAACATTAAACTAAAACTGGCTTGAAAAGCATGGAAATTGATGCTAATATGGTCTTGAAACGTAAAAAATATTTTTTTTGTATATTTTTATATTCGAAAGTAAAAAAATCCTGAAAAATAGACGAAAAGTAGAAATTTCCGTTTCCGTTTTATTTTTCCGTTTTCCGTTTTCCGCCCAACTTTGGAAGATTTTTTTCCGTTTCCGTTATTCGCGAAAAAAAATTCGTTACGTATTTCGGAAAAATGCGTTTCCTCCCATCACTGATCGGTACTGTAATTGACTAGTAGAATTTGGATTCTCAAATTCCCAGAAGCTTCTTCTTGCAGACCTAGAAGCTTTCAAGAAAGAAACCGAACCTCCATGCATTTCCAAGTACCCCATGAAATATCCAACCATACCTTTACAACCTCCTCCCCTTCCACCAAAAACCACTTCTCCGCCTCCTCCTCCACAAAACAAAGAAAAGAGGACCGCCCTGTGATTCTTTCTGAACCGTGACCTATGTCCTTCTCAATTTCTTTTTCGCGTTTTTTTAGTTTTCCCGAGAAGAAGAGTGACCAGTTTCCGGTGACGAACAACCTCGTTTTTAGTTTCTTCCCGCCTTTTTCCCTCGTTTCCATCATCCTCATTTTTCTCTATTTTTTCAGTGCTACGGGGTGGTCTTTTCTGGAAATTTCCTTTGTTTTCGTTCTAAATTTTTTTTTGAGTCGCGGAAAAAGAAGACAAGGGAAAATATTCTTCTAGGTTTCCCATAGAATGGTGTCAATTTCAAAAAAAATTCTTGCGTCATGTTTTTTTTTGAGGACCTAGATTTGTTAGGTTCAAACTGACTGGAGTTTACTCTGTCTTATTAGCAGGCTTCTCAAAATTCAAAAAAACAATATATTAATTTTACCGCTATTTTGCCGCTATTTAGAGACACGAAACACTCTAAGAGAAAGCTAGCCAAACTGTCAAGTTTGAGCTTATTTATATCAGTCCTTGTAAAAGATATGAAAAATAGTCAACTGATAAAATGTTCATCATAATATCAGAAACATTTTATCAGTTGACATTTTTTTGATATCTCTTATGAGAGCCGAGATAATTTAGCTCAAACTTGACAGTTCTCTAATTTCGGCTATTTTCAGGCCAAACTGTAAAACTACCGTATCTCGGCTCATTTTGGTCTAAACTCAGAACTTTTAAAATTTTCAAATTTCAGAAATTGAGAGCTTTAAAATAAGTCTAAACACAACTAGAATACTTCAATTTTGAGTTTTGAGGCCAGAGACGCAGTGTGTCTCGTTTCTCTGCGCTCTAACCTTTTCAGTAAAACCGTCATAACTCGGCTACTTTTTGACGGATTTTTTTGGAAGTTTTATTTTTGGGTTAAGCAAAAAAAGAGTATTGAAATGAGCCAAAACTCGAATGCATTCGCTCGGTTTTGAAAAATTAAAAAGTCCCGAAATTTTCGAAAATCAAAAATTGGTCAAGTTTAGTTGTTGTCTTGGAGCTGGATTATCTCGATTTCTCTAAAAGATTTCAAAAATTTGTCAACTGATCAAATGTTGGTTATATTATGATAAGTAATTTATCACTTGACAAACTTCTTCTAGCTACAGTAGTTTTTGAGATATGCGCCTTTAAAGTTAGCCCATCACGACGGTGAAAGATGCGCATATCTCAGAAACTACTGTAGCTAGAAAAAATTGTCAACTACTAAAATGTTGGTCATGAAATCAGCAACATTTCATCAGTTATCCAATTTTTGATATCTCTAATGGGATTCGAGATAATTGAGCTAGAACGTTGGTGGCGTGGAAAAACCACCAATGTCCAAGATCCTCTGCAATTGTTGCAAAAAGACCCCATTAATTTAAGATAGAATCCCCATATTCTATGCCTCTTGTCCTGAACCCAAACCGTTTTAAATTTAGAATTCCCTCCAAAAAATGTCATTTCTAATTCTATTAATTTAGGTCACAAACACAATACACACCATATTTTGAGCTAGAAAAAGAAACCACATGTGCCCTCTGGGATCGTTCCAAAATTGTTTCAAAAAAGAGGCAATTAATTAGACCATGATGATGACGAGGAGAAAAAATGATAGCTCTTTTGAGAAGAAATTTTTTTCTTCTTTTTTTTTGCCAATGAGAAAGTGGGAATTGCAGAAAAAAATGGGTGAAAGACTGGTGTTGATGAGTGTGTATGTGAGGGAAACAACGAGAGAAAATGATGGCTTGTTTGGAAGAAAAACTAGGTTATTCCTCGTTTATGGACCCGTTTAAAAATACCCCACGACAATTCAGAAGTCGATGTGTTTTTGGAATATGGTGACGAACATAAGGTTTTTTAGAACCGAAAAATATTTTTTTTGCAAGTTTTCCAGCATTTTCCGTATTCATTCTGATTGAAAGTTTTTCTGACAGCTTACAGTTAGTTTGAGTTGATTGCCGAATTTCAGAATTTCAGGTTTTTTTTGAATTTCTGAATTTCTGAATTTCTGAATTTCTGAGTTTCTGACTTTCTGAATCTCAGAATCTCAGAATCTCAGAATCTCAGAATCTCAGAATCTTGGAATCTTAGAATCTCAGAATCTTGGAATCTCACAATCTCAGAATCTTGGAATCTCAGAATCTCAGAATCTCAGAATCTCAGAATCTCAGAATCTCAGAATCTCAGAATCTCAGAATCTCAGAATCTTAGAATCTCAGAATCTCAGAATCTCAGAATCTCAGAATCTCAGAATCTCAGAATCTCAGAATCTCAGAATCTCAGAATCTCAGAATCTCAGAAACTCAGAATCTCATAATCTCATAATCTCAAAATATCAGAATATCAGAATATCAGAATATCAAAATCTCAGAATCTCAGAATCTCAGAATCTCAGAATCTCAGAATCTCATAATCTCAGAATCTCAGAATCTCAGAATCTGAATTTCTGAATTTCCGAATTTCTGAATTTCAAAATTTCAGAATTTCAGAATTTCTGAATTTCCGAATTTCTGAATTTCAAAATTTCAGAATTTCAGAATTTCCGAATTTCTAAATTTCCGACTTTCTAAATTTCTGAATTCCGAATTTCTGAATTTCTGAATTTCTGGTTTTTTCGAATTTCTGAAATCTGTCAAATCCGAATTTCACATTCTCACATTCATAAAAAGCAATTCTGGTAACATTTTAAGAAGCTTAGAAGTCACATCTTGACTTGTTGGGTTTTGGTGGGAATTTGTTTAGCTTGACCTACTTTGCAGTAGCTCCCTCTCTCTCTCTCTCTCTCTCTCTCCAATTATTTCCAAACTCCAAAGTAATAAATCTCTCTTCTCAGCCTTCTCGAATCTTTCCGGGTGGTTCATAAAACCTCTGAACAATTATAATAAGAGAGAGTGTACATGTCCTTGTACTTCCTCTCAATTTCCTTTTTCAACCTCACTCTCACAAGAGAAACCTAGTCGACAGAAAAATATTTTTTTCATATTTTGAATAGCTAGAACTTTTTGGCTCAAATACTAAAAATTTAATAGTCGAAAATTAGGGGGTATTTTTTTAAGGGGATCAGTTAATTATGTGCTGAAATTTAAGCGCGGCCTATGTGCCCACTTTGCGCTCAATTATCTCATTTGCCATGAGAGATAACAAAAATCTGTCAACTGATAAATTATTCATCAGAATATCACCAATATTTTATCAGTTTACACATTTTTGATACTTCTTAGAGAAATTGAGATAATTGAGCTCAAAGTACATATTTAGGGATTGCTTCTATTAGATCGGTGCTCTATTTTCAAACCTGTGTGTGACTTCTGATTTTCACTTACCGGTAACGGCTTTTTTGGTAGTTTTACCGGTAATTCACCGGTAAAATTTTTATTTTCCTCCAGGACTACACGAATGTTTTTTTTCTACTGTTTCACTAGTTTTTTTGACAGTTTTGCAACTGTTCTGAAATGGCCAGTTCTAAGACGTCGCGGTTCTGAAACGTAGCAGTTCTGAAATGTCGCGGTTACCGGTAATTTACCGGTATTTTACCGACAAGTTACCGGTAAGTTTCCCGAAACCGTACCGATAGCACACACTGTTTCAAATCAATCGATTTGACTCAACTTTTTGTTATTTTTTCTGATTTTAGGGTCATCCAAAACTTGATAATCTTTGTGTTTTAATCTCACGAAGATTATAGGATTATGTCCAGATCATATTTGGTCATTTTTTCCCATTTTCTTCTATTTTTTTGGAACTGATAATCTGAAAGTGCTGAACCCTTGCACCAGTGTTCGGTCAATCTCATCATCACATCAACCCGATTTCCTTCCTCTCCGCTCCTCTTCTTCATTTTTTGCGTCGTCGACGCGATTCACATCTTCTCCCCCCCCTCTCTCTCCCCGCTCTCAATTAAATTCTCCCCGGCTCCTCTCCTTTTTCTCCATGCTTAGAAAAAATAGGGAGAAGCCATCTATGCCGCTTCATTTGTTTCTTTTCGAATTCTCACTGAATTATTCACAATGTTGTGTTCGAACATTTTTTTTCTCCCTGTGTGCTGTCCCTTCGCGCTCGCCTCTTTTCCTCTCATCGCTTATTTTTGCCTTCAGGCTCTTTTCCTGGAGTTATGTTCCTTTTCCTCAGGAAAATTTTCATCAGGAGGATGTCACCGGATGTCTAGGATCTTTAGCCATTTTATATGGGATGTGTTAACTTTGGAATCATGAAGCTTTCGTGTGTCTTTGTGTCCAGATGTCGCAATGCCTGGTTACTCTGTAATAGAGTACTTTTAACTTTCAATCAACTTATCTCGTTTTCTGTGAAAGAAATCAAAAAATGGCCAACTAACAAAATATTTATCAAATTATCAAAAACGTTTTGTTAATTGACCATTTTTTGATAACTTCCCCAGGAAACGAGGAAAATTGGCGCAAAGTATACCGTTCTTGCTCTAGTAGAAGCGCAGCCTATACGTGCTCTTTGAGTTAATTTATCTCGGTTCCTAGGAGCGATGTCGAAAATCTGTCAACTGATAAAACACTGGTGATATTATGATAAACAATTTATCCGTTTAATATCATTTGATAAATTTTGAAGGAACCGAGAAAAACTAGCAGAAAAGTTGGTAGTTCGGTCTAAATGTTCTAATCAAAGCCCAACCCATATGTGCACGTTGAGCTCAATTATCACGCTTCCTGTAAGAGATATCAAGAAATTGTCAACTGATAAAAAGTTTATCAATTTATCAAAAATGCTTTGTTAGTTGATCATTTTTTGATGACTTTCACAGGAACCGAGATAAATTGGCTTAACGCTGACAGTAGTTTTCAAAACGTACAGTATTTGCTCGCCCGCCTATGCTGTTTGAACTCAATTATCTCAGCTTTTATGCAAGATATAAAAATATGTCTACTAATAAAATACTGGTGATATTATGACAAACAATTTATTAATTGAAATTTTTTAGTATCTTTTAGACGAACTGAGATAAATTGGCCCAAAGTTGATAGTTTGGCCGTAGATGTTCTAATGGAAGCCCAACCTATACGTGCCTTTGGGCCCAATTATCTCGGTTCCTGTGAGAGATATCAAGAATTTGTCAACTGGTTAAATATAGCTTAAATTACGATAAATAGTTTATCAGTTGAAACTTTTTTGATATCTTGCATAGGAACCGAGATAATTGAGCTCAAAGTTTACTACTTATAGAGTTGGCTTCTGTTAGAGCATTTACGGCAGGTAAGGTTTTTCTTGCTTGGTTCCTTCAGCCACATTTTTTCCCTATCCCTAAAAGATCTCTGAATATCTGCTCTCTCTCCCCAAACCGTCCGTTTTTATCTCCCATCTTCATTCAGAGGTCAGCTACTACTAGTGTCGAAATCAACACGATTGGCGTGAAACCCCGTCAGCTACTAATCAATCAGTCGATCCTCCTCTCAATCTTTTTTCTCATTTCGGCTAGGTCATATCATGCAATTTCCTTTCTTTCCGTTTCGCCTACCACTGTATTATGTCAGATATTTCCTCACACATAATAAATCTGACATGCAGGCAATTAATTACCGCCGGGCGGCGCCCCCGCCGAAAATTAAAGGGGATTGATGATATCAAGAGAGACTCAATTTATGTATGTATCGTTAATTGGGTCGTCTTCATGAGATAATCTTTTAAACCACCTCTTCCACCACTTCCTGATTTTCCCTTTCGAACGGATATTCAAATGTATAACGACGTCTTCCTCTGATACATTCTGATAACAGGCATGCATGCATGTGTGCCATTTCAAAACTTTTCCATCCTCTTCTTCTTCTTCGTCTTCTTCAGAAGACTTCTTCGACAACACTGATTCGTTTCAATTCTCTCTATTTTCGCCCATTCCGTCTATAATCTGATTAGTTGTTCTTCTCGTTGGCACTAACTCCATCTGACAAGCAAGAAACCGAAGGAAAAGAAACCTTACTTTATTTTTTCATGGTAATTGATACTTTCGGGGTCTTTGGTTTGGTCGGGAAAGGTTTTTGTGGTTTTTGTTAAGGTAGACATTTTGAAAAGTTTCCGTTTTGATTTTTGTTACTCGACCTGTCGAACTTTAAGTCCTGCTCGTGTTATTTATGTTCTTTCCTACCATTTTAGGGTTTTCAAGTACCGTAA
This sequence comes from Caenorhabditis briggsae, assembly GCF_000004555.2. Classification (NCBI taxonomy): domain Eukaryota; kingdom Metazoa; phylum Nematoda; class Chromadorea; order Rhabditida; family Rhabditidae; genus Caenorhabditis; species Caenorhabditis briggsae. The sequence continues at coordinate 2,054,710 of NC_013488.2, read as the reverse complement.
GGAAAGAGCCTACTGCTAACCGTCAACTGACTAAATTTACCGTAAACACTCTAATAGAAGGCCACCCAGACCGTAAATTGTGATCCCATCGATCTAGGTTCCTGTACAAGATATCAAAAAGTGGTTTACTGATAAAATGTTGATTATATTATGAAAAGTATTTTATCAGTACTACTTTTTAATATCTTACACAGGAAATGAGAAAAATTGATTTAAAGTTAAAAGACCTAATTACAATGATGAACGGTACGGTAGAATTTGTGGAAAATGTGCCAAAAGCTTGGGTCGTTAAGTACAAACCTCATTCTTTTATTTTCGCCCTCATTGCTGAATTTTGACTAATTGCTCTAATTTAAAACCAGAAAAAATATAGATCCAGCCACATATCTCAAAAACTACGGTAGCTATCAGAAAGTTGTTAACGACAAAAATCACTAACATTTTATGCTGAGTAATTTTGCAATTAACCCGCTTTTGTTAGTTTTTTTGGTTTTTGAGATATCAAGCAACTTTGAGAATAGATAAAACCTAAAAAGAACTCACTCTAAAATGCTGCCAATTTTTACAATTTTTAGCTAAACTGTATCTAAAATTAAAACTGGTCTTGTGGACCTGAAGATCTCTGCTCAAATTAAAAATATCGAGGATTTAATTTGCATTAACTAACTTCGTAAAACAATTCACCTGATTAGCTAGTTGCAAGTAGGAAGTACTCCGTTTGCTCTAATAGAAACCCTTTTTCAATTTGAGCTCAACTATCTCGGTTCCTTCAAAAGATATGAAAAATATTTCACTGATAAAATGTTCATCAATATATCACCAATGTTCTATCAGTTGACAAAGTTTTGATATCTCTTCTAAAAACCGAGATATTCAAGCTCAAAGTGCTCAAAGTACCTACTCACTCATCTAAAAAACATCCGTCTACCCTAACCAACTTTTTTTGTGTACAATATAACTTGTCTAGCGCTTCTCCTCCTCTTCCTCCTTGGTCTGGTTGATATGAGTGTACGCAAGAAGAAGCGGCCGACCGAAACTGTTAAAAGCGCAAAAACTCTTTTCATCTGTCGTCGGGGTGTGGAGGCCATTGTGCAAATAACATCGATTGATTCCTCCTCTCTTTTTTTGTGTTTCCCTTTTTACACGCTTAACAATTTGTTTCGAAACATGCTATGACATATATATTTTCTGTCTTTTTAATATTTTTGGTAATCATCTTGATTCCGAAAACCTGTAATAGAAGGGCACCCTAACTTTTTACTTTCACCCAATTTTTCTTGGTTCCTGTGAATGGTATCAAAAAGTTGTCAACTGATAAATTGTTTATCATAATATCAGGAGGTTTTTGTCAGTTGATTCATTTTTGAAATCTTGTGTAGGAGTTCAGATAATTGAGCTCAAACTTGACAATGTGGGGGTGCTTCTATTACAGGTTTTATGGTCTACTCATTTGGTTTCGTAAGCTTTATTTAGTTCCATATTTCTAGGACTTAAAATGCAGGTGGTCTATAAACCCGTATTAGAAGAGCAGTCTCTTCTATTGCTTCATGCACTTCTGGAAGGAATCTTCTATTACAGAGGCTCTTCAATTAAAGGGATTTTTTTCCTAAAAATTTTACGGGGAAATTCGGTATGAAAGGTTCTAACCTCATAATAATCTGCCTACTTTTCAAAAGTTAGGCATCTTTTTGAGCAAAAAAAACGGAAGGCACTGTAAACGCTCTAATACCAATCTACCCTCTACATGCACTTTAGCTCAATTATCTCAGTTCCCATAAGAGATATCAAAAATTTGTCAACTGATAAATTGTTTTTGATATTATGATAACCGTTTTATCAGTTGACCACATTTTGATATCTCTAATAGGAAATGAGATAAATTACCGTATTTCCTCTAATAGAAGCCCACCTCTATTTGAAGCCCACCTCTAATAGAAGCCCGCCCCGCGGGGTGCTTCGAAAAATAGAAGCCCACCCTCTAATAGAAGCCCATGAGCTTTTTCGCAAGTTTTAAATTTCTCAATTTCTGGTCTACAGAGTTCCTGAATATTGAACTTTGAGTTTCTGGAATCTCAGAATTTCATAAATTTGGAAATTTGGTGTTTAGAATTGCAGAATGAAAACTTCAAATTGAAAAAAACACCGAATTCCAGAACTCTTAACTTCTGAATTGTCTAATTTATCATTTTTGAACATTTTTTTTTTGAAAATTAATCATTGAAAAATAGAGGCCCACCCTCTAATTGAAGCCCACCTCTAATAGAAGTCCACCCTGAAAGATATTAGAGGAAATACGGTAGCTCAAAGTCGACAGTGGAGGTGCAATCAGATATTCGAAGAAAAATAATTTAACTCCCAAAATATCAAGTGGATCCTCATACATTCTCTTCCTAAGACTTTCTCATCCACTTGAAAAATTTCCAATTTTCACCTATTCCTCATTTTTCAGTTTTCCTTAAAAACACCAATTGTCCTCCTGTTGTTGTCGAGTCCACGTGGCTATTCACCGACTCAACAACTTTAAGATATTCTGAGGACCTCTAGGCCCAGCCCACTGTGCTTACTCCTCAGAAATCTTCCTATTTCCCACTTTATTCTCTTTATTTTCCTTTGTTTATTAGTCTTTCTATTGCTTTCTCATATTCAAATTCCCGCCAATTTTCTCTCCCTTCGTGCAAGCGCGCCCTATCGTTGAGGTCTCGCCACGAAGGGGTTAAATACACACTCGAAACGGGGTTACTGGCCTATTTTTACTCAGATTAACTGAGTCTTACGCAGATTTAACTGAGTCTTACTCAGTCTAATTCTAGTCTAGTAGTTAGTGCTGTTCCGTGACGTTTCCCATCAGTTTGCAAGTCCGTCAACCTCGTTACTCATCATTATTCCTACTATTCCAATACTATAAGACCTCCGGCGATCCCCGATCGCCTTACCGGCCTTATTGGACTATCGTAAACCGCTAATGATGTGAGTTGATATAGATTTCCTTCTGAATAGACTAACGGCCAGTTCTGTGACCTGTTTCATGAGTGTTTTCCTTTCAGTGCTCTCATCGTGACCACTAGGAAGCGTGTGCTATTGGGAACTTTGTCTATGAGAAGCGATAAGCTTGTCACCGGTAACAGAAGGGTTTTTGTTGCCCAAGGCTTTTTGCCCCTTCAACTATTGAGTGATCAGTGATGTCCTTCTCGTCCGTCTCCAAGCCAGCCCGACTCCAAGGAAACCTCTTATTGACGATATATTCTCTTTATTAAACATATACCGCTCAATAAATGGGTCACTGATACTACTGTTGTTATTATTGTTTCCACACCGCTTATCTGCCCGCTCGTCGTCCCACTCCTCCCTACAGACATAACTAGTTCCCCTGTTACCGATGCACTTTCCCCTATTTTACCAGACAGCACGCACAAGGAGGTAGCTTGTTTCTCTGGAGCCGTCACGGGGAATCCAACACTCCCCAAGGTGACCCCTCTACACCTGTAGGTTACTTTTTTTCTCATTCTGGGACTCTCCCTCCCCTAAATTCACTATCCTACGTGGGGGCATGAAAAATGGATGCATGTCAAAAAAAAGTATGCATGTGCTCCGAGACTTCTTCTAGCCCTTTTTCTCCAATGACTTATTACCCTCTCCCTTTTCTAACCAGCCCTGTCAGTTAAATATTGCGTGCCATTCTCTCCTATATTATCCCATATCTTCTTCTTGTTTCTCGAAAATTGATTCGCATTAGTAGCAAAGTGTCTGAAATAGATCCCTCCTTCCTTTTTTAATTCTCGTGAATTTTCAGAATATGCCATGATGTTGTTGGTTGCTGTGTTGCTATTACTGTTACCATTTTCCACTTGGCAGAATCATTTAGAGGTAAGTCTTCAAGTCTTCAAGAAAAAAGTTTTATGTGCATACACAAAAAAGGATAAACACCGGAAGTAGATATAATATATAGAATCAAAAAGAATCATAAAACGAAAGACCACACACTTCTCCTAGTATCTTGGCATATCACGGACCATCGCCAAGGTCTCATCGATTTTTGAAAGGAACTTGTCTTTTGGGCGGGATGTTAGTTGAACGAAATTCGATCCGATGATTCTGGAGTCTTGGCTGCGAACGTAGGGATGAGATTGATAGAGATATGGGGAGAGTGGGGAGCTGGAAAGGGTCCAGAATTAAGTCACCGTTTAGAAGTCCCAAAAAATTTACATACCTATCAAAATCCTTATAATCAATCAGGGTAGTCTTATTGTCTCGTTCATATTCTTCATCGGCGCGGGTTTTGTAGCTGGTTAGTGGCTGAAACTTTATTATTACAATCTGAAAATGTGCTCAAAAACTCACTGCTCTATAACTGGACAGCGATGAGTACAAGTTCTTCTTGGGCTCTCCAGTCATCTCCTCATACTCTTCCTTGTCGTACGACGCCAGTTCCCGGTCCAAATCCTTTTTTCTTCTCTCTCGTTCCGCTTCATAAGTGGCCGCGAAGTATTCTGAAGACGACTTCGGCTCGTACACTTGGTAGGCACGATAGTTGGTGGACTGAAAGGCTTTGGTTACTTTTGGAAGGATCTTCAGAAGTGCAACTCACAGTTGGGTTCTTGATTCCCAGCTCGGCGTAGAAATTCTCGAGTGGCATCTTCTCGAAGAAGTGCTCTCTGTCATACTTCTCGTCAAGAGCGTGTCGTCCGAATTCGCGTTCAGCTCGAAGGATGCTAGTGGCCGACAATCCATGGTCACGAACTAGTTGGTCCTTGTCCTGAAGTTAGGTGGATAGGTTAGGCTCGGAAAAGTGAATTCAAATGTAAAGGAACCAGAAGGTATTGACGCCGCCAGGCGGTGTGAATTTTTCCGTGAACTTGTCCAACTACCTTTGAAAATAGAAAAAAACCTAAATGTGCAAAAAAAAATAGATTTTTGTAGTCTCATGATCTCAACTTTCTATATTATCAAAATCGAAATAGACGGGCATCATCTCGCTGCTATTTCGGGTTATCTGTGAAAATTTGGGAAATTTCGGTCCATTGGGGACTTCGCTAGGGTCCGGGAACAAACGGACACACAGACAGAATTTGGTGATTGTTGTTAGTAAAGATAGCGATTACCGTATTTCCTCTAATAGAAGCCCATCCGAACCATCAAATTTGAGCACCATTATCTCGGTTCCTGTGAGAGATATCTTAAATTTTTCAACTGATGAAGTATCAGTGAGATTATGACACAAAATTTATTAGTTGACAGATTTTTGATACCTCTCACAGAAATTGAGATAACTGAGCTCAAATTTGATGGTTGTGATGGCCTTATATTAGAGATAATACGGTAGATTGTATTTAAGCAATATTATGGACAGCAGCAAAATTTTGATTAATTTAATTCTGGGATAAATATGATATGATGGCCTAGCAGCCCTAGTGGTTTATTTTTGAAATGAAGGACTCATTCGGCCACGCCAACCTACCCAAAGCCTAAGCCAAGGCCGGCCGCGGCCGCCATTTGCACAGCCTTGGTTTTAAAAAAAACTCACCTTGGCTCTGAGACGATTCGTAGGATGGAAAATGTTCCTGACGTAGCTTTCATAACTTTTCGTATGTGCCCCGCCCGGAATGATCTCCCTATCAAAGTCCGAATCGCGATTCCGACCAGGCCCCGGTTTTCGGTTTCTCCAGCCGAGATATTCGGACATCTGGAAATCTGGGGGGTACTGTAAATTCAGAATCGGCAGTGATAAAAACAAAAATCCAGCAGGAAAATCAAACGAAAAGAGGCGAGAAACGAAAGACGACGGGAGCAGTTTCTTCAGTTGTATTACACAACACATCCCCAACTTCTCAGTGACTCGAGAAGTTGATAGTGGGTGTGTGCGTACTTGAAGAGAGGCAGAGAATCCGAGGAAGATGCCATTACATCATGGCATCTTCTCGGCATAGACAGGGAGAGTCAAGATGCGGGATGGATGGCACAGAAAAAAATTAGAGAAACAAAACATGTGACAAGGCAGAGATTGACGCGGATGAACACAACAAGAGCACAACAAGAGGAACTTTTCATAATTGTTTCAGATTAGTTTCAGACATTTCAAGTGGTCTGTGAAGTTTAGGTAGACTATCTCAAATTGTACCCAATGTATCTCGGTTCCTGTCAAAGATATCAAAAAGTGTTAAACTAACAAAATGCTTGTGATATTATGATAAACAATTTATCAGTTGACAGCTCTTTATAGTTCATAGAAAATGAGATAAATTGGATCAAAGAGAACTGGCCCGATGTTCCGATTCCGAGCTTGCACGGGCCGTCTGATAACTCGCTTCAAAATTGACATTTTGGGACAAAACACATACCAAGTGATAGAACTCGGCAAGCCGTACACCTTACAATAAAAACCGCCTGACGTCAGAATTTTAAGCCGGGTCGACGATTTTCGTGCTGGTTGACTCTTATTGAAGGTTGTAGAGCTTGCTGAGCTCTATCATTTGGTATGTTTTGTTGCTCACAATTTCAATTTTGAAGCGAGCTATCAGCCGGCACGGTATCGACCCGTTGACAAGTACGGGCCCTTTAGAAAAAAAAACCAGATTATTTCCAGATAAATGACTGGGAGCTAATCGGAAGCCGAACATATCCATGGCAAGGAAATGAAGTGCTACGGTGCAAACGATGGGACAAGGTAGCCATCAGATGGCACCTCTCGACCTGTACAGCGCACGGAAATTGCGAAGGTGGAACCAATGTGGACTACGCCACAAATGCTCAAAACTGGACAGAACTACCAGTGTGGAGAAATGCGTTCACATATGTGCAGATTCCAGGAGCGGTGAGGGTAGGGAACCTTTTCTTTTTTGAATGGTCTCAATTCAAATTAAGTCTCTTCAGAAAACCGATTTCTTGCGGCTGGGTCTGACTGGTTACGATACTAGGAAAACGGTTTTGGAATCTTTCGCTCCATTGAAAATCGACGTGGATTGGAGATGGCAAATTACGAGGGATGGTTGCAATAATTTTGTTGTTAGGTGGGTATTTAATCTGTAGATTTCAAAAAATTCTGATTTTCAGAATGTCTGCCATGTCAATGATCAACGAGAAGATGCGCCCGAAACTGGAAAGATTCTGTCGGCATTTTGATAAGGATCACTTTGTAAACTGTCACAATCTATAGTTCTCATTATCTCCTTTTTTGTCCCCATGGGTCCCCAACATGTCAAAATGTGATTCACTCTGCCTTTTCCACCCCATCCCCCCTTTGCTTTATTTTTTGTTCCTCTTCTGTATATAAGAATCATATAAAAATAACTGGTATCCATATATCATGTATTTCCAAAAAAAAATTATCATTTAAAAAGATTTGCAGATCATCGAAATAAAATCGTTTAGAGATCAAAAATGTTCTTGGGAATGTATTATACCAGTATTCAAAAATTGAAGAAAGTCCTTTGTATTTTTTATAGATCTCCTTTTCGATGTGTACCGTTTAGAAGTGGTTGATATATTGTTTCAACTGTGCTCAATGCCCGATTCTTGGCCACCAACGGCGCACAAGACGACGATCGTTTCTTCTCTTGGACGGGCATCGAGGTGCGACGCGATGAAGCCGTGCTGAGTTTTGTCGTGTGGACCAGTGATCCGGTGATCGAGTCTGGAAATGGGAGTAGTTGGATTGAGAGAGTTGAGAAATTGAATAGCAGAACGGGGTGAAAGTTCAGGTGGAAGCAAATGGAAATGCGCTTTGATGCAGGATGCAAATTTTGGAAAAAAAAATATTCGTTGGAGCATTATACAGTATTCCCTCTAACCGAAGCCCACCCAAATCGTCAACTGTGAGCTTAAATATCTCGGTTCCTGGAAAAGATAACAAAAATTTGTCAACTGACAAAATATTTTAGATATTATGATAATGAATTCATCAGTTGAAAGCTTTTTCATATCTTTGACAGAAATCAAGATACATATATATATATATGAGCTCAAAGCTGACGGTTTTACTGGACTTCGTTAGTTTGACGTAAAACGGTATTTTAAGATACTTTCAATTTAAGGAAAGATCTCATCAGTTCAAAAACTGTAAACTGAATTAAAATTAAAATTCAATTTAACAAATCAGAAAATTTTCAACTGTCAGAATTGAAACCGGAAAATTTCGTAACTTGAAAAATGCTTAATAGCTCGTATTACGGTGAACCCTCTAATAGAACGCAACCTAATACTTTTCCTTTGAGTCAAATTATCTCGGTTCCTTCGTAAGATATCAAAAATGTGTTAACAAATAAATTGTTCATCATAATATCACCAACATTTTATCAGTTGACAAAATTTTGATATCTCTCATAGGAACCGAGATAATTAAGCTCAACGTACAAGCATAGGGTGGGCTTCTATTAAAGCATATACGGTATACTTTGAGCGCAATTATCTCGGCTCCTATGAAATATATCAAAAAGTGGGATACTAATAAAATATTGGTCATAATATCAGCAACACTTTATCAATGGACCACTTTCTAAAATCTTTTACAGAAATCGAGATATATAGACTCAAAGTGCAAGTATATGGTGGCCTACTGTAATCATAATTTTAGAATCAATCATAATTTTAGAGCGCATTTCCATCATTATCTAAACCTGAACTCTCGTTTTGCGTTCCAAGCATATTGGGGGTAAGAACCGATAGATGACAAGTACAGAACGCTGTGGGCAAAGATAGATTTTCACACATGGTGCTGATCAATAGGTAAAAAGTGTTAAACCATGTGAGTAGGGTGAGTTGGAAAATGGTGAGGATGTGAAAGGGTGAGGTGTATTTAAACAAAACATGGTGAACGAAAAGTTTGCTGGCAAGCCTCTGGTGCAAGTGACAATTTAAAAAATTGCAACCAAAAAAATGCAGGCTACCGTTCCTAGATCCAGATGAAGAATCACGCCAGTGACGGATGACGACGGTGAATAGTGTCGCAAGACTTTCGTGAAGTGTGATCACACGGCCTGAATCGGATTTCAGATTCCAGAAACAGAAAAAAATATGTAAAAACTGAACTCAAGGATGAAGAGAAACACGCGTGAGATGATTAGGTGTGAAGTGATTAGTGTGAAAAAAACTGAAAATCAGTGAAACATCCGGGATGAGCAATCGGGGGCCAAAAAAAGTACATGAATAATGTCACACATAAACCTACTGATATGCGCGTTTTGATGTTTGTGTGATAAGGGGTATGGACCCATACTTATCATCCTAATCTCGAGAATGATGTTCCTTTCGGTTTGTAGAGGTACGAATTTTTCACTAAGAGAAATGGATCATATGGTAGAAGCGATAGATAAATGGAGTGTTTTGACTCCCTTCAAGAGTTGGAGGGACAGGAGACCCTTAAACTTACCAATTTTCCTGTTGATCTTCTTCCTTGTAAGCTTCAGCAATCGCAGTCTGAAGTGCTTGGAGCCAAGGCAGAAGAGAATGAAGTTGGAAGCTTTGCCGCAGATTACCAGCGTGCTGAAAAAGGAATTTAGAATTTCAGAAAAAATTTCACCTAACAGACCTGGATATCATTGTCAAATCATACAACTCCTCATGAGTCGCATACATCACCAAATGCACTAACGCCGATGGCCCATTGGTCAGTGTAAACATGGTAACAATAAAGGTGACAGTTAGTGTCACCCGATGCTCCGTCTTCTGCATGTGCACGTCATTTTGACGTCTGAAAGAGGGATTATTAGATTAGAGGTTCAGTCAGACCCACCGATCCGCATTAAAATCCTTTCCAATCGACAAATGCTTTTGACGTTTTCTCAGCGCCCAAAGGAGTGTTAGGTTGAGGAATAAGAGGAGGATGATGGGAAGGATTATCATTAGGAAGATATGAGCCAGTTTGCACATTGCGATGAAGCTTTGGTAGCGGGAGGAGAATGGATTTGGGCGGTGGCCGAACCATTTTCTGGAAAAAATTGAATTAGGGTTCAAGGAATCCTGGAGAAGCTGTTCAAAGAATTGACAACAAATCTGGGCAAGGACATTTAGGGAAAATCCAAAGAGAGCTGAAGTTTCGAATTAAAGTTTGTTCTAGCATAAAACATGAACATAGGGTTGTACTGAGCTAAAATTTGGAGCGGAAAATAGCTAATATTTCATCAGTAAACCGGTCAAATTTCAAATTATTTTATCAATTGTCAGCGGAGTTATTGCTTGTCAAAGCTTCTTCATCTCATGAAAATCACAGCGGCACATCTTTGAACGATCATAACATCACCTATACTTGAGGAACCGCTTTGAAAATTTCAGTAGCTATGAATCAAACGTAATCCAATATCTTATACTAATTTTCGTGCTTCCAGGACACTTATGTCCAAAGATACCTCCGTTTTTATCAGTCCGCGTAACTCTGTAATTCCCCAATCACGAGCAAATTGCTAAAGACGTCAGGCAAGAACAATGACTCATCGTATCCGTATAATGCCTGATCTATAGCCCACTATTATAACTGCACAACCCATAATTTCCCTCTTATGGTTCCTAGTTCTTTTGGAATTTGAAAGTCAAAACGAGACACGAATGTTTTTGACACCCCTAGCACAACCTCTCCCCTCTCTCCCAAATTTCCTTCTTGGTTGTTTACTTGGTGCCAATTTCAATAGAAAATGAGGACCCCTCATGAGTCATTTCACTTACTCTGCATTGACCGGTAGACACCTTGAGTAGAGTTGAGTCTCTCGACAGTAGGACCTCACTAGACAAAAATACTCAAAGTGCTGGTAGCATGTCAAAAGTCCGCATGTGAAAACGATGACAGTTGTGACAAGAGGAAGTTTCCACCTGGAACAAGAAGCTTTTGAAGACGTTGTTGGTTATTAAGTACTCTTACCATCGCCACGTGGCACGCGCATACAGGGGATTCTGAATTCCAAGAAGTCGATCCGCACAGACGGCTATCACGCACCAGTGAGCCACCGAAGAACACCAGTTGGCTAGCGAGATTAGGTGGACCTGAACGATGTATGATGTTTGGAAAAAGAGAGATTTGAAGTCGGAAGCCCAAAAATGCCTCGGGGCATATTTCAAAGTTCCAAAACTGCAGGTACTAGGATTTGAGTCTTCCACATTTGCTTTAATAGAAGACCACCATACGTGCCCTTTGAGCTTAATTATCTCGGTTCCTATCACAGATATCAAAAATCTGAAAGCTGATAAAATATTGGTGATATTATGGTGAACAATTTATCTGTTGACATTTTGTTGAAATCTTTTGAAGGAACCTAGATAATTTAACGCAAAATGGATGCACGGGCAGGGCTTTCATTACAGCAAAAATGTGATACCACTCTCTGAGTTTAATTCTCTCGGTTCCTATGAGAGATAGCAAAAATGTGTTAACTAATAAAAAATTGGTGATATTATGATAAACAATTTATCAGTTAAATATTTTTTGACATCTCTTAAAGGAAACGAGATATTTGAGCTCGAAGTTAAAAGTTAGTGTGAGCTTCTGTAGATTGGCTCCTACACTACTTTCTGATCTTTGTAACTCTTGCTATTTTCTCATTTTAATGAAAATGTTTATTATTTTTCCAGTAAGAACTTTTGTTAGTTTTTTTTCTCCGCATTCAAAAAACATCCCATGTCATTTTTAGCCAAATTATATAGATAGGACCAAAGAATAAAAATAAGTTCCCCAGAAATCTGATCTCACCTTGGAGTGCAGGTAGAACCAGCGAAAGTACCAATTAAAGGTGAAAAACGAGTAGTTTGCCAGAATATTCGGGAAGAGAAGAAACAGAAAAATGATATCGGCAAACGCAAGAACCGCCAGGAATGAGTTCGCTCGACTTCGCATACTTCGATTCAGCAGAACTGTTAAATTGAGTACGTTTCCTAGAATTCCGAATATTGCCAGTGCCGGGTAGAAATATCTGGAAGAGTTTTAGTCTTGGATTTTCTAGACCATGGGCTCTACAAACCTCTGTAGATTATACTCCAAGGTTGTACCCGACATCCGCTGTTGTTCATCTGTTAGACATAGATGCGAGAAATTGGCTGACATTTCTGAAATATCATATTTCTTATTTATTAGAATTTTAAAATTCAAAAATTCAAAAGACATCAAAAACGAGAGGAAGGGAAAAGTTCGATTGTTTGTCTTGGAGCCACCGCGCCGTCTGAAAAAGTGGGCGTTCCCGTCTAGAAGTGGTCAGTGAACCATAATTAAGGAATTCAAATTTCAAGAAAAAGAAAAAACACGGGTGGGGAACTTTTCGAGTAGAAAAAGAAGAAAAAGGGTGCACTTTTGAGATTTCAAGAGATAGCAGAGAATTTGCAGAAGGATGGATAGAAAAGTGAAATGAACCATGATTCTAGAGGATCCGAATGCAAACGTATAGATTGCAAATCGCGGCCGCGGCCGACCGTGACTCAGGCCGGTGGTAGGTTGCTGTGGACCAATCAGTCCGACCCAGAAACCACTTGAGCCTCTAGGCCGGCCCGCCGGCCGGCCGTGGCTCAAACTAACCTACATACTATTAAAGAACTGAAATGGCAAAACAGTTAGCCACACACAACCCGGCACACAAACACACCAATTGAATGTTATCAAGTGGGCTTATCAATTCAATTATTTTCTCCAAAAAATTTGATTATCAACAGAGAAAATAATCGCATTTCACACCAGGTTGATGGCTAGCTGTTTCTTGTGAGTTTTCGGGAAAAAATGGTTCCATTTCTCTTCCCTGACGTTGTTCTTCTAATCTCCCTTCGAGGAGCTCAAAGTTGACAAAGTGGTGCATGTACATAAGTAGAAGGAAACAAAAAACGGAGAAGAAGAAGAAGAAGGTTCAACTGGTTTTGTTTATTCTGGAGGAGGGGTAAAGAGGAGGGGCAGAAAGATACTGAGTCATCGAACCTAGAAATCTTGAGGTTAGGCTCAATGATCTTCCAGGGAAAGCCTTCGTTTTGTTTGCTTAGTTCTTGATTAATCTTGAGCAAGAATGATAGCATAGGTTTTTGAGGAAATGAGTAGAGCACAGAGATCTCTATGAATTGCTAGAAGAGACAACGAAAATTTGCTCTAACAGAATAGGTGCACTTTGAGCTCAATTATCTCGGTTCCTAGAAGAGATATCAGAAATCCATCAACTGATAAATTGTTTATCATAAAATTAATAAAATTTCATCAGGTCATAAATTTTTGATATCTCTCATGAGAAGCGAGATAATTGAGCTCGAAGTATACCGTATTCGCCCTACAACTAGACTTTGAGCTCAATTATCTCGGTTCCTGTTGAAGATATCAAAAATGCTAAACTGATAAAGTAATTATCATAATATCTCAAACATTTTATCAGTTAACAGATTTTTGATATCTTTTGAAAGAGTTCCGGAATGTTCCGGAAAGCCATCGTGAGAGCGATGCATCCTATACTTATTATTATAGCTGAAAATATCGCAAAAATATGTCTATGCTAAATCTTCTGAAATCTCTAAATGACGAAATCGATCCTCGAACGAATTTCAGCTCAGCCAACATTAGACCTTTCTGACCCTATAATCTTCCAAGCTTCTAGGCTTTTTTCTATTCTACAGACCAAAAATTCTAAATTCCTCATTATCCTCTATTCATCCAGGAAGTATTATAAGAATAGTAGTATTCCGAATGCTAGAATAATTGAATGCTTCTTCTCCACTTCCAGATCTGCGCTGGGCAAAAATATGAATATGCTCGAAGTTTGACCTCATTTTAAGTAAAAGCTCGTGTTTGAATATAAGATGAGTGAAATTTACGAGGATGAGTTATGCGAACTACGTCAGCGATTAAAGGTTTGACTATCATCTTTTATCTAGAGGATCTTCGAATTTTTTTTTTTTGAAAAAGGTTTGTGAGGATTAGAAAGTTTTGAGGCTCTTATCGTAAAAGGTTCTTGATATTTTGGGATTTCTAGAATAATCAAAAATCTGGAACCGGACTGAAGTAGTTTGAACTTATTCACCAGTTTGAGAAAATTTGGAAAATGTTTGGGAATCTTGAACTACCGTAAAATCTTCAATAGAAGGGTCTGTCAAGTTTGAGCTCAAATATCAAGATTCCTATAAAAGCTACCAAATTTTTATCAACTAATAAAATATAGGTGATATTATGATAATCAATTTATCCGTTAGCAAGTTTTTGACATCTTTTACACGAACCGAGATAAATGGCTCAAAAGTTCAACTATCGTAAATGCTCTAACATAATTCCTCCCTTATTTTCAACTTTAAACCAATTTATCGCGGTTGCTATCAAAGATATCAAAAAGTGATCAACTGATAAAATGTTCATGATAATATCACCAATATTTTATCAGTTGACAGATTCTTTAAACCTTTTACAGGAACCGAGATAATTGAGCTCAGGGATTGGCTTCCATTTGAGAAAATTCTATTCAATTTAGAGCATTTTTTAAACTATGTTCTTGGGATATATTCAGTTTAAAAATCCATGAAATCTCCATAATTCAAGATCAAACAATCAAAAATGGCAACGTTCTTCTAATGAGATTCATGAGGAAATGAATAATATTAATGACGTTTGGGTCAGTTTTTTGCTCCTTCCATTCTGCGAATTCCAGTAAAATGACCATAGATAATAGCATCTATAATGTTGAAGCCTCTAGAAGAGTATCTAACCGACGGAATCAAAAAAATGAAGTAAAGTGTTTCGAATTTTTTTCGTCTATTTCCTTCACAATCGAAAAACTATGCGCAAAGTTATGAATAATTGAGAAGTTCCAAAATGGTGAAGAGACAAAAAAGTGTTTTGGCGGATGGCTCAGCATAAAAAAAGGAGGAGAAGAGGCACTTAGAAAAAGGATAGACCTCCTATCGGAAATAGATATTGCTATGTAATACACAAGTAAACTCGATTGCCGACTTTTTATTTCCAAGAAAAATCTCACAGATGATGAAGATGTTTATGCATATATCACAAAACACAAGACGCGCTATAACCTTGTTTAACTCGGTGGAGCATAAGTTAATGGACTCGTGATCTTTCTAGACTAGAAGATTTGAGATCTGGGATTCTGGACATTAAAAAAAACATAAAAATCGAACAATGAGGACCATCGGAAGTGCCAAGGCGTGTCTTGAATAAGAAAAGAGAGAACAGAATGAAAAAAGAAAATGTCTAATTATAGCTGAATGGAGTGGGTAATTATTTTAGTACTGGTTGAGCTGAATAGACTTTGGAAAAGATTATATGGATCTTTTAAAGTTCATCATTAAAAATTCAACTTAGCAAGACAAACCGTTTTAAAGTGGTAAAACTAACATTTCGGTACAAATTTTGAAGTTTTCGGTTTCTTTTTGGTTACAAACGGCATATTTCACTAAAACGGAATTAAGCTAAAAAGTTGTCAACTACAAAGTTAAAGCTTCAGTTGTGTTTGGTGTAATCTGAAAATTTAAAAATTCTGGAATACTTTTTTAAAACCCCCAAGTTGACTATTTTCCACAGAAAAAAAACTATGGTATTTTTTCCGGGTACTGTAGTCCGGATTCTGCCAACCTTAAGGTCCGCTATTCTAAGAAAGGTATTTTTTCGTAAAATTTTGTGACTAGACATGCCATTTCCTTGGTTCGAATATACCTAAATGCTATCTCATTAAAAGATTCAGCAAACATCAGAAAGGGTCGGTGACATATTATGTACCTATAGGACATCAGTAATGAATCAGCAGAAAAAAGACGCAAAATTTGATAAAATGTGTTTCTGAGCATTCAACCAAACTTGATGAGAAGACCAAGAAAACATGGGTACATAGAAAATCGAAATCAAAAAACCCAAAATATTTTGCTGAAAATGGGATGAATACATGTTTTTCAGAGATTCATGACGGAAATTCTAAATTAGCTTGACTAAGAAAGCCAAGATTTTTGAAAATATGCGTTCATGTTTGTGAAAAAGACATTATAATGAGAAGAAATCTTAAAATATAGCCCTTATCTGGAAAGGAAATGAAATGTATAAGGTGGGGGATTCTTGGTACATGATGTACTAAAACTTCCGGTGGCACGAGGTACTTGGAATCTTCTCAGTGAGAAGCTCTCACAGATAAGTTCAAAATCTTCGAATTTCAAATTCTGAAGTTTTTTTCTGAAAAGTGTTCTATGCGTGAGAAGTTCATGAGACACTCTGCATCGTTTGATCAAATTTGAGTCCTTGACAAAAAGAAAAATAGAGAAGGAGAAGAAGACGAGGACGTCATGATGGAATCAGATGAAGATCTGGGTTCTTTTAGCGGTGAAAAGTTGAACTTTCAGATACGAATTTTTAAAAAGTGAAAGAAAAAAGTGAAAGAAAGGATTTTTTTCAAAATTGATTTTGAGATGGATTTTAAAAATTTGTTTTCAAAAGTAAAATAAAACATTCGAAGCATTTTGGGGGTGCGTTTGGTACCAATTCCCATTTTCAAAGATTTCGAAAGATGAGGTCTTTAAAGGTTTTTTGGACCCTGTGGCGCTTGGCGAGCGAAATTCCCAGAATGTGGACATGGATGGGCAAGATATGGACAACTCGAACCGAAACCAAATTAAAAAACTGGCAATTTTTAAAAAATCAGAAATCGATAAGATCCTTATTGATTATCTTAGGACGGTTTTTTTGGGACCCTGTGGCTTCAAAGAGTGTTTAGGACCTTCAGGATTTTAGGACCCTGTGGCTTCAAAGGTTTTGAGGACCTCCAGGGTTTTAGGACCCTGTCACTTGAAAGTTTTTTGGGACCCTGTGGCTTTAAAGGTTTTGACGATATTAAGGGTTTTTAGGACCCTGTAGCTTTAAAGGTTATGGTGATTTGTAGGGTTTTTAGGACCCTGTGGTTTTAAAGCATACTTGCAAAAGCAGGGCCAGGCCCGAGGGGCCCGGCTGAGGATTTCCAAGGCCCGGCCCGGCCCGGCGTGCCCGGGTTCTCCAAATTTAAAAAAAATTTTGAAATTTCAGAAATTTTTTCAAATTTTTTTGTGAAAGAACTATTTTTTATAGACAATCCTATCTTGAAAAATTTTTTTGTCAGAAAAACTCTCCATTTTTTTCTGTTGACACCAAAAATAATTTTGAAAATTTTCCAAAAATCCAGGCCGAGCCCTGAAAATTCTGAAAAAAGTCCGGCCCGGTCCGGCCCAGCCCGTTGCAAGTATGCTTTAAGATTTAGGACCCTATGGCTTTTAAGGGTTTTCAGGACCCTGTGGCTTTAATGGTTTTTGGGACCATAAAGATTTTAGGACCCTGTGGCTTGAAAGTTGTTGGGACGTTAAGGGTTTTCTAGACCCTGTAGCCTTAAAGATTTGTAGGACCCTATGGCTTCTAAGGATTTTTAGGACCTTAAGGGTTTTTAGACCCGGTTGTGCTTGGCAAGCGAAATTAACAGAATGTGGACATGAATGAGGCAAGATATGGACAACACGAACCAAACCCAAATTAAAAAACCTAGAAATGTTTTAAAGATTCAGAAATCGATAAGACCCTTATTGATTATTTTAGGACCATGTAGCCGGACCTTATTTCTTCAAAGGGTTTTATGCCCCCGTGGCTCTAAAGGGTTTTCAGGTCCCTGTGGCTTTAAAGGTTTTGATGATTTTATGGGTTTTTAGGGCCCTATGGCTTTTAAGGGTTTTTATGACCTTGTCGCTTTATAGATTTTTTAGGACCTTAATGGTTTTCAGGACCCTGTGGCTTAAAAGGTTTTTGGGACCATAAAGATTTTAGGACCCTGTGGCTTGAAAGTTGTTTTGACGTTAAGGGTTTTCTGGACCCTGTAGCCTTGAAGATTTGTAGGACTCTATGGCTTTCAAGGATTTTTAGGACCTTAAGGCTTTTTAGACCCCGTGGTGGTTGGCGAGCAAAACTCCCAGAATGTGGACATGAATGGAGGAAGACATGGGCAGAATCCAAATCACACCAAGAGTTTAATAGTCCAAAAGATCTAGAACCTAACTTTTCTTGCTAAATTCGTCACTGTTCAACAGATCAGACCCTATCGAGCGACCTCTAACAAAACAACCAGACGCGACCTTTCGCATTTTGGAAAACCAAAAAGCTGGCTTGTCCCATCCAGTTGTCAATGAATAAATGAAGTTTTCCGCCACTCCAAATCGAGTCACTTCTTCTCTCTCAAAAATGACCTTGAAGCGAAAAAACCTTTTTGCAAAATTTGAAGGCGGAGCCAGTATCATAGACCAAAGAGCCCCCAGCTAAGGAGGGCAAAATGAAGATCGAGTAATAATCAAATTTTTCGGGGAGAATAGGGGAAAATATGGGAACCATTGCTTATTTAGAAAATTTGTGTGTGTGTGTGACACATAGCCCAGAGAAAAAGAAACCGATTCGATTATGCATGCGCACTCACACCATTTACTCTAATTGCCCCCATCTTATTTGGGATTTTTGGTCCGGAGGAGGAGGAGGAGAAAGAAATTTCGATCAGTCTTTTTTTTTCGAAAAAAAAATTCTTTTGGTGCTTAGAGGAGCGAGGGGAACCATGATCAGAAGAATCAGAAGACGTGGTTGACCCGGAGAAGAAGATGAAGAAGAAGAAGGTGGGAATAAAAATAGATGGAATGATTTAAAATCGAGATATTTCAAAAAGAAAGAGGGGGAAGAAGATTCGAGATATTTCAAAAAGATTCACATAGTGCGAAAAAGACAAACTACACTATTGTTTTTTATTTGATTTGAATGGACCGAAAATTTTAGAAGCAAAAAACATGTGATAGTCAAAATGTTTGATTTTATGGATCACAAACATTTCGAGGTCGAATAATTTGATTTATAGGAAGAAAACGTTTCCGATCATGGACCGACCGAAAACTGGGTATTATTAAATTAGAATCAAAAACATATGGTGATCTATTTTTGCAAAATTAGCCGTTTGATCAATTCAGAATCTCAGAATCACAGAATCTCAGAATCACAGAATCTCAGAATCACAGAATCTCAGAATCTCAGAATCCCAGAATCACAGAATCTCAGAATCTTAGAATCTCAGAATCTCAGAATCTCAGAACCTCAGAATCCCAGAGTCTCAGAATCTCAGAATCTCAGAATCTCAGAATCCCAGAGTCTCAGAATCTCAGAATCTCAGAATCTCAGAATTCCAGAATCTCAGAATTCCAGAATCTCATAATCTCAGAATCTCTGAAAAATTTCTGAATTTCTGAATTTCTGAATTTCTGAATTCCTGAATTTCTGAATTTCTGAATTTCTGAATTCCTGAATTTCTGAATTTCTGAACTTCTGAATTTCTGAATTTCTGAATTTCTGAATTTCTGAGTCTCTGAATTTCTTAATTTCTGAATTTCTGATCCTCTGAATTTCTGCATTTCTGAATTTCTGAATTTCTGAATTTCTGAATTCCTGAATTTCTGAATTTCTGAATTTCTGAATTTCTGAATTTCTGAATTTCTGAATTTCTGAATTCCTGAATTTCTGAATTTCTGAATTTCTGAATTTCTGAATTTCTGAATTTCTGAATTTCTGAATTTCTGAATTTCTGAATTTCTGAATTTCTGAATTTCTGAATTTCTGAATTTCTGAATTTCTGAATTTCTGAATTTCTGAATTTCTGAATTTCTGAATTCCTGAATTTCTGAATTTCTGAATTTCTGAATTTCTGAATTTCTGAATTTCTGAATTTCCGAATTTCCTAATTTCTTAACTTCTTAATTTCTGAATTTCTGAGTCTCTGAATTTCTGAATTTCTGAATTCCAGAATTTCTGAATTTCTGAATTTCTGAATTTCCGAATTTC
>NC_013488.2:2021889-2034542 GCF_000004555.2 Caenorhabditis briggsae | reverse complement strand
CCCTGAATTTCTGAATTTCTGAATTTCTGAATTTCTGAATTTCTGAATTTCTGAATTTCTGAATTTCTGAATTTCTGAATTTCTGAATTTCTGAATTTCTGAATTTCTGAATTTCTGAATTTCTGATCCTCTGAATTTCTGAATTTCTGAATTTCTGAATTTCTGAATTCCTGAATTTCTGAATTTCTGAATTTCTGAATTTCTGAATTCCTGAATTTCTGAATTTCTGAATTTCTGAATTCTCTGAATTTCTGAATTTCTGAATTTCTGAATTTCTGAATTTCTGAATTTCTGAATTCCTGAATTTCTGAATTTCTGAATTTCTGAATTTCTGAATTTCTGAATTTCTGAATTTCTGAATTTCTGAATTTCTGAATTTCTGAATTTCTGAATTTCTGAATTTCTGAATTTCTGAATTTCTGAATTTCTGAATTTCTGAATTTCTGAATTTCTGAATTTCTGAATTTCTGAATTTCTGAATTTCTGAATTTCTGAATTTCTGAATTTCTGAATTTCTGAATTTCTGAATTTCTGAATTTCTGAATTTCTGAATTTCTGAATTTCTGAGTCTCTGAATTTCTTAATTTCTGAATTTCTGATCCTCTGAATTTCTGCATTTCTGAATTTCTGAATTTCTGAATTTCTGAATTTCTGAATTTCTGAATTTCTGAATTTCTGAATTCCTGAATTTCTGAATTTCTGAATTTCTGAATTTCTGAATATCTGAATTTCTGAACTTCCGAATTTCTGAATTTCTGAATTTCTGAATTTCTGAATTTCTGAATTTCTGAATTTCTGAATTTCTTAATTTCTGAATTTCTGATCCTCTGAATTTCTGAATTTCTGAATTTCTGAATTTCTGAATTTCTGAATTTCTGAATTTCTGAATTTCTGAATTTCTGAATTTCTGAATTTCTGAATTTCTGAATTTCTGAATTTCTAAAAAGTAACTGAAACTGAAATTTCCAGCCAATTGTTTTTGTTAGAGTCCACTTAAAGCTCGGGAAGAGGTTCCAGAAAAAAAAGTAAACACTTCAACATTTTTAGAAAGTTCTAGACTTTCTAAAATTGCACGAAAAAGACACTTCATACTACTAAAACTCCCAGAATCCAAAAAAAAAGTAGGAATCTGAAAATTTGACAGGGCCAAGAAATGAATGTTTATGACCGCGGAGAGAAAACACACCAAAACGAAACTTGGGGCGCCCCTCCTTTTTCTCTCCAAAAGGTCCTAACAAAAACATTGAGCGGAAACCCCCGACGTCAAGAAACAAAGGACACTGGGGTGGTGTCGCACATTCAGGCGCAAAAATGAGGGAAAAATGGCCTGGCGATGAAAAAAAAGTTTTTAAGAATAGAAGAAGAAGAAGGAAATTGAAGGCAGGAGCAGAGAGGTGTTGCAGACTTGTTGACGGGATTCATAAATTGGGAAATGCAGGACCTTCAATGCTTTTTGAATTTTCCGATGTGATATCTTGGTTGATGTCCCCAAAGAAAGTTTCAAAAAAGGTCCCAAAAAGACCTTGATCCCTTATGTTTATAATCTATGATTCATTGGAAGAGCAGTAGTTTACTCTTGGGACCATTGCAAGGCTCGGCTCCCTTTGTCTAGAGGTGTCCCTGTTCCAAGAGCCGCAGTTCATATATCATGACTTCCGTAGAAATACCAAATACTAGGTAAGGACAGCTCGTTCTGGTTTGAGAATAACCAAATATTGGAAAAGAGAGTCTGAAAGTAACGAGTCTGAAAATATTTTGACCGAGTTTGGTCATAGGTATCCAATATCTAGTGGTCACTCGAGACACACTAAATTGGCTTATATGTTTTCTACTCGGCTTATTTATTTCTGAAGGGTTCCATATCCCGTAAATTGAGTTTTTGAGAAGTAAGGGAATTGCGATCAGATAATTTTTAGGTTGAAAAAAAGGTTCAGAAGGACATTTTCAAAAGAGTAGAATTTCAGCAATCGCTCTAACAGAAACCCATCCTAACTTTCAGCTCAATTATCTCGGTTCCTTCAAGAGATTTCAAAACATTTTCAACTGAGAAACTACTCATCATATTATCACCAATATTTTATCAGTTTACATATTTTTGATATCTTACGAAGGAACCGAGACAATTAAGCTCGAAGTATCAGGTGGCTTCTACTAGAGCCAAATGGGTGCGGACCAGGATGACCCGAAAACTGTACTTGCCCGTTAGCAATAGATTTCTACCATCTGGAAAAGAATTAGCTCCCATATTAAACCAATTTCCTACTGTATACAATTTGGGACCGAAAAAAAAATTTAAGGAACAAAAATTGTTCGGAGCAGCAGAATAACCGACACGAGTCTAAGATTTTCAAGAACCTAGAAGTTAGAAATCATCCAGATAAAATAAGGAACCTTGACTTATTGTTAGACTAACTGAATCATACCTTAAAAGATCAGGGTTCCTCCAGAACCTTTACTACAAACATTTGTTTTGTGAATTGAACTGAAACTCAATTTTAGGCAAGGTTGGGCCACGGCCGACCGCGGTCGGCCGTCGTTTGGCACTGCCTCGAGTTAAGGACAATTCAAGCAATATTAAGAAAAGAATCACATTAAAATAACTGAATCAAAACCTTGTGAGAAATTTGTCGCAACAAGACCCTCTATGATTGATTGGTTTGATTGATGGACCACTAAAACATAAACAGAATCATCCGCCTCCAGGAACATTAAAAAGTTCATGCCCCAGGATCTCTGATCAGGATCTTGAACAAGAGGTACCTCCTTGTCTGTTTTCAGCCGGGAGAGACCCTATAAAAAAGGTCCAACGGGTTTTATGTCACGTTTCGATGTTGTGTTTTTTTTTCTCTCTCGAAAAAAAAACATCTTTAGAGAACTTTATCTTCTCTTCTTTTCTCTATTCCTCTTCTCCCTATCATCATCTCTTCTTGTCCATTTCTTCCAACCTGATCTATTTTCAACACAATTTCCAGCGGTCACACACACGTGCTCCAAACTCATCGGCGTCTGGAATTGGGTTTCTCCCCAGTGATGGGTGAAAAACATTTTTGATACAAGGACCCCAACAAACAATTTCCATGGAAGAGAAAGAACCCCAAACGCTTTCTTTCTATGAAAAAAAAATTCGGCTCGCGTAAGTTGTTACTCTCACAAGAAATTGAATTGTGTTTACGTGTATGGGAATAAGGGTAAGAGCAAGAAGAAGAAGAAGAAGAAGAAGAAGACGATGCTTTTCTCATTATCCGCACGGAAGTCGAGGGGCAGCAGACGACGTGGAAATCATCGCAACACGTCGTCGTCACATTTCTAGAAGTTTGGAGAAAAAAAAAGACAAACGAAGCATCAAAAAGAAAAAAGGAAATGCTCTAAAAGAAGAACATTGATAATTGGATCGGGAGGGGGGAAGGGGACCAGGAATAAGAAAGTTTATGATCCGGAGGAATAGAACATGTGTCAATTTGTGTGTTTTTTGAGACATCCGAGCCATGTTTTTTTGGGGATTCAAGTTTTAGAGTCGGATTTCCACCGAGTTGAGAACCTGGGTTTGAAAAAGTTACCATAGCTCTGAGCAACATAGCTAGAAGATATCTGAGCTTGCTTTGGCTCTCGTCTGGTATTCCCAAATACCGGAATAGAGCCAAAATTTCTGATTTGGATTGGAATTTCTGGAATTCAGAAGAATTAATTTTTTGAGTTGATTTGAAATCTAATTTTCTGAATAAGAAGGTTTGAATCATTAAGTTTTCAGATTTTAAATTACAGTATACCCCCCCCCCCTCTAATAGACAGACATACCCTCTAATAGACGGGCATAACGTCTAATAGACCGAAATACCCTCTAATAGACCGACCTACCCTCTGATAGACCGGCAACCCCTCTAATAGACAGACATACCCTCTAATAGATCGGCATGCCCTCTATTAGATCGGCATACCGTCTAATAGACCGACATAACGTCTCATAGACCGGCATACCCTCTATTAGATCGGCATACCGTCTAATAGACCGACATAACGTCACATAGACCGGCATACCCTCTAATAGACCGGCATAACCACTATTAGACCTACATACTCACTATTAGACCTGCATCTCCTCTAATAGACCTGCATCTCTTCTAATAGACCGGCAACCAAGCATCCCAAACCACCAACTTTAAGTGGTATTATCTCGGTTTCTGTGAAAGATATCAAAAAGTGGTAAATTGACAAAATGTTAATCACAATATCAGAATTGTATTATTAGTTGACTAATTTTCAGTATTTAGCATAGGAATTGAGAAAAATTGAGTAAAAATTGACGGCAAAGGTGCCACTCTATTAGAGGTATGACGTTCCGAAAATTCTCCCACTTTTAGTTGACTCGAACTTTCAGCTTTTAGAATTTACAATTCTGTGATTTTAAGGATCACAACTCTTCCAATACAAAAACAAACAAAAGTCAAAAACAGATATCAATGATTAGAATTTTTTTAAATAAAAGATCATCTAATAAGAACATACAAAATGGCACTCGTATTGTGTTTGTGCTCACATATATCCAAATAAAAATTTCTCTCCAAAATCTCTCAGTTTGTTTAAATAAAGAAAACTTTCTTTGTAGAATCGACCAAAAAAACACTCGAAAAGAAATATCTCTGTCTTGTCTGGTAGAGATCATCAAGTGGTTCGGTGACGTGGAATGAGAGTTCGGAGACCATCCGAGAGCAGCAAGCTATATGTGTGTGGGGGTGTTTATTAATAAATATGTATATGTACAAACTTTTTTTGGACTGGTCAGTTTTTTTTTCTTCTAGTGGGTCAAGGGGAGGATCCGGATGGTGGTTGGGCTTTGGTGAGGAGTTCCAAGTTGGGAGACACTTCTAAAGAGCACATAATGGGTGGCAAACTTTTGAATAGAATTCAAACAGTTGTTGGGTCAAAGCTTAGAATACATTCTGAGGGTGAAAATCAGAGAATGCAAAAATATGTATGCATGTTGCCTTTCTGCGGCTATCTGTTCCAGCTTTCAACATAGCAGAAACCAATTGTTTAATTGTTGCCGGACCGGCAAACAAGAAAGAGAGATAAATCTTGAAAAAGAATTCAAGTCTAAAGTTTTCTTTTTTTTTCTAAAAAAAATTCTGTAAGAAAATGGGAAAAGATTTGATAACAGAGCGCCAGCCTATACTTGCACTTTGAGCTCAATTATCTCGGTTCCTATAAAATATATCAAAAAACTGTCAACTGATAAATTGTTCACCATAATATCACCAATATTTCATCAGTTGACAAATTTTCGACATCTTTTACAGGAATTGAGATAATTGAGCTCAAATAGAGGTAATAAATGCAGTCGGATAGTGTCTGAATCTCAGAATCTCAGAATCTCAGAATCTCAGAATCTCAGAATCTCAGAATTTCGAAATTTCAGAATCTCAGAATCTCAGAATCTCAGAATCTCAGAATCTCAAAATCTCAGAATCTCAGAATCTCAGAATCTCAGAATCTCAGAATCTCAGAATCTCAAAATCTCAAAATCTCAGAATCTCAGAATCTCAGAATCTCAAAATCTGAGAATCTCCGAATCTCAGAATTTCGAAATTTCAGAATCTCAGAATCTCAGAATCTCAGAATTTCAGAATTTCAGAATCTCAGAATCTCAGAAACTCAAAATCTCAGAATCTCAGAATTTCAGAATCTCAGAATTTCGGAATTTCAGAATTTCGGAATTTCAAAATTTCAGAATTTCGGAATCCAAAATTTCAAAATATTGGAGTTTCAGAAGTCAGGCATATTAAATTTTCAGATTTGTAGAATTTAAGAATCTTAGATTTTCAGAAAAAAAAAGTTGAGTTGGAGATTTATTTCAATAAGGAATTGACTATTAAAGATAAAAATCAAAAAAAATCAAATTTGCATCATAGAAATAAAGTTTTAAAAACTACGACTATTTCAAAGTTTTGTTTAAAAGACCTCATTATTCTGGAACATCTTTTAAAATAGGCTTTTCGAAAAACAAAAAAACGAAAAGTTATTTTTTGCTTCTTTTCCAGATCACTAACCTTCTAATTACTAGTAGCCGTCACGTCACTTCCGGGTTTTTGACGCCTTCTAGATGACCTATATCTCATTCGTAATTTGGACCCGTTCATATGGGTCGGTTGGAAAAAAAAATAAAGTATACTAGAAAAGTGTATAATGTCAGAGAAAGGTATCAAAACTACTCTATACATTTGTAATGAGCAAAAAAAGTAGTGAAAGGGAAAAAGGAGCCGGATTTTTAAAAGTTTGCAGAACAAGAATCTCTGAATTTCTAGAAAAGAAAAAGTAAAGAAAAGCAAATAGCCGATAGGCAAGGCGATGGATTTTTGTGGGAAATTAGTTTCATTTTCATTTCTCACATCATATCCGGAAAGGGGCGGAGAGATGTACCTAACTTGTCCGTTGTGTTTTGTAGAAAAAGAGATGCTTGGAAAATTTTTGGATAGGCTGGAATATGAAAAACAGGATAATGAAAGATTTAAATGCATAGAAATAGGGGAAAAACAAAAAGCTCAAAATCTAGGACATCAGAAAGAGAACACAAAATTATCTTACACATTTACAGTAAGTGATTTTTGAGCTCAATTATCTTTATTCCTATGAAAGATATCAAGAATCTGTCAACTAATAAAATGTTGGTGATATTCTGATAAATATTTTATCAGTTGACAAATTTTTGATACCTTTTATACGAGCCGAGATAGTTAAGTTTAAAATTCAAGCGGCGTTCTACTAGAGCATTTACGCTAAATAGCGCTTTTCCTATTTTTTTATGCCCACCCAGACTGCCAACTTTGAGCCTATATAACTCGTTTTCTGTAAGAAATATTGCAAAGTTGATAGATAATAAAATTTTTATCAGAATATCAGAAAAATTTCATCATTTGACCACTTTTTGATATCTCTTACAGGAACCGAGATAATGTAGCTCAAAGTTGATAGCGTTGCCGTAAACTCTTTGAAAACGGCTCAAAGGTACAAGCTAGAGTACAACTAGAACAAATGCGGTAATTGAATTAAAACTGCAAAGCTAAAATGCCGTTCTATTATAGCATTTTTCAAAAAATCTAAAAAAAATGAAAGTTTACAAAATTTACAAAATTAAAAGTTAAAACAATTTTGAACATTAGTTTCTTCTCCAGCTGATCAAACAAAAACTCTGGCTTCCGTTTTGTTTTTGAACATTTTTCGTCTCTATTTTTCTAATAGACCACATCTGTAAACAATAAATAGCTGTCGTCTAATTTGCAGATTTTCCAAAACTATCGAGAAGTCACAATGAATTCATCACTACCGAGAAAAAATTGAAAAAAAAACCGATTGCCGCTCCATCCCCCCTCCCAAACAAATGTCAAAAATGGGTGCGGGAATGTGCGGTTGCGCGTGAAAATGAGAGCAAATTCATTCGGGTTGAAGAGCGGTGCTCCATTCGAGTGCTGGGACCTCTCTCCACAAATTTGATTCGATTCCAGTTCGCTTCTCTCATGTAACTTTTGGAATTCTGTGGAAAAAGGGTTTATGGAGAAGGTGTTCTTTGAAAACAGAAAGTACAAAAATTAGAAAACTCAAATGCAAAAAAATGGATCTTTGCAGGTTTGTGTGTACCGTAAAACCTCTAATAGAAAGGCCCCTACAAGTTTGAGCTGAATTATCTCGGTTCCCACAAGAGATACCAAAAAGTAGTCAACTGACCAAATATTTATCATAGTATCAGTAGTATTTTGTTTTTTGATATCATTTACAGTGAATGAGAATGAGATATATGAGCTCAAATGTGACGGTCTGAATGGCCCCTCTATTACAAAGCTTACGGAATGTGGGTAGCAATGATGGAACCCCATTATAATTAAATTTCCATTTTTTGCCAGGAATTGATTTTTGAAATATTTTCGGCCATGACCCAAGTGTTGCTTAGTTTTTGCGAGCTAAATAATTTCAGCTGAATGTTTGACGGA
Organism: Caenorhabditis briggsae; assembly: GCF_000004555.2. Classification (NCBI taxonomy): domain Eukaryota; kingdom Metazoa; phylum Nematoda; class Chromadorea; order Rhabditida; family Rhabditidae; genus Caenorhabditis; species Caenorhabditis briggsae. Next base: position 2,026,563 of record NC_013488.2, on the reverse strand, counting down.
CTTTAGTCTTTGATATTGCCAAAACCGAAACTCGGCACGGCAATTAAGAATCCCTAATTGTAAAATTTATTTACCGTAGTTCAGTAAAATAGAAGCCCACTCTATACGTGCACTTTAACCTCAAATATCTCAAAATTTGTAAGAGATATCAACAAACTGTCAACTGATAAAATGTTTATCATATTATCACCAATAATTTATCAGTTGGCAAAATTTTGACATCTTTTACAGGAATTGAGATAATTGTAGTGATGTGATTCTCAAAATATCCCGTTCCCATTTTCATCTGGTTCCGCTGTTTAGAATTTACGATATACCATAAATCATAGCCAATCACGGCCTCCTTAGTCTTAGGGCCTCGAACCTTGAGAAAGACCCCAATAACTCCCAATTATCTCGAATCCATCCAAAAGTAAAATCAACTCTAAGCCCCTAAATCACCATTTCCTTGTCCTGAGGTCATCCTTTTAATCTTTCCGCCGTACATAATTATTACGTCTTCTCCTCCTTCTAATAAAAGAGACATCTAGAACTCATCAGATAACCAGTTGAAACCAATCATATTACGACGAGACAACGAATGGGTCACATAAACCTCAGCCGACAGGTTTCTTATCTGAAAAAGAACGGTTTCACTTTTATTAATAATGCGTTTGGAAGGTGGAGAAAAATTTATGAGATGTATTAAGAATTGACCAGGTTTTGTGTAGTCTCACATGAGTCGATGAATTTCCTGCCCACCTAATTATGTTTCACTTGTTTTCCGGGTCGTTTAACTATGGCAATTAAATGAATAACTGCTTGTCACGTAGACTCATTATGTAGATTCTTCCCGTATGAGGTCGGCAAGATAACATCGAAACTTGCTTAAAAATCGGTAACCTGGGGGAATGAAGGCTTTATGAGTGCATCACACTGTTTTTTGTCTTAGCTACAACAACCGTTAACTTTGAGCCCTCTTATCTCATTTCCTGTAAAAGAGATCAAAAAGTGGATAACTAACAAAATGTTTATCATATTATCACAAACATTTTGTTAGTTGACCACTATTTGATATTTTGCACAGAAACCGAAATAAATAGGCTCAAAGTTGACGGTTGCGGTGGTCTTCTATTAGAGGGTTTACGGTACATTGCATTTGGGGTATTCAAACGATTTAAGCTGTTGTTCTACAAACTTCCTAGACCTTGAACATGGTCCTCAAACATCCTGTGACCCACCAAGTGGCAAAATCGGGTAACAATTTCTCACCTCATTCAAATCTCGCCTTATTTGATCTAATCTAGTTTGAAAATTACGGTACCCTTCTCATCCACCTGCCCGTGAAAGACCCTCTACGTAACTCCTCCTAATCCATTGTAAAAAATTGTTCAGGCCAGTTGGTCACAGACTGCGTAATTCGACAGTTGGATGACTTCATCTCTTTTTTGTCTCCTCGAATATCTAAAGTCATAATAGTCATCTATTCATTTGTTTGCATAAATATCCAGCTGTGAGCCAAGTTAGCGTATACTTGAACTTTGAGCTTAATTATCTCAATTTCTATAAGAGATATCAAAAGTCCGTCAACTAATAAAATTTTACTGATAAATAGTTTATCAGTTGACATATTATCAAATCCTCTTACAGGAAATAAAATAATTGAGCTCAAGCGCATGTGATCTGCTGGGTATTACATTCCCGCAGTACTCAAGACCCCTGAAATGAGTAATACTGTAATACTCAGCCAAATCCACATTCCCAGCAAGTATGTTTACATTATACAGGTGTGAGAAGTGTCCCATAGAAAAAAATGTATTCAGCGTCATTTTTGAACACCTGCCGAATGTTGATTCACATCGTTTCCGGAGAAAAAATTAGAGGAATGTTGAAGATTTTTTTTTTGAAGAGAAAATGTCATGAGAACGTATGGCCAATTTTGTATACCGTATTTGATCTATTAGGAGCCCACCCACTTTGAACTCAATTATCTTGGTTCCTTCAAAAGATATCAAAAAGTGATTAACAGATAAATTGTAGTTAACTACTAAAGTGTTGATGATGATATGATATGCATTCTATCAGTTGACACATTTTTGATGCCTCCTAGGAATGTAATTAATTACGAGGTAATTCAAAGTTAACGGTTCGGGAGGGCTTCTATTACAGCAAATCCGGTTTCTTCGGAATTATGTTCAAATTATTATTTTTTTATATTTTTTTGTAAATTTATAAACTTTTTGTAAACTGTTTCATCGAACTTCTTGATCATTAGAAGATCTTGAATTGATCTGTTTTTCTGTCTACTAGTTCCAAACATCTCTGAATGAATCCAATTAACTCATCCTCATTTTTCATTTCCTCGTGACAAATTAATTACACTGAAACTTGTATTCATTCTAACCCCCCCCCCCCCCCATTTTTTTTTCTCTCTCTCTCTCTCTCTCTCTCTCAATTCTGTACTCATCGAGAGTGAAAGAAGAGACGAGAGTGGACAACTAGTCAACCCATACACATACTCACAGTTGTAAATATTTGTAGTTTTCTTTTTTCTTCTTGCCTTCCCTTTCATCTCCCCTTTTGATAGTGAACATATATACACAGGACTCTCTGTCAGGGGCTCCACACATGAATACAAATACATACACACACAGCTGGATAGGGGCAAAAAATATGTATGATTTCCTCTCTTTTCCAAGGCTTTTTTCCGAAAAATTGGAAATAAAAATATTTCATCAGTGAGGCGATCCATCTGTCACTCAAATTCCCTTTTTTCCTATTTTTTCTCTCCTTCGCTTTCGTTTTCGTTCATGTTTTTTTAGCTCGGTTCACTTTTATATGTTACGAGCCATTTGGTTAGTTTTTCAAGAGAAGAATATTCTGATTTGTGATTTTAGATGCAAAATTGCCAGCTGGAAAAGTTCTTGCATTAGAGAACAATTGAAACATCAGTAGATCACTTTAGAAATGAAACGAGAGAGTGAGAGAGAGAGAGAGAGAGAGGGGGGGGGGGCAAACACTGATTTCCTATGTCGTTTAAGTGGATTTTGGAATTTTTTTTCCGGACATTTTCGTTATAAGTTTGATCCTTGTTCATTATGAACATAGTGATTTCAATTTGAACATAGTTTGTCATTTTAGAATGTAAGAACAAGCCACAAGTTCAATCTTGTATGCTCATGATATCATTATTTTGACCTATTTTAAAATTTCAAAATTGGAACTATTTTAAGTAGCTTTTTCATTGTGTCCTGTGCTCGGATAAAAGCCAATTTCAGCGGATGTTTCCTGTTTACTTGAGAACGGACCAACGGCGGCCCAGCGACGGACCAACGCTAATAAGCTTAGCATTAGCCGATTTAAGTCAAAAATTCGCTTTCTCTGAAATTTTCTAAATATTCCGAACATGAATACAACTTTATTTTTGTAAGTGACAACATGGGATATATCATTTGTAGCCAAAAATGGCAAAATTAGCACTGGACGAAGAGTTGTTCCACTTCTAAACCGCGTATCTCGCTTGGTTGGTTTTGCACAAAAAAGTTGTCAACTACAAACTTGAAGCTCTAATTTTGTTCAGTAATTTTCAGACAAATCGAAAAATTCTAAAATTTTCAGACAAATCGAAAAATTCTGGATTAATATTTCAGGACTTTAAAATTGACTACAGTTTTTGCTCTAATAGAAGGAAGAAGGAATAGTACACGTTGAGCCCAAATTATCTCGGTTCATTCAAAAAATCTGAAAATTTTTTCAACTAATAAAATATTTATCATAATATCACCAATATTTTATCAATTGACTACTTTTTGATATTTTTTACAAGAACCGGGATATAAAGCCTCAAAGTTGAAGGTTTGGGTGGCATTCTATTTCGATATTTTTGTCAGATACTACAAAAACATCCCCATTCAGTTTCGAACCGGATTTTCTAATTTTTTTCTTCAAAGACTCTTAAAATAATACCCATTCTTGTGTCTTCTAGTATCACAACGTCAGCATGTTTTGTGTACCCCATAATCCGTAGTGGTTATTACTGAAATCTCCCTTTGCTCCGCCCATTATGCTGGTTCATCTCAAGAAAGTAGAAAACTGGTTCTTTGTTATTCCCCGCCTCTATTTTTTGGCTCCATCTCCAATTCCCCCATCTCCATTTCCCTTCAATCGTAAATGCAATTTTGCAAAACTAATACATGTGTCACAAGCACTCTCCAAGTCATCAGGGGGGATGCTTCTTTGAGATGTGCTCAACCAAAATTATGCCGTCTTCTTTCCCTCTTCCCCACTCATTCTTCTACTTCCAATTCCTTTGATAAATATGCCGAGAGACCATCTGGTGAAAAAGTAGACGATTGTAATCGTCTTCTCCCCACAATCCGAATTTTCTAGATAAGCACCTGTTCCCTTGGAGGAGGATAAAACCTACATTTATGTATTTATTATCCACTCGGATTGAGAATTATGTGTATCCAGAGGAGAGGGATTTATTTGGAATTCATTGAGTTTTGTCCAGCTGAATGAACGCATATTGTGTATTCAGTTTTAATTTTCTGTTTGTACCCCTGAACAATATGATAGTGATCTTTGACAGGTGTTTCGAAACACATACATTCTAGTGGGGGGGGGGGGGGTTACGAAATTTTAGAATAGTGACAAAATCCTTGGAACTCAGCTTCTAGGGTTCTTAGAATTGTT
>NC_013488.2:2001633-2020486 GCF_000004555.2 Caenorhabditis briggsae | reverse complement strand
CCCTTCCCTATGGATTACCTCTAATTTTCATATTACCGCCAGCGCCCCCCCCCCCCGTTATCTATTCAAAAGAATTTCCAAACGGTCAACGATCATCCAATTCATCTCGGTTCCTGTGAAAGATATAAAAAAAGTGGTCAACTACCAAAATGTTTATGTTAATTTGATAAAGATTTTGTCAATTGACCAATGTTTGATATCTTTCACAGGGACCGAGAAAAATCGTTGTTGAAAGCTCAGTTAAAGTGTTAACGGTACCTATGATAAGGGATTTGGAGGGTCCAAGGATACAGAATATCTAGGATCTGAAATTCATAAAAACTAGCAACCTTTTAATCTAAAAATAACGGAATCTAGGATCCATAGATTTCGAAATTCCAATAATCTAGAAATCATAAGGTACCATGAACACTCTAATAAAACGGTCGTCCACTTTGAGCCCATTTATCTCGATTCCTGTGAAAGATATCAAAAATTTGTCAACTAGCAAAATTTTTATAATAACTTGATAAACATTTTATCAATTCAAAATTTTTTGATATCTCTTACAGAAGTTGAGATAATTGAGCTCAAAGGAAAAACACTTGAGAGGTGTTCTAAAGTCGGTCAGTAGGGTAGCTCAGTTATCTCGGTTCCTTTGAGAGATATAAAAAATCGGTAACTGAAAAAATATTTTAGGAATTATATTAAATAATTTGTCAGTTGACCACTTCTTGATATCTCTTACGAGAAATGAGATATATCGGCTCAAACTTAGGGAACATCCTAATAGAATGGTACCGGTATTCTTTAGCTCAAATGGCTCAAATTTTAAATTCAATCTCCGCCTTGCCAAAACTACAAACCCTACACAAATCTAAATTTCCTGCTTCTAACCCACTTTTAATCTGTCATCAACATCTCCCAATCTGTCCTCTTTCTCTCCACAATTCTCATTTCATCCATCCTTATTAAGTGGATTCCAAAGATCTATCTATCGTCCAACCTATAGATTAGGCTCTAATGGCAATCTATTCCTCTGATCCGTGTTCCCCACCACTAATCCATCTCTACCAATCTGTCCTCCTCTATTTCTCTGCGTCTTATCCCTCTCTTCTTTATATCCCGATCCTCTCAAAACCCTCAATTTTCATCTAAGAAAAAGAAGTCAAAAGGGTCGGAACCCCCTCCGATTGCTCAATGTGTTGTGTGCCCTTCAATTTTCTTCTCTTCTTCGTTTCGTTTCGTTCGCCTTCTTCTCCCTTTTTTCTTCTTCTTCTTCTTTCTCCAAATGTCCCAATTTATGACTTGTCCGCACACATACACTCTTCAGTCTTTTCCACCCCTCATTTCCATTTTTCTTCCACCGCACCCCAACCTTCTAAAACCAATTCCAATGTTCTTCTTCTTCTTCTTCTACTTCTTCTTCAATCAACTCTTCTCCCTAACCTGAATGCAGATCTTGGCTTGGGAAAAAATCTTTTTTGAGGAGCTCCGAGAAATTTTTTGGGGGAATTCTCTGCCCAGATTTTGTTTTTATTGTGTGTAAGATGTTACACAAGTCCTCTGAAGGGTCATTCTCACCAGAGCGCACTTGTCATTCTCTCCACAGGCGACATCCGTTCTCACCTACTTATCCTTCCAACCGAACTCTCTAATAATAATCCAAAGTCTATTTGTCGCGGTATTTATGCAGATATAGCCCGGGCGGTCTTTTTTCTTTCTTTTCTTTTCTCCCTCTAATTCTCTCACTATCTAATTTATTCATTACACACATTGCCTCACAAAAGATAGTCGGGGCCTTTTCCTCCCCCAAATTTTACCACCAATTGGGTTAGACAAGGACTAATTGTTTAGAAGAATATATTCCTTTGTTTTTGTATCAAGTCTTTGCATCCATCTGGATATATTCGTTTGGATGGAATCTACCGTAAACACTCGAATGTCGCCAACTTTGAGCCTATTTATCTATTTTCTTATAAAAGATATCAAAAAGTGGTCAACTGACGAAATGTTTCTCATATTATCATCAACATTTTAATAGTTTACAACTTTTTGATATCTTTGACAGGTAACTAGATAAATTGGCTCAAAATCGAGGAGCCATATTTTACATGGTCTCCCCTCCCCCATTGTTAGTTTTGAGCCAATTTATCTCATTTTCTGTAAAAGATATCAAAATAAGATCAACTGGTAAAATGTTTATCATGATATCAACAATATTTTGTTAGTAAACCGCTTTTTGATATCTTCCACACGAATAGAGATATATAAGCTCAAAGTTGACGGGTTTAGGGGGGGGGGGGTGTCATTCTATTGTTGAGTTTATACTTTATGGCATATTTCCCAAACTTTTTGTATATTATATGAATTGACATGTATACAAAAGAGACGCTGGCCTATTCTTCTCCTTTTCCTATTCTTTTCAATTTTTACCCAAAACTTATTGCCTTTTCGCTGTCAAAATGTATGGAAGACTTCCACGCCTTGTCGGGACACCTATAACTTTTTTTTTGAGAATCACATCACTCATTTTGAGCTCAATTATCTCGGTTCTTTTGGAAGATATTAAAAATTTGTCAACTGATAAAATATTGGTGATATCATGATGAACATTTTACCCGTTTACAACTGTTCGATATCTCTCATACGAACCGAGATAATTGAGCTCAAAGGAAAAGTGCTTGGATGGTGTTGTACGGTCGGTCAGTATGGTGCAACCGCGTAGCTCAATTATTTCGTTTCCTGTGAGAGATATCAAGCATTTGTCAACTGATAAAATATAGGTGATATTATGATAAACAGATAAGTTGGCATATTTTTGATATCTATCATAGGGACCGAGATGATTGAGCTCATAGTTGACTGTTTGGGTAGGCTAGATTCGTTATTTTAAGATCCTAATCCTGGAATCTTCAGCATTTTTTTTTTGTTTTTTAGAGTCTGATCGCTATCAAATTTATTATTCTTGAAATCCTGGGATAGGATTTTGCGATCCTCGGGCTCCTTGGTATCGAGGTTCGCTGGTACATTATGAATCCCAGATTCTTATAGATTCATCTCTATGGAACCTGAATCCCTGAGAGCAAAGATTCCAATCTAGATCTGATTTACATCCTCTAAAATGTTCAGTGATCGGAAACTTGTGAGCCGAAATGGTCAAAATCCTTATCAGTCTGAACCTTCCAAAACTAAAAAAGAAAATTCTCCACATCCAATGTTTGATCCCCGTTCCAGTCAAAAACCCATAAATCCCATCCACCCACCTTTTCAAAAATTTAATTCGATTTGTGTTTTGTCCCCATTTCTTTTCCAGTCACCCCTCTCACCCCAACACTCCCCCCCCCTCCCCATATTTCCAGTTTCTATGTTTACCAGCGCCCCATTACTGTGTCTGTGTAATTGTCCTCCTTGGTCCTCTTCAAGACCCCTTCTAGTGGTCATAAATTCTCTTCCTCATCATCTTCTTGTTCTTTTCCAATTCCCGATATCACACACACACACACACACTGGACGACGCAGCCTTCTTCTTCTTTTTTTGTTGTCTTATCATTCATCGAATCGGTTCGGGTTGGTTTCCAACCACCATCCTCCACCTCTTATCTACTCCCCCCACCAAACAGAGACAGAATTCCTCTTATTCATTTTGTCCCCTGTCTGTCGACTGGACATTACAGTTTTTTTTCTCCGTATCTCGTTTTCGTTACAATTCGTCTCTATGTCGGAATTCGTTAAAGTACGTCGCTTCAGAAGAAGAACAAGAATCATCTGTTGAGCATATATTGTGTTCTATGTTGTTAGGAGATATGGAGCGTGTAAAAATTGTACTTAAACGCTATTATTCTTGAAGACGTGGACTACAGTAGTCTCTGAAATTGTTTGTTCCAGTTGCTCCTCAATGATTGTGTACTTGAAGGCAAGCTCCTCATAGAAATTAGAGTGTCATGTCAACTAATATTTCCTCATAGTCAGTTGTTTACAGTGAGCGATTCGAAAAAAATTTGTTTAAAAGCAAGAACAATTTCAAAATAGATTCACTTTTGGTGCACATGACCAATAGTTTACATCAGACGTCAGGAGTTCTCATGAACCCTTTTTTGAATTTTCGCAACGTCATCATATCCGTTGCTCCCTATTTTGAGCACTTTCCCTTTTTTTTACACCTCCATGAATTATGACTTCCCTGTTCTTATCAAGGGGTTTCTCAATGTGTTCTTTGGCTCTTCTGACGTCGACAAGGCGTTTTTTTTATGGTTTCTTGAAACCTTTGCCCCCATTGTGACCCTTCGTGCACTTTGAGCTCATTTATCTCGCTTCCTAGAGAAGATATCAAAATTTTGTCAACTAATAAAATGTTTGTGATAATTTGATAAAGATTTTATCAGTTGAAAGATTTTTGATATCTCTTATAGAAATTGAGATACATTGGCTCAAAGTGTTGCCTCAATTTTTCGCATCTGTGTAACCCTTCGCATGCTTGTTTGTTTCAGTTTTCTCCATTCTATGGTCACTGGTTTCCATTTCTCCCCTATTGCCAAGTTGTGGACCAAAAGCTTCTGGCCATGGCCTAGAAATTTGCTTCCTATAATTGTTGTGACTATGACGAGTGTGTTGTGTGTCAACGAAATATTTTTTTTCTGCTTGATAATTATCAATTGTTGTGTTCTCTCGTTCCTAACCCCGATTTTGATGTGTGTGTCGAGAGAGAATTGAAAGTGAAAAGCGAGAGATTAGAAGAAGAAATGTGTCCTTTCTCATGTGTCATTACTTTGAAAAAAAGAAGAAGAGGAAGAAGTAAGATTGCTATCTAGCGACTCGAATTTTTTAGTCGGTCACTTTTAAACTGGCACTATGACCTGATTTTACACTTTCCAACAGTTTCGCAGTCAACAAATTTTTGATAAGATTCCACTAATTTGAACTACAGTACGAACTAGTGTAAGCTACCGTTAACAGTAGGACATCAAACTTTGAGCTCATATATCTCGGTCCATTTAAAAGACATCAAAAAACTGTCAACTGATAAAATGTAGCTTATATTATGAGAAACATTTTGTCAATTGACAACTTTTCGATATCATTCCCTTGAACCGAGATATATAAGCTCAAAGTTGACGGCTCTATTCGCTGGCGTAGCTCAGTCGGTAGCGTCGGCGCACCTTCCAGACTGGCTGCTTATATGAACAAAATGACCTTGAATTCCGGAAATCGTGCTTTTTAGTGAACTATGAAATTGAACTCAAACATTTTATCAAATTGTAGCAGCCATATAAGGTGCGCCAAAACACAATATTCCCTAAAATCAAAGTCCCGTTTCATCATCTTTCAGGTGTTTAGTGTCAGGTCACACTTGAACAAAATACAAAGTAGGGTCTTTATGTTGTATGTTCAGTTTTTTTTTCAACACTCTTCGTCATTTTCCCCCCGAAAAGTTTATTGATTCTGACGCATACATTTCCTTTCTTTTTTTTCCTTTCTCCTTTTCTCGAAGGTTCTTGCGTGACGATATAATTAGATTACTGTAAATGCTGGCCCCCTCTCATCCGATTAGATATATCTAGATGCATTCCAGACTGATGTATCTCATTTTGATAGTTCTATAGAGTTAAAATGTTTAGACGTAAAGACGACCCGAGATGAATGGAAGGGATAAAGAAGACCCCCAGAGGGGGTATTAGAATTCAGTGAGATGGAAATTTTTGTATTCCAACACAGCCATCCGCTGTTTGCCCAACTAGTCTCCAGACACATATTGTCGCGTCTTTTCAATCCGCTCCTTTTGTTTTCTGAGTTCCCATCGATATTTGGGTTAGAAAAGGGGCGGAGCTTACACAGCTTGACATATATATGGCAAAAACAAAAAACATGGCACGAAGTCGTACCGCGCGGCATGCCAGTGCCCGTGTTTGGGAAAGTTGGGAATCAAAGCACACAAGTTAATTGCTTCTCGCTCTTTCCATGCACTTCAATTTGCATTCTCTTCTTCTTCTTCTTCTTCACTTCTCAGAAATTCTAATTCGGCACACGCTCTCACGTCTTCTTCTCCTTCTCCTCTGCTGTTGTACTTGTCGCAATTACGAACACCTTTGTCTATTTTTCTGGTCAGCAGCTGTCATACACCACCATCAGTGGTCCCCTCTTTAATCCTCAACGATCTGTGCGCAGGGGTGAAGTGTACCCCCCGAAAAATAATCATGACCGGGTGTCTCTCCGGTGGTGGTGGGAGGAGGGGAAGGTCTCACTCTCACTCTCTTTCTCGGTGTAAACCAATAGAGAAGTGGTGAGATTATCCATCGGTGCACACAGAGACACTGAGAAGGAAGGTTCTCCCCTCACCACGCCACAACCATTTTCCCCGTTCGATTCATCTATTTCCATCTATGGAAGACTCTCATTATTCTATTATGCTCTCTTCGTCGTCGTTTCCTCTCCTGAAACAATCGAGAGCGCTCGCGCGGGCGGAAGATATGAATAAGAAAGGAAAGAAAACCGATGGTGGTGACTGGTGGCAACGATTCATGCACGCACAATTTGATGAATATATGACCCTTTTCGAGAGAAGGCTCGTCTTCGTCTTCTTCTTTTTTATTTTTCCACCCATTTTCATTTATTTTAGTCGGCATTTTCTCGCTTTTTTCGTTTCAAAATGTTGTTTGTAGACTTTCTATTTCTTTAATTTAAATTTTTCTTTGAATTCTTCAAAATTCACTCTTTTTTCGAGAAAAAACCGAAACTTTTTAAAAATTTCAAATTTTTTCAAAAATCTACAGTACTTTTTTAAAGGAACATATCTCAAAAATTCCAATTGTGTGTCGAAACAAATTTCTTTGGAATGTCTACCGTACTTTTTTAAATGAGCATACCTGAAAATTGTTAAACGGACTTCGAAACGAATGTTTTGAAATAGATTTTTCGCCAATTTTTACCAATTTTTGCTTAATTTCTGTCTTTAAAGACACTTTCGCACTAGTTTTTCCGCCTATTTTTCTTATTCTTCTCAACAAAATATACAATTCAGCGGTTACTCAGTGAAAGTAAACGAAACAACGTCCCCCCTCCCCAGACTTTATTGATTTAGACAGCAATTTTCCCTTCAATCATAAACACGCCATCTCGCTCTCTCTCTCCATCTCTTCTTCTTTTCTCTAAAGCTTTGCAGAAGTGCTTGTTTTGTCTGCGTCTCTAACTTTCGCTTTCTCCCTCTCTCCCGTTTTCCGCTTCCGAATCGTTGCAACTGCACACTCTCCTTGTGTTCGCTTCGTTCGTTTTCTTATTCTTCTTCTTTGATTTCAAAAAAATGTCCCATTAAATTTTCGTTTTCACAGGGTAATTTGGTTTGTCTGACACGGGCTATACATCGATTTTTCGGACACACACTTTAATCGACCGGAATTTCGCAAATCGATGGCAATGGATATCCCAAGTACGAGCAGCGGAGATGCAAACTATGTAAGCTTTCAAAAATAAAATAAAAATTTTAAAAAGATATTTTTCAGCAACAATGGTCACAAGTCATCGAGTGTCCGATCTGCTACACAATCTATGATAAGCCAATGCAGATGGGATGTGGGCATACTTTATGTTCAACGTGTGTTGGCAAATTGGTAAGTCTTTTTGGATTTTGCGTTCATTCAGGTCGCCAAATATGCCGGAGTTTTTTAGGCCAGGTGCTTGTTCACGTAGACATCAATGCCAGCCAAGCGAGACCCCAAGCAGGAAATTCCATGCGCCTTTGAAACTGCAAGGTCCAGAAGCGATTCACGAGCAAAGGCGTATGGAATTGCTCCTGCTTAGGCTGGCCGTGGAGTCCACGTGGACAAGCAAATGGGCTAGAAAACTTCAGAATTTTGGACGGTCGCGGCCTCAGCGGATCACAGAACCGCATTATGAAGCTAATGAAAATTCCCATTATCAAAAAAAACTCTTCCAGGTCGAACAAGCCAAAAACAATCAAATAGAAGAGCTGCGGTTCCCGCATATCGCACGAATGCAAATGAATTTCGAAGATGGAGTAATCGGCCTCGGCGGCGGACCCGACGCATTCGACGATCAGCAATGGTTAGAAGTGCCAGCTATGGAACAGCGTGACCCAATGCTGCGTGCCTTCATCGGATTCCCAGGCGCGCCACCAGGACGACGACGCGATGCAAACCCCAATGGCTCCACTGAGATCAAGTGTCCAGAGTGTCGAAAACCGACTATCGTACCTGCCGATGGTCTTCCAATTAACTATCGGGTCCAAGAGATTGTGGGGAAAGTGGCGCCATTGTTCAAAGATCGGCATTTGGTAAAGTACTGTAACCAGTGTGAAGAGGTGCTTGCCGGCGGTGTCTACTTTGATTGTTCGGACTGTCAAGAGAAGAACAGCAAGATATGTTCGACATGCGCGATTCGAACGCACAACGGACACAAGCTGGTGGAAAAGAAGGCGTTGACTTCAGATGACGTTCGGCAGATGAAGCAGAAGATCAACGATGTATCGGCTCGCGCGTTTCAAGCATTGGAGGGCATCAAGAACGCTATGTCTCCAGTTGGAGGTGCACTAGAAACCAAGGTGATAGATGTAAGTTTTCAAAACACAGAGTTAAAATTATTTCAAAAAAGCTGACATTACAGAAGCTGTCCGGATTCATCAAAGTCTTCGAATTCATGAACACCTCCTTCGACTCGAAAATCAAAGAGACTTCGACAGTGGACGAGTTGATGATGGATGTGCAGAAGGCTGAGCAAGTCGCGAATCTCTACGAAAGGTCGCAGGACCGCGTAAAGGATATGTTGAATTCCATCGAAGCTGCCGTGGTGACCTATTGGCAACCGTTTGATCAGTTGAGGCAAGATCTCAACTTTGAGATGGAGGATGGGATAGTGGCCCCGGCGCCACCGGCACCGACCCCAGCTCCAGTTGCACCTCCACCAGCGCCTCAAAACAATCAACTTATGGATCAGCTGAATGATATCCCAGCGGCAGCGATGCGTGCTCTTCGGCGACCTGTTGGGCAGCATAATCTGCAAGTGGAGAGGATGCGGCTCCGTAATCGGAACTTGTTCCCAGCACCACCCATGCAGCATCAACCTCCACAGCAACAGCAACAGCAGCTACCTCCACCGCCACCGCCACAGCAACATCCTCAACAACAGGCACCACGTGGAAATAATGGTAACAATGGTCATAATGGTCCTCCGCCCCCGCAAATCAACTTTCCCGTATGGCAACCGGCACCGCAGATGGGTCACGCCATGGGTCCACACATAAATATGATGCCCGGACCGATGCGGGGGCCGCCGAGGATGATGCAACAGCAGCAAGGACCACCGCAGCCCCCACCGCCTCCAATGGGAAACTTCGACCTGCTCGAAATTCTACAGGTGGGCAATAATTTACGACAAGGTCCGATGCCACAACCGATGCGTCTGAATGCTCAGAACCTGCACAACATGGCCCATCAACACAATCAGAACGTGCCGATGCCGCCGCAAATGCCCAACTTCCAACAGCAACAAATGCACATGCGCCATCAGCAGATGATGCAGAACGGTCAAGTGATGCGGATGCCACCACCTCCACCGCCACAGCCGCAGTTCCAGGGACATCCACCGGGACCCCGTCCGATGCAGCAGTACATGCAGATTATGCCACAGCAACCGCAACAACAGCAGCAGCAGCAGCCGCAACAAATGCAACCGATGCCACAGAACTTGCAGCAAAACCTGCAGCAAGTATTCCAGCAGCAGCCGCAGATGCAGCAGCCAATCGTGCATCAGATCCAACTTCAGGCTCCCCTACAGCCTCCTCCACAGCAGCTCCAGCAGCCGCCGATTCAGGAGCAACCAGTAGGAATTGACGAGTTGCCACCTCCAAATGAGCCTGTCTGGAACAACGAACCTCCAATGGGCTTCGGACAACCACAAATGGGATTTGAAGGACAACCTGAGGAGGGTGAAGAGGAGGAAGGAGAAGAGCAACAGCCGGATGTCGCGATGGTTCCGCCTCCAGAAGACTACGCGCCTGCTGGAGCACTAGACATGCTTCGTTTTCAGGAAGTTGTTGGAGGAGACGTCTTGCCACGTCACCATTTGGGTCCACAGCTAATGAACAACGATATCAATGGAGTTGAAGCAGATTTGATTGTTGAGGCTGACGACGTCGATGATCAGGATCAATTCGAGGAAGCCGTTGAGGAATTCGGAGAGTTTCAGGAGATGCAACAAGCTGTCGATGGAATATTACCAGTTTTGGTCCCAGAAGAAATCGTTCTAAATAATGATGACGTTGTGGTGCCGCCAGAGCTAAATGCTCCAGTTCTCGTCGAGCAACAAGGCATTCAGGATGTTCCAGAAGTTGTCGAAGAGGAGGATGCTGACGAGGAGGAAGAGGAGGTGTATGAGAATCCTCGTAGAGGTGGTGCGCCTCAAGATAACACTCGTCGTAACACCCGTCGATCCGTCAGAAGCTCTGCTGAAGAAGGACCATCCACGTCGTCTGGAAATCGGTCTACCAGTCCATCGACGTCTACAAAACGGCGTCGCATGGAACGCAAGCCGAAGTCTGAAGAGCCAGAGCCAATGGAAGAGGATGAGCCAGTGGATACGGTTCATCGTCCGCCAAAGTGAGTACAGTAATCCTGGGTGTTTGAAAATTGAAAATTGAGTTTTCTCGGCGTTTCTCTCGCCTAGAAAAGGCATAACATGGCCCTGGTGTGTTTTCTAGGTCATTTTAAGATGGTGGCCTAACCTTTGCAATTGGAATTTTCTAGGCCACCATCTTGTTTAGCCTAAAATTCATCGGATACTCAACTGGTGTATTTTCTAAGTCATTTAAAGGCGGTGGCCAGCTTTTAAAATTGGAATTTTCTAGGCCACCGTATTTCGTGGCCTAAAAATCCCCAGACATGATCCTGGTGTGTTTTCTAGGTAATTTTAGGCCATTTCTAGACCATTCTGACGTGGTGACCTAGAAAACTCAACTTGGAAAAATTAGGCCACTATGTTAAAATGCACTCGTTTCGAAAATATTCTCGAAGACGTTCCGAAAAGATACACTGCTACACAGATCACAACTTCTAAT
This sequence comes from Caenorhabditis briggsae, assembly GCF_000004555.2. Taxonomy (NCBI): domain Eukaryota; kingdom Metazoa; phylum Nematoda; class Chromadorea; order Rhabditida; family Rhabditidae; genus Caenorhabditis; species Caenorhabditis briggsae. The sequence continues at coordinate 2,009,442 of NC_013488.2, read as the reverse complement.
TTCCAGACGACGTGCCGCCGCCTCATCCTCATCCGGTGCATCATCTTCTGGAGCCTCCACGTCATCTGCTCCAACGACTCGCAGCCAAACTCGTTCATGATTTTTATACTTTTTTTTCTATAATATTACACTTTTGGAATACTATTTCTAACAATACCATTTTTTACCTATTTTTTGTCTCTCCACTCGCCAGAACCCTAAACGCTCCCGGTTCGATAATTCCACAGCGAGATCCTATGTCTCTCTCCCAATCATCCCATTACGTTTTACCAACCACCACCGTCATGAATTCCCCTCGTATTACGGTTTAGACTACTAGATGCTCTCTGTTTCTTTTCTTTCACACACTTGTCATTTTTCCAAAAAAAATTGCGGATTTTTACATGTTTCTAGTAGCAACTTGCTATTATTTTTTATCCCCATCAAACGCTTTATAATAATAATTCTCCTATCAGTTCTCTCTCGCTCTTTCGCTTCTTGACCATTCTTCTACTCTGCATCACATGGTCATATTATTTCTTGTTTCTCTCCCATCGCTTTGCCCTATTTTGCTTCTTTTGGATTCCAACATGCCTATCCATTTTTTTCTTTATCCTAGATAATATAGCCTATAATCATAATAATGGTTTAATGAAGTGCTGTCGCTCTGTGAAAATAGTTTACTGAATACACAAAAACATTAAATTACGAGCATTTTTTTTCTGTGAAAAAGGAAATTGACTGAAAACGAAAAGCGAGACAAGAAATTAAAATATTTTTAGATTTCTATTTTTTTTCCGAATTTTCTATTTCCCTTTTTTGTTTTTATGCAATTTTTTGGATTTTTGTACGAAAAAGTCCAAAAATCGATGAAATTTATTGAAAAAGCAGAAAACAATTTCGCTGTTTTAATGTAATTTTTTGCTAATTTTCGGTTTTTTAAATCGAATAATCGATGAAATTTATCGAAAAATCGATACGAATAGGCCAGAAAATAATTGCGAAAAATATGATCCTTTAAATGCGCCTTTAAATTTCGCGACCGGACCTAAGTTGACTCTGACCACGCGTGGTCACGGTCGAATTTTCGGACGAAAGCACATCGATTTTACTGAACGTTACGCAAATACGCTCGGTTGCGAATGGGTTTACTGTAGTGAAAGATAAGCGTTAGTCTCGCCGCGACAGTTTGATAGAAAGCTTAGTTGCTAATCAGTTTTACCTAAATGAAAAACAGCAATTACTGTGTTTTTTCCGGGACGTTTTTTTTTTGAAAATTAATTTTTCCCGTGCTTTTCCAATGCAGGCACCGCTGAGTCGTTATTTTAGAGATCACACAGCAGATCACACATCATTCCTGGTTTTTAATTTGGTTTGTAATTAGCGTCAGTCTCCAGGCAAAAGCTTTTAATTGAACTGCGAGGTTGCTACTCGGCAGTGCCTGCATTCCAACGGAAAAAAGCAAAACAAGTTATTACACGCTCTCCCACAGAACAATTCCGAACTGCAAATTAATTTTTGATCTACAGAAAAAAAAGTTTGGCGCGATCACAATTGCAGATCTAAAACCAAAATTTCAGAATTTTTTATCTGATTTTGTGGAGTTCCAAGATGATTCATAAAATTCTTAAAAAATTAATTAGTGGTTATAGATTCATGTATGGTCGTTTTCGAAAAAATGTCAAAAATTGTCATTTTTGAAAGTTTTTTACAGAAAAAATCTATCTCCTCTTTCAGTTTTTGACATTCCTAGGAGTTCTATAGCTCAAAAAAACCGCAGTTATTTTCTCTACATTTTCTATGGATGAATTTTTAATTTGTCTGATAAAACTGTTTTTATAACTCAAAAACCTCATGAAATTGCACAAAATAGCATTTTTGCGTTGTTTTTTGATTATAAAAAAGTTTTATCAGACAAATTAAAAATTCATCCATAGAAAATGTAGAGAAAATAACTGCGGTTTTTTTGAGCTATAGAACTCCTAGGAATGTCAAAAACTGAAACAGGAGATAGATTTTTTCTGTAAAAAACTTTCAAAAATGACCATTTTTGACATTTTTTCTTCCGGAAAACGACCATACATGAATCTATAACCACTAATTAATTTTTTAAAAATTATTTGAATCATCTTGGAACTCCACAAAGTCATATAAAAAATTCTGAAATTTTGGTTTTAGACCTGCAATTGTGATCGCGCCAAACTTTTTTTCTGTAGATCAAAAATTAATTTGCAGTTCGGAATTGTTTTGTGGGAGAGCGTGTATTAGAAAAAACATTCCGGAAGAAGACATTCAAGACCAAGTTCAGAACATCTCCATCGCCACCGCATTCTACTTTGGTTTTAAATGCTACTCCACACTTCGCAAATCCAAAGACATGGCTTCTTCCCAACAATACAAATCTCTTCAAACCCAACTCTTCTACTCCCTGGTCACCCAAACTCTGATTCCAGTATTCCTAATGCACATTCCCGCATTTGCAATGTTCATCTTAACTTTTCTCGAGGTTGATGTAAGACCACTATCTGGAATAGTAACCGTCACAATCGCCTTATTTTCATCAATCGATCCACTTCTAACACTTATCATTGTGAAGAGCTATCGAAATGCCATCCAGTCGTATTATTCTTGTACAAAAAAAATTTGAGTTGTGGCCGAATTTTCACACAAGTTAGGCCACCGTATTTCAAGGAGAATTTTCGAAAACACAGCCGGCAAAAGAGTGCTACCGTAACCCAACAATAAATATTTTCGCAAAATTTTTGACTCATTTTTTTGGGGGTACGACGAATTCGAACGTTTTCAAATTCGAACAGACCTAAAATCGAACAGATTCAATTCAGAACAGTCCTTTTTTCGCACACGTACCAGAACAGAACGCGGACAGGATCGAACTGTTACAAGTTCGAACTGGTAAGAAGTCGAACTGTCCCAAATTGGAACGCTGCCTGCAACAGAGCGCGCATTCGAACGATTAAAAGCAGAAGAGAGCCAAATTGATTCTTTTGGTATGCTCTAGACGTTATAATTACAGTGTGATAACTACGAGTCATGTGCTCAAAATTATAGGCGTCTATGAGAATTTTAAAGAAGCTAATGTGGTTATTTTTCATTCGAGCCTAGATTCTACTCAATTTGCGCTCATCTAGTGACGTTTAAGTTTCACTTTTGTTTACCTCATGAAAATTCCTTGTATGGTTTACGTTCCAGACAAGTCCCAAATGTATTAATTGTTGGTTTTGATAAATAGTGCCAAAAATCTTTTCAAATTCATTTTTCTTTGCCATCATTTCAAAATGGACGATTTTTCTCAAACTGCGTTCGCTTTGTTTCCGGTAAGTGAAAACTGGAAAAAAATTTCAGAATTTATTTTTCCAGATGTCTCTTTTGGGATTTTTCACCAATTGGTTTGTTTTCCAAAGTTTGCTCAGATTAAGAAGTTTTCGACACTCTTTTGGCTACCTATCCGTAAGTCAATCGCTGGCAGATGCAATTCACTCTACCGCATTTTTATTCTTTTTCTGTCCAATGATATTACTGTAAGTCTATCTAGCAAGTGCGCTCCACTGAACTTCATTTAAGAAATCAGCCTCTTCTTCAACGAAACGCAAACCACCTGAGTATCATTATCCTAAGATGTTATGAATTATCCCTGTACACTCATTTAGCAATATCTATCAATCGAGTTTGCGCTGTATGGATTCCAAGGGATTATTCAAAAGTTTTTAATACCAGAAACACAATTGTTATAATTGTAATTATTTGGGTGATTTTTGTAAGCCTAAATTTCTGGTTTTATGAATGTGGGTTACTTTTTTCCGCTCCTTACCATATGGGTCATAGAACAAAAATTTCAGACCTCTGCGAAATAATTTACGATCCATCATCATATTCTTTAACTTTTGGCCAAACTGAAACTTGTGGATATGTAGGCTTATATGGTGATCTATTGAAAAACTTGATTAGTCTATTCCTATTAGTTATCTTCGATGTAGTAACCCTAATTGGAGTTCGAAAAACGAGAGCATCCATTGGAATTGGAAGTAATGCACAGGAGAAAATTTCGAACAGGGAAAAGCGATTTTTAAAGCAGATCATTGTCCAAAGCATAATTTTTGTATTGGAGTTGTCGTCTTATTTTTTCATACCACAATTGACAAACGATCCCACTGTTTTCTTCTTTTCAACCACGTTTGCATATTGCACAGTTCATGTGTTGGATGGGTGGGGACAAAATGTATTTTGTAAAAAAAAAACCCGAAGAATACTTTCAGGGTATGCATGATAGTTATCTATCCCGATATCAGGTTGTTGTTATTCTGCAAGAAACATAGGATACAGACGTCATCATTGAAGAACACATGATGAAGCTGTGAAACTAGCCGAGCATCACACATTTCGTTTTCCGACTAATGAAATCTTTTTTGCCAACAGGAAGTAGGCGGTTTCGATTTTCTGAAAATAGTTGCGAGAAATGACAACGAGATTGAAATAATTATTTTTTCTACTAAGCAACAGTTAAGTCTTCGTCAGAGGCTTCTAAATACAGACTGTCAAACTGTGATCTTAAACATTTTCTTTTGATAAACTGCAACAATAACTAACTACCCGCGTTCCCTGTTACAATATCATCATCCAATATTTTGTTAAATTGTAATCCCAAGAAGTAGCATATCATTCGGTGAATGAAGAAATTAATTAACACAATGTAATTAACGAAAAAATTAATCAACAACCCCCGATTTTTATTAAGAAAAGGTGAAAATCTCGAACTTGTTTTCCATATTCTTGTTATTTTACTCTTGAGTCTAGACTCATTCCACACTTGGCTCCGGAACCCCCAAAGCTCGAAAACAAAATGATTTCTATGGATTTTGAATTCAGCCGAACGGTTTTTCTGATTTTGCCGGTAAGTTGGACTATCTTTTCTCTATGCATATAATTATTCCAGACAGTCACCATTGGGTTTATAGTTAATTGGGCCGTTTTTTATAGCTTCCTAAAATTGAAGTCAATGAAACATTCTTTTGGCTACTTATCAGCAAATCAAGCGTTAGCTGATGCGATTCTTTGTACAACTAATTTATTTTACTCTTGTCCAATGATTCTTATGTAAACCAAAAAAGTGATTGAGAAAATGTTATTTTGAATTTTCAGAGATTCACGAATCATGAAAGATTTTTCTCACATTCATGGTTTTTTGAGTTTACACAGTTACGAGTTATCCGTAGTTTCCCATTTCATCATTTCCTGTAATCGTTTTTGTGCTGTATGGATGCCCTTGAAGTATTCTTCCGTTTTTAGTGTAAAGCATACTTGCTGGATGATCTGTACCATTTGGATTCTACTTGGCTCAAGCAATGGATTCTTGTTTGTGTGTAAGTGGTGTTTAGTATATTCCACACAATTATGACACCACCCCTTCAAAAGCGCCCACATTTACCGAGTTATTCAGAATTCTCAAATTTCATGACGATCCATTGAAAAGTATGATGAGGCGTTAGGCAGAAATTTACTGTTTTCTCACTAATACAGAATCCTCAAAATTCGTGCAATTTCAGACGTGTGTCAAATCAAATACGACGACAAACGTCGCGCAATTGCGTTCACTGCGACTGAGCTATGTGGTAATGTGGCATGGTATGGAGATTTTTTGAAGAATAGCATCGTGGTTTGTATTTTTATAATAATCGATATTGTTACTGTAATTAAAGTTCGAAAAGTTCGGCTTTTCGCTGCTGGTAACAGAAACAAAAATAACGAATCAATTTCGGAACGAGAGAAAAGATTCTTGAAACAAACCATCTCTCAAGGAACAATTTTCATGGTGGAGTTGATAACTTGGTTTTCAATTGCCAAAATCACAAGTAACCAAGTTATTATTTTTCTTCTGAGCGGCTATGCTTTTATCGCAGTTCATGTTTTGGATGGGTAGTTTTGTATAAAATTATAAATAAACAATTCTTTTGTTACAGAATCATTGTGCTTCTGTTAAACCCGGAAATCAGAACCTTCTTGAGACGCACAAAAAATAAATCCATGGTAAACCTAGTTAATACTTCTGTGGCCAAAACGGGATAAAATTTGTGTATTTTGAATAATAAAATGTTGTGTTTTATGATTTCCAGAGTGTTACTGATAAAAAATAATAAATCATATCGAAACCGCCTGACTATGCGGAATCCATAATGACTTTTTGTGAGCATGAACTCTCCTCTTCGAATTGGCTGCGCACGTAAAATACACCAGCCAAGTCAGAACAATATTCAAGTCACTGGAGAATCGGACGTGCGCAAAATCTCTGTTTCACCAGGAAGTTATTTTTCTCGAAAGTCAACGAACACTTGTTTAATTAACGAAAACAATTTTTGTTTCCCATCTTATAATTTGTTTTCCATTTATATTTTTTCCAAAGCTTGAGTCTAGACTTGTTTCACACCTGTCTCCCGAATCCAAAACCTCAAAAACTTAAAACGATTTCTTTGGATTTTGAATTCAGCCGAAAGGTTTTCTTGGGTTTTCCGGCAAGTTGGAAACACGTTTCTCAATGGAAGTAACTACATATTTCAGACAGTTATCATTGGGTTTATAGTTAATTTGGCCGTTTTTTATAGCTTCCTAAAATTAAAGTCAATGAAACACTCTTTTGGGTATTTATCAGCAAATCAAGCTTTAGCTGATGCGATTGTTTACACAACTAATTTATTTTATGGTTGTCCAATGATTCTTCTGTGAACATAAAATTTATTAGAAAATTTTGAATTTGCAATTTCAGAGATTCTCGAATCTTGAAAGATTTATCCTATTTTCATGGTTTTCTGGATTATCACTGTTATCAGTTATCCGTTGTTTTCCATTTTATCATTTCGTGTAACCGTTTTTGTGCTGTATGGGTACCATTAAAATATTCTTCAGTTTTTAGTATAAAAAATACTTGTCGGATGATTGGAGGAACTTGGCTTCTATGTTTATTAATCACTTTATACATGTTTATGTGTAAGTTGTGTGAAGAGTCCCATTTCTAAAAAATAATTGCACGACAATTGTTAAATTTCATAAAACCTTTGGCAATTGAAGATCTCAGCTTGTTATGAGTATCGGCGATTTGTTTTTGAGAATCGGGGCTGAATTGAGCATCGCAGCAAGCGATGAGAGTCAAGAAAAGAAGAGCAGTTTTCATGGTGGTAGAGTAATGATTTTATTTTGAACTCCTTTCTATGGTTTCGAATGAAAAACAATGGTTGCATAGATTCAAAAGTGCAGCGAGACTTTTTTGTATTAGAATGTATGAATTTCAAAGTTATACACGTGGTTGAAATATTTAGGTGGGGACATAGATAGAAATGATCTTTAATCAACCAAAATGGGACAGTTCAGGAAATTTTGATCAACAAAAATTTAGATGTTTGATTTGATTTTTTTAATGGACTAATTCAAATTCCTGAGAGTAATCATGCATCCGAGGTATTCGTGTTTTTTCTGATCTTTCTATCGAAATTTATAACTTGGGAGATAGAGGAACACAAGCGGGCAATCAGCGGACAACTAGCGGACAAGAAGTGGGCAACAAGCGAATAAGCAGGGGACGATGAGCGGACGACGAGCAGACAACGAGCCGTCCAACCTCGAATCTGTGTTTTGGAGGTACCGCGACTATCTTTTCTGGCACATGCAGGTTTATAATTTTAATTTATGTATAGAAAATTCAATTTCCGTGTTTATGAATCATATCAAAGTTTCCGTATAAAAATGCCAAGCACTTGTACATATACATATTGGCATAATTCAAATAAACTCCCTTTTCTCGATTTTTTCGCGGTTTTGGCCGCG
>NC_013488.2:1935152-2001533 GCF_000004555.2 Caenorhabditis briggsae | reverse complement strand
GCAACCTGCGGCGCGCCCACGTTTAATTGAATAGACAGTATGCGAAAAGCTAAAAAATGAGTAAATTTAATATTTTCCCCGCCGGGTTACTGTCGCACTCGTTTCAACTGTTTCAGGTTGTTTACGCTTTCAGATATTTGTTTACAAACATCGCATACACTTCGACTCAACCTTTTTTTTCTTTGACAAGGATAATATTTATTGTTGGGTTACGGTAGCACTCGTTTGCCGGCTGTGTTTTCGAAAATTCTCCTTGAAATACGGTGGCCTAACTTGTGTGAAAATTCGGCCACAACTCCAATTTTTTTTGCACAAGAATAATATCTAACCTTTTTTCTATGAAAAATCGTTGGATGCATCTCATGGAGCCACTCTCCAGGAGCCACATCCACAAACCCATCTTATCTCGGACCTGTTTGAGTCACCCTCATCACATTTCTGATGTCATGTCGTCATATGTTATACTCAATTTTTCTTAAAGGCGCAAGTGCGGAAACTACCGTACTTCAAGCATGTTTTGATTATAATGTCTCTATTTTCTCAATGTTACAACGATTTTTCCGATAAATTTGATTCAAATTATCCCTGTGTATTAATTGAACCAGGCCAAGCGTGTCCTGATCGTTTTGTACCAAATAAAGTTAAATCCCAGAAGATTTGCTGTTTTCGAGACCATACCGCTAGCGATAACAAGATGTTTCCTGGTTTCCTATAACAGAAATAAAACGTCTCGATTCTGAGAACATGAACACCAAACAAAAACACAACACTGCCCGGAAGCCATCAAACTTCCGAATCATAGAAGCACCCTAAAATGTCTTCCAAATGGCAGGCATTTCAGAACATTACCCAACACATTAGTACCCTTTTCGCACTAATTCTGAACGGTTCGTTAATTCATTTGGTCCTGAAAAAGTCACCAAACAATTTGGGCGTCTATAAGTTGCTGATTATCTATACAGCAACTACTGAAATCGTTTTCACCATTCTGGAAATTATTGTGCAACCGGTAAGTGTGGGGAAACGTGCTTTATTGATAACTCCACAACTTTTCTTTTGATCTTCTACTCCTACGGCTCAACTTTCGTCATCGTTGTCAATGCTGTTGATTCGTATCTTGGCTACGGAGTTTTAAAAGTTTTGATCTGTAAGTTTTTCTACTAGAATCGAGCCTGAAAGATACAGATTTCCAGCCATTTACTGCGAAATCTTTGGCTCTCTGCTTGCCATATTCAGCATCCAATTCATATATCGTTACTGGGTAGTCAGTGGGAACGAATGGATTGAAAGTTTCAGTGGTTTCAAAATTCTGCTTTGGTTGATGATACCAGTATGCTGTGGATCCATCTGGGGGCTTGCTGCCTATTTTCCATGTGCTCCCAGACCAAAAAGTGATCAGTATTTGAGGTACAGTACCGAACAAAAATATATTCAAATATCTCAAGATTCAGAAAAAGCCTTCTAGACGAGTTCAACCTTACCGTCGAAGACAATCTGTATATTGCTCCCTACTTTTACGAGAAAAGTGAAAATGGAACCGTCGAGATCTATCTCCCGTCGTTCTTGTCAATCGTTATTGACTCGATTTTGATTGTAAGTGACATTACTGGGAAGTAACTAGTTTCCTGGTACAGTTTAGGTACTGCAGTTCAAGTACTGTACCCCGCCTGTATTGTTTTTGTTAGATTTATGAATCCCGTGGGGTGGAAATTCATAGAAAATACTAGACGCTTAAATATGTACACCTGATCATTGGTTTTCGATTCCACTGTGTTTTGTTCGATAGATACTTTAACTAGCGTTAATGTTAACGCGAGAGCTTCAAATTGAACTTGCGTTGCTACTCACAATCAGCGGTGTCGGAATTCTATTCAGGAAAACACGAGAAAAAATATACGAGCCACCGTAGCTCAGCTGGTAGCGGCTCCAAGAGAGGCTTGTAGGATATTAAAAAAACCAAGACCAAAGTTCAGAACATCTCCATCGCCACCGCATTCTACTTTGGTTTTAAATGCTACTCCACACTTCGCAAATCCAAAGACATGGCTTCTTCCCAACAATACAAATCTCTTCAAACCCAACTCTTCTACTCCCTGGTCACCCAAACTCTGATTCCAGTATTCCTAATGCACATTCCCGCATTTGCAATGTTCATCTTAACTTTTCTCGAGGTTGATGTAGGACCACTATCTGGAATAGTAACCGTCACAATCGCTTTGTTCCCTGCAATCGATCCACTTCCCACACTTATCATTGTGAAGAGCTATCGAAATGCTATCCAGTCGTATCTGGTACTTTTTCTGAATGCGATCGCTAGATGCATAGCTCCAGGAGCAATATCCACACACCCATCTCACGTCAGAACCGTCTGAGTCACCTTCTAGATTTCTGATGACATGTCGTCATGTGTTTTAGTTATGAAAGACTTTAATTATAAGTATGTACAAGTCCCTAAAGGATTGGCGAGACTCGTTACCTGGTATTAGTTTTATTTTTCAGTATTATTCTTCAGTTATCCCTCTATTTCCTCCTAATTTCTCAAAGAATGATCGATTGGGAGAATAGTCAATACGCTTTTCAAATAATCGCTGCTATTCTGGCAACAATTTCAAACTCTCTTTTGATCTACCTTATTACTCATTTCTCACCAAAAGATATCGGTGATTATAAGCATCTTATGTTGTTCATTTCGATGTTTGAGGTGGTTTATGCGATGCTTGATTTGATTGTGCAGCCGGTAGGAAGGTAGAAAAGAGATTTCAGAAAATTGGATTTTCAGATTTTCTATTCGTTTCGTGCGACCTTTACACTCATTGTGAATACGACGAACTCAAAAATTGATAAGAAATTTTGGGAGATTATGGCAGGTCAGTTTACAGAACTCTGTGTACAGTATGCTTCAGATCATACTTGTAAACCCTCCATGAGCCCTGTCATAGTTTCTTTCGGATCAATATTTTTAAATCAACTAGAATAGATATGATATAACTTGACGAGTACTACAAATATATGATATCTGGAATACTGTACCTTGTCTATGAACAAAGTTGCAAGGTCATAAAACTGTGACAGTGTGGCTCAGACAGCTTTTGGTTCGTAACTTTGTTCATAGACAATATACAGTATTTCAAGTATAATCAGTTTTTAGCACTCGTCCAACTCTATTACATTCAATTTAGTTGGTTCAAAAATTGTGGTATGCTTCAGACACGTTTTTTTCAGTGATCTACTGTGGATTCTTCGGATCCTCAATGGCCATATTCAGTCTACACTATGTCTACCGTTACTGGGTCATCACCGGAAACTCTCAAAATCTCAGCTATTTCAAAGGCCGGCAAATCTTTTGGTGGCTCGTCATCCCATTCTCAATTGGCTTGATTTGGGCGTTGGTCGGATATTTCCCTTGTTATCCTCGTAAAGGTTCCAGCGATTATTTGAGATACGGTGTACAAGAGAAACTGAGCCTGGACATTGACCAAATTGTATACTTTGCTCCGTATTTTTATGAGAAGAACGATGTAGGAGAGGATTTGATCTACTGGCCGTCGTTTGTAGGAGTTTGTCTAGACTCCATGAGCATTGTAAAATAGAACTCGGGGACCGTTGACTTTGAGCCATCTTTTCTCGGTTCCTGTACAAGATATCAAAAAGTTGTCAACTGATAAACTCTTTATCACATTATCAAAAGTATTTTATCAGTTGAAATATTTTTGATAGCCTTAGTAGGAACCGAGATAATTGGGCTCAATGTGCACGTATAGAGTAAGCTATATTTTAGAATCTCTCCATGTTCATCGTGGTTTTCTATGGGGTCAAGTGCTGGAACAAAATGCGCAACATACTAACTACAACGTCTTCTCATTTGGAAAGCATTCAAAATCAACTATTCTACGCTCTCGTTGCTCAAACAATAATTCCAATTTTCCTCATGCACATTCCGGCTCTCACAATGTTCATGTTCTCGTTTTTCGAGTTGGATGCTGGCCATTTAAGTGGACTGGTTTCGTTTTCTATCGCTTTGTTCCCCGCACTCGACCCGATTCCGACGATTCTAATAATCTCCAGTTATCGAGATGCTATCAAGAAGTTTGTACAGAAGAAATGCTCGAAATTCAGAAAAACGAAAATTGGGAAGCTATTGGTGAAGGCACAACCTACAGTTAAATGCTCAAATGGCGTCATGTGAAGTTTTTTTTTCTGAATTCTGTTCCATATGAATAAATATTATTTTTGTAATTTTTTGATCTGGTAGTTGTTGCTCTCAAGGTGATCTTATTTTCTAAAATTTTCTATTAATTATAGGTTGTCTGGTAATAGTCAAATGACTTAAGTAAATATATACACTGGAGAAAAAAGCTGCACTTTAAGCAAAATCTGTCCACTGATAAAATATTAGTGATATTATGATCAACATTTTATCAGTTTACACATTTTTGATATCTCTTGTAGGAGCCGAGATAATTGATCTCAAAGTCTACGTATAGGCTGAGCTTCTACTAGAGCAAGTACGGTAATAAATATGCAGCAGATACAAGTGAAAAAATCTGCTAGATCTACAGTTAAACTGAAAAATAAAAATATTCTGATTTGATGTCTTCCTCTTTTCCTTCCATCTGATTTTCGATTCCTTCACCCTATTCCGAAATGAATGACGTGATTCTGTATTCTGATAAGAAATGGCGTATCTCGGAAGGCCATTTCCATTCAACGAATATGTACATTCTCTGTAGTATGCCCGCGAGTTACAAAACAGAACAAAACAAAAAGCCATGTGAGACGTTTCTTGTAGAAAATTTGCACCTAAACTTCCAGAAAGTGAAAAAATATTCGACGAATAACGAGTGATACTTTTTCCATGTTCTGCGGATATCCATTTCCTTTGCTTTCGACATGGTAAACAACTAGAGGTTACCGCCTTTTTCCGAAACTATATAACCGGAGGGTTGAATACAGAAAGCATTGTCAACTCGAAAATGAAATCGTTCCACATTCTTCTATTAGCCGCATTCGTGGCTTACTTTCATGCTATGCCAATTGATCCGAAGACTTCTCATCTGGGACTTCATAGTGATAGTGCTCCATTGCGTCCAGCCAGACACACAGATGAGAAGCCAACAATGAATCAAGGAGCTGAGGAGGAGAAGAAGCGTCCAGCCAGAGCTGCAGAGGATCAACCAAAGGGAACCCAAGGAGCTGATGAGGAGAAGAAGCGTCCAGCTAGAGATGCTGAGGATCAGCCAAAGGGAACCCAAGGAGCTGATGAGGAGAAGAAGCGTCCAGCTAGAGATGCTGAGGATCAGCCAAAGGGAACCCAAGGAGCTGATGAGGAGAAGAAGCGTCCAGCCAGAGCTGCTGAGGATCAGCCAAAGGGAACCCAAAGAGCTGATGAGGAGAAGAAGCGTCCAGCCAGAGCTGCAGAGAATCAACCCAAGGGAACCCAAGGTGCTGATGAGGAGAAGAAGCGTCCAGCCAGAGCTGCAGAGAATCAACCCAAGGGAACGCAAGGAGCTGATGAGGAGAAGAAGCGTCCAGGTAGAGCTGCTGAGGATCAGCCAAAGGGAACCCAAGGAGCTGATGAGGAGAAGAAGCGTCCAGGTAGAGCTGCTGAGGATCAGCCAAAGGGAACCCAAGGAGCTGATGAGGAGAAGAAGCGTCCAGCCAGAGCTGCAGAGAATCAACCCAAGGGAACGCAAGGAGCTGATGAGGAGAAGAAGCGTCCAGCCAGAGCTGCAGAGAATCAACCCAAGGGAACGCAAGGAGCTGATGAGGAGAAGAAGCGTCCAGGTAGAGCTGCTGAGGATCAGCCAAAGGGAACCCAAGGAGCTGATGAGGAGAAGAAGCGTCCAGCCAGAGCTGCAGAGAATCAACCCAAGGGAACGCAAGGAGCTGATGAGGAGAAGAAGCGTCCAGCCAGAGCTGCAGAGAATCAACCCAAGGGAACGCAAGGAGCTGATGAGGAGAAGAAGCGTCCAGCTAGAGCTGCTGAGGATCAAGCCAAGGGAACCCAAGGAGCTGATGAGGAGAAGAAGCGTCCAGCCAGAGCTGCAGAGGATCAACCCAAGGGAACCCAAGGAGCTGATGAGGAGAAGAAGCGTCCAGCTAGAGCTGCTGAGGATCAAGCCAAGGGAAACCAAGGAGCTGATGAGGAGAAGAAGCGTCCAGCCAGAGATGCTGAGGATCAACCAAAGGGAACCCAAGGAGCTGATGAGGAGAAGAAGCGTCCAGCTAGAGCTGCAGAGAATCAACCAAAGGGAACCCAAGGAGCTGATGAGGAGGAGAAGCGTCCAGCTAGAAATGCTGAGGATCAGCCAAAGGGAACCCAAGGAGCTGATGAGGAGAAGAAGCGTCCAGCCAGAGCTGCTGAGGATCAGCCAAAGGGAACCCAAAGAGCTGATGAGGAGAAGAAGCGTCCAGCTAGAGATGCTGAGGATCAGCCAAAGGGAACCCAAGGAGCTGATGAGGAGAAGAAGCGTCCAGCCAGAGATGCTGAGGATCAACCAAAGGGAACCCAAGGAGCTGATGAGGAGAAGAAGCGTCCAGCTAGAGCTGCTGAGGATCAACCAAAGGGAACCCAAGGAGCTGATGAGGAGAAGAAGCGTCCAGCTAGAAATGCTGAGGATCAGCCAAAGGGAACCCAAGGAGCTGATGAGGAGAAGAAGCGTCCAGCTAGAGCTGCTGAGGATCGGCCAAAGGGAACCCAAGGAGCTGAGGAGGAGAAGAAGCGTCCAGCCAGAGCTGCAGAAGATCAACCAAAGGGAACCCAAGGAATTGATGTCAATCCAATTGACGCCGTCTACGCTGACACGGGAGACACCCGTTTCTTCATCTTCTAAGAAACGTGACTTCAACAAGAAACATTGTTTCGATATAATATGTATTAAGTTTTTTTCGACATATTTACAAAGTCTGTAATAAATTTGAAAGTTATCAAAAATGCGCACTTTTGATTATTTTATGATCGTTCAAGCTTTGTGACAGTTGGATTGAAAAAAAAAACCGTAGACAAAGTTAAGACATGTACCAAACGAAGGCGAAGATTCCATTCATGTGTTAAATCATAAGCTGTTTTCAGTTCAACTTACCTTGGGTTAAACTATAAAAATAGCTCTTATGCGGAGTTCCGATAGTGATTTTCAACTAATTTCGCCCCCGTATGTAAGTTACTTATTTCCTCGTAAAGAGTTTGTCATTTCTTAAACTTTTGTATTCCCCGGAAAATAACTGAGTCAGCAAAAACAAAAAATACAATATTTCCAAGTATAAATGCATGTACATCGTTTGGACCGATAAAAAACTTCAACTGGGAAACTATCGTTATCTTTTACTCTATTTCGCAATTTTCAATATGGCCACTTCTCTAATGGATATGTTGGTTTCCATGGTAACGTCAATCAAGGCATGTTTTATGATAATATGATAACAGATTTTATAGTGTGTACTGATTTATCGTCATGCGTTTTCAGTGTTCATTTCTGATGGATTGTTCTCGCAGGTAGGTGAACGATGTTTCCTTTTATAAACATTTAAACGTTTCAGCACTCGGAATTCAATCAAATCCTCATTGCCTTCCGCTGTAGTTTCATCTCTGGAGAGTACGCAGTTGGAGAGTACTTCTTATATCGATATTTTGTATTATTCAATAATCAATTTCTAACAAGATGTTGACAGCGGATCCTCAGTCAGTCGAGACCGATCCTATGTCCTAACCCGAGAGTGCTCGCGCGCCTGTAGCGCGCCCTAAAAACCTGAAAGTGTGTATGAGATAAGCGGTGCAAATACAAAACAGTACACAAAGTATCATTGACCCATTTATTAGAGAGAAAAGGATGGGGCCAAGACAAACGGTAAAGACAATCAAAGGGGAAATACCAGCAAGAACAGAAAAAGGGGGGAATAATGGTGTAGGGCTAAAACCTGACGGCGGAGCCGCCAGGAAACCTTGCGGACCCACGAAACTGGAGCTGGTCAAACCTCTGATAGCCAAACGTACAAAAAGGGGGAAAACCTGGAAGTAAAATTGTTTAAAAAGTCCTTGGAGCTACCGGCGGAACAGCGGTGCCCGGACGCAAGAGACGACTGCGCGCGCGGAGAGTGCGCGGCGCCTGTCGGCTGGCGTCGCGGGTCTCGCCACGCGGGTGAGCCTTTAAAAGGGTAAAAGTAGTGGTAGTTCAAATATGAATATTCGCATTGAATGAATGCGAGAAAGAATAATTTCACAGAATAATATCGGAAATAAGGGAAAATAGTGACTGAATAATCAAAGCAAGTAATTCAGGGGGATTTTGCGATGAAAATCGGTAGACCCTGAGTTACTCTGCTTTCAGGTTGACAATTATCTGCGGGGAACCCGGATTTTTGTCAACACAAGATACTTTATGCCCTATGGTCTCCTTACCGCTGTATTCTATTGCATTTTACATCTTATCTACTGGACATTTTTCTGTTATTAGTACTGTGGTGGGGACTATTCCAGGCGTCTATATATTCGGGAATCAATGTTTGAGCATCATGGACAAGATGTCTTGAATATGTCTATAATCATAGTGCAGTACTTTGTAAGGAGAACAAATAATTGACCGTTTTTCACAAAGATTCATACAGGAAGGAACTGACGATGCAATGTTCAAGTCATGATTTGGAATTTTGTTCTTGTCGATTCTCTCTTTCGTCTCGTTGGCTCTCATCTTTTATTTTGGCTACAAAATTTGGTACAAGCTGAGTAAACAAAGTGCTGACATGAGTCAGAAGAGCTCCAAACTCAACTGGTCAAGGCGCTAATAGTACAA
Source organism: Caenorhabditis briggsae (assembly GCF_000004555.2). Lineage (NCBI taxonomy): Eukaryota > Metazoa > Nematoda > Chromadorea > Rhabditida > Rhabditidae > Caenorhabditis > Caenorhabditis briggsae. Next base: position 1,992,747 of record NC_013488.2, on the reverse strand, counting down.
GCTGCAATCCCGACTTGTGTCAGCTTCGCACCATGTATCATTTCATGGTACCAGCCAATTTTTGCGCTGGACTTCGGGCGGTAAGTCAAAAAAATCAATTTGAACTTAGTTTGAAAAATCTAGATGGCTTCAATTTGCTGCTGGGATCGCTGTGTCCACATTTCCAGCACTGAACCCTCTGGCTTTGATTTACTTTGTGCCAACTTTGAGGAATAAGTTTTTGAGTTCAATTATGTTTATTAAATTCAATTCCAAGAATGTTTCTCGCGTTTCAACCACTGGACAGAACTAGAAAAGAAGGCCACTTAAAACTTTAACTTTGATCCCACATATCTCATTTCCTGTGAAAGATATCAATTAATGATTAACTGATAAAATGTTTCTGCTGTTATGATAAACATTTTACCAGTTGATCACTTTTTGATGTCTTTCACTGAAAATGAGATACATAAGCTCGAAGTTAACAGCATGGGTGGCACTCTGTTATCCTGTTAGAGTTTTTAATCAACAATAAATTCCAATTTGTTCTGCGCAAACTTCACAACATCCGCAATTCAACATTCTGTTTTTTAAAAACTGGATGAGTGAAATAAAAATAACAGGAAACAATATGTAATCGAGCATCCAAGAAGATAGACCGGAGCAGGAGGAGATACGAGAAAAATGTGACTTCGAAGAGCTCGCCGAGCTGGAAATTAACCATACCGTAAAACCTGTAATAGAAGGGCATCTTTGAGCTAATTTTCCTCGGTTCATGTCAAAGATAGATTAAAGTTATGAGCTGATAAAACATATATCAATAGGAATATCAATAGGAACTTCCATAGGAATTGAGATAATTGAGCTCAAACTTGACAGTTTGGGTGCTCTTCTAATAGGTTTTACGGCATATGTTAGAAAAAAATTTTATAAACTTACCGCTACCAAAAGATTCATGATGAGAGGGAACAGTAAAATAATCATAGTCCCTGTTAGAGTTCGCTCAATTTTCAGGTTCGAACTTCGGACATTTCTGTAATTTTTTTAAATTGTTTTTTTTGTAAAAACTTTCAAAACTGACATTAATTTCCTTTGTCTGATTTTTTGGACCATTAGGCAGTTTAGAAAAATTATTGATGCCGTAATAAAAACGTTTAGAACAAAGTTGCCGAATCCGATTTTTTGCTGAAAGTGGGGTTTTAAATCTTACTAACTTACCGTTATCTTACTGTAACTTTGAGACAATGTATCTCGGTTCCTCTGAAAGATTTCAAAATTGTGTTAATTGATAAAATTTTGGTGATATTATGATAAAATGTTTATCAGTTGACCACTTTTTGATATCTTTTACAGGAACCGAGATAAATAGGCTCAAAGTTAAAATTTAATAAAATTACTCACAAAATGATTAAAATGAATGCTTGAAGTGATAAAAATTGAACCAAACGGAAGAGGTTTATCCACTTGAATGCACTCTCCTCGAGCTAAAAAGTGAGGTAGAGCCAGAAGAAATCCGGAAAACATAATTGCACATGATGTTATTTTTACAATCTGAAATGCCAATATTCAAAGATTTTCCTACTCAATAAACTTGCTTTTCTCAGTTTCCGTTTGCTCAAATTATACATAATTGCTACTCGCGCTCCGCAAAACAAAGGTGTAAACATTTGAGATGTATAAAATCCAAAATAGAACAAAAACACGAAGCTTTCCATGAAGAATTGTGGGTTCCAAAGAATACAAAAATTTGTGAAAATTCCTGTAAATGGAATTCGAAAAATTAGAAAATCCGCAAAAATTAGAATGAAATTAGAAAACTGCATGAATAGAAATAGTTGAAAAAGCTCCAAATCCAGGGAAGCTTCTTTGATAGCTTTATTGCGGGAGAAGTAGAAAAATGTGATTTTGAATAGAAAAAATAAGCAAGGAATACTGTAGAAAGCCATGAAAATTGGTATAATCATTATACAATTCAGACGGTATTGGAAGTTGGAATATTGGATTGGGTAACTATGTATCGGTTGGTAGGTGAAGTTATCCATCTTGTGGGAGCTGCCTAAAGCTATAATACGAAAAAGCGAAGCAGAGGAATCTAGAATACATTAAAGATTTGCCCCGTAATTTTTGCTATCTCGTCAACATAAAATTTTCAATTCTATGGGACAAATTGAATTCTAATTGAACCAGCAGCGAGACTCTCTGAGCATTTTAAGACATTCTTTATATTCGCAGAATTTCAAAATAAAGAAAAATTGGTCTCTGATCAACGAGAAAATTATGTGAGAATGCAGGAATTTTCGATTTCGAAAAAAAAACAGAAGCATCGATTATATTATAAAATTTACAATTGTATTTTCTGGATTTATTTTTGTTTTTATTCACTTTTCACCTGAAGGAGAACACGTTCCAATCGATTAACCTCTTTCCCTTTTCTCAATTTGTATTGGGAATCAACGACTAAACTTTCAAGGTTGTGTCAAGTGTAGCCATAAATTAAGAATGGGAAATAGAAGTTCAATGTTCCGTTATCACATACTAACTACAGTAATATAAAGCCTATAATTTATACAACCCGTTTTCACGTACTTGCAACCGGGCCTTTGTCGGGCCTTTGCGGGATCGGCCATAGTTTCTTTGAGAATGAATAATTTTAGACCAACTAGATTAGATATGATAGAACTCAACGAGTACTTCAAAATGATATTATTTTGAGAATTATGCCTTGTCTATGAAAAAAGTTACAGACAAAAAACGGAGACACGGCCGGGCCTTCGCGACAAGGCCCGGCCACTTTATGATCTGTAACTTTGTTCATAGACAAGACACAGTTTTCCAAATAGTATCATTTTAAAGTAGTCGTTAAGTTCTATCATATCTAATTTAGTTGGTCTAAAAATATTCATTCTAAAAGAAACTATCTCAAGGCCCGGTTGCAAATATGCATTTTCATCTTTCCTTCTCGTTTGTTCTTCAACTGATGTCTTTCAATAAAAATTATATCAAAAGCAGAAATGTATCCTTTTCCATTTTATCACTAGGCTACATACTACAAGAATTTGAAAATCTTCTATCTGTACATTTGACACAAACCGTACATTAATTGTCGGTGTACAGGGTGGCCGATAATGATAGGACGTTTTTTTGAGGGCTCCTTGGCCAGGCGCCAAGGAAAAATTATGAAAACTTTAAAAACTAATAGAAAGTAGGGACCCTCTATAGGCAATGATTTATACCATTTCGTATCATTTTGTTTTTTGTTCGGATTTATGAAGACTTCTCCACACCAACCCACATCGCGAATTTACTCGAGAGGGAGTGCACGTGTTGGCGTATGTGGCCAGAAGACTTGGAATTTCCTCATAAAGTGTCTGAAATGTTTTTGAAAATATTCAAAAGGATCAAAGGAACCTATTAAAGCCAAAATGAAGACCACCATTGACTTTGAACATTCACCAGACTCGGGGGATCATCAAACTTCAAATTCGGCGAAAAAATGTGTTTTGACCTTGGTATTGCAACGTCCAAGGTTCAAAAATCGTCAAATAGGATTTAAACATTTGTAGTTACCGTGTCTACCATAAACTGTTCCTTTCTTATACATCCGGGGCCTGCAGACGCGAAAAATGCAAAAAACTTTTTTCACACCACACCTGCGGCGTTGTCAGACGAGATCTGGGGTGACGTTAAGGGTTTCACAGATGAAACTCTTCCAAACCGTCGGGATCAGGAACAATAATGTATAAGAAAGGAACAGTTTATGGTAGACACGGTAACTACAAATGTTTAAATCCTATTTGACGATTTTTGAACCCTGGACCTTGCAATACCAAGGTCAAAACACATTTTTGTTACCAAAAGATGATAACAATTCTCCTGAACGTATTTTATATTCAAATTGCCTTTTCCGTAAAAATGTCAAGGTTTGGGATAAAATCACGGCAACCAGTACCAATTTTTTGATTTTTGGTAAAAATCGGCTCACAGGTCTACCAAATGACAGTTTTGATGCATAACTTGTTGCCCTGAACCACTCAGAAGTTTGTTGGACATCTTTAATACCATCCGTAAGACTCAGCACCGTCTTGTGGATCGTAATCCACAATTGCGGTCTTTGACGCTCATTTTCCTAGAAAACTTGGCGACGATTGAAGGTCCTCTAACTTCACGGATTTCAATCCGATGGACTTCAATGTATAGAGACTTTTGGAGAGCAAAATCTCAGGAATCTCCTATAGTTTTTTGGACTTTCTGTGAAGTCCATTTCAAAAGTTCTGGGGCGATATCGACGTCAACTACAGCCGCCGCACAGCCACATTTTTTTATGATTCGTTTGGATGCTTCCGTCAAAGCTCGTGATTCTAATCATGATTACTTGTCATAAAACGAAAATTCTTATATATTTTGAATTTTTTGGAAAAGTTATTACAGTTAAAAAAACGTTTTTCTGAAAAATGGGAGACGGTTAGAAACGTCCTATCATTATCGGCCACCCTGTATAAAAAGACCAATAAATTCCTCATCCAGTTGTGTATTCCGCCCTAATGCATAGTCTACTTACATTAACGTTTTTCTTATTCGGAGTTGTTCACACTAAAAATATTTTGATTATCAACCCGATTTTGGGGTACAGTCATGTCAAGTTTATAAGTAAAATGGCTGATGTTATAGCCGACCATGGACACAATGTGGTGAGTTTGAGCTCATATAATAACTGAAATTCTTGAGGAATTTCTTTAAAAAGTTTGTCCCATTTCAGACATTATTCCAACCATTCCATATTGCTATGAAAAACCTTGACGGGTTGGTTAAAAGCAAGAATATCGAGATTATCAACTACTATCTGGATCATTATGAAGAATTATTGAAATCGGAAGCTGATAACTTTTCAGTGTTGTGGGACTCGCATCTTTTCAATAATCCAGTTCTCTCTTCTTTTACGATGTCGAAAATGTTCATGGAAAAGTTCGAAAAAACTGATACGCAGCTCTACTTGGATACAAATTTGCATGCAGAATTAAAGAGCAGAAAATTCGATGTGGCGATTGCTGAGACATTTGGAGCTGCTCCATTTTGTGAGTCGTGTTTAAAATTCGAATAAAGCTATTTTTTCGCTTTTTCAGATCTCACTCATTTTCTTGCACTTCCATGCATACCCATATTATCAACAGTTCGTTTTGAATTGATAAATAACTATTTGGTCAACCATCCGCCCTTGGATAAATTACACGAGATGGTTCAAAAGGTGCGCCGGATGCTGGATTTCTGGATCGCCTGAATGACGTCTACCAAAAGTTTTTTGACACCTTGGGATTCACAAGAGTTTTTGAAAATCAAAATGATCTATTCCAAAACGTTCTCGGGAGACCTGTTCCATCATGGAAGGATCTTGTAAAACAATCGCCAATTTTAATCACCAATCCCTACCTTGATTTTGCCGTTCCCACCACAGCAACTGTTGTTCATGTTGGAGGAATTACAATGGATTTGAAAAACTGAAAATGTGGGGCCATTACCAGAAGAATACGAGAAGATCTTGCAAGAACGAGAATCCACAGTTTTGGTCTCATCCGGCTCTCTTGTTAGATCCTTTGAAATGCCTGAAAACTTCAAAGCAGGATTGATCAAAATGTTCGAATCACTTCCAGATGTCACATTTATCTGGAAATATGAAAAGGGTGACGCTGAATTCGAAAAGAGGCTTCCCAAAAATGTCCATTTCAAAAAATGGATCCCTCAGCCTGCACTTCTATCCGACAAGCGCATGAAAGTATTCGTGACTCATGGAGGATTAGGAAGTACAATGGAAATCGCATACACTGGAAAACCTGCTCTGATGGTTCCAATTTTCGGAGATCGATATCAAATTGCAAGGATGCTGGCGAGGCATGGAGGAGCGGTGTCCCAAATTTGATCTACAAGATGGAGAAAAATTAACAAGAACTATAAAAGAAATGTTTACAAATCCAAAGTATCAAGAAAAAGCCCAAGAGCTTCTGAAAATTCTTTCAAATCACCCTATTGATCCAAAAGTGAATCTTATGAAGCATCTAGAGTTTGCCATTCAGTAAGTTGTAATGTTTCTAGAACATTTAGAATACATGTTTTCAGATTCCCAAATCTTCGATCTCAAGTTCCAGAAATCAATCAAGTCGGACTAATTGCTCATTACTATTTAGACGTTGTTTTGTTTTTGGCTTCATCTTCTGCATTAGCATTCTACTTACTTTTCAAGATTTTTATTCGAGCTAAATTTAGCGTTAGGAAAACTAAAACTGATTAGGAATTGAAAATCCCGCACTTTTGATAAATAATCCTTTGAACTTTTAGATCTTTGAACAATCTGAAAATTATAGACAAGGTTTCAGACATGTGCCCTCGTCAGACAGAAACGTCCGGAGGGAATCGCATCGTTCCTGTTAATCAGTTGATATTTTGGTTCTCAGCAAAATTCACTTTATTTTCAAGTTTTTTCTGAAAAATTTTCATTAACCATGTTCTCAATAACTGAAACCATCCAAGTTGCGGTACAAAAGTCATGTGCCAGCATCGCCTTATTTCTGAACGTTTGCTTGATTTATCTGATCATCAATAAATCTCCTAAAGAATTGGGTCCATATAAATATTTGATGATTTACATTTCGATCCTGGAAGTGATTTATGCAGCTATGGATTTTTTAGTTTTACCGGTAAGAATCAATTCTCTGTATTTTTTAATATCTTTTAGATTTTCCACCATACCGGTTTCACTTTTCTCATCATCACTCGCCTTGAATCCGCGTTCTTCGATCCACAAATCCAATTGATTCTTTCTGGCGCCTATTGCGGCCTATATGGAAGTTGTATGGCACTTTTTGGAATTCACTTTATCTATCGTTATCTTGTTATCAAGGGGAATAAAATGCTAAAGACATTCCGCTCCTGGAAAATCCTTTGTTGGTTCTCAATTCCAATAATTTATGGAGTGATTTGGGGATCTATCGCTGTACTGTTCTGTGGACCTAGAGATGTTACAAACCGGTTAATTGAAACGTATCTTCTCGAGAGTTTGGATCTGAAACTGAATAATATTGTATACATCGGTCCGTATTTATTTACTGAAAGTGGTGAGATGTATTGGCCAGCAGCAATCGGACTTTTGGTAGATATGGTCATAATTGTGAGTCTAGTCCTATGCCATCGCCTCACATCATTTTTTTTCCAGAACTCTTCATTTTTCACTGTCATCTATTTTGGTGTATTGTTATTCAAAGAAATCCGAAAGTACACCGTCGACAATCAGCTCTTATCAGACAAAAACAAATCACTTCAAACTCAATTATACTATTCCCTGGTAACACAAACCTTAATTCCGGTTGTGCTGCTTCAACTCCCCGTTTCCATTCTACAGGGTGGCTGAAAAGTATTGAGACACTTGTTTTTTGTTGTATTTTCAAAAATGGAGTTTCAACAAAAGAACCAGATTTATTTTTTCAACAAATGATAGTAATAGAAAAGATATCAGAGGAGATATTCGAAGTTTGAGCCTTCGGCCTTGATGCACGCCTTCAAACGAGCTGGAACAGAAGCGACGGTGCGCCGGAGGTAGTCATCGTCAAGATCATCCCATGCTTTGAGCAAAGCGGCCTTCAGTGAATCCACATTTGGGTGCGATCGAGCCATCACCTTTTCCTCCAAATATCCCCAAACGGAAAAGTCGAGTGGATTCAGATCGGGCGAGGAAGCGGGCCACATGTCCTTGCCCCAGTAGCCAGGGAAATGAGCGTCGAGAACAGCTTTCGTGGATTTCGAGCCATGGGACGGGGCCCAATCTTGTTGAAGAATGAAGGGTTGCTGGCCAAAGTGGCTAGTGACCCACGGACGTAAAACATCCATCAACACCAACTTTTGGTACACATCCGAGTTGATTTTCACATTTCTATCAATGAAAACCAATGGGACTTTACCTTCCGACGTCAATCCAGCCCACACCATCACTGACTTTGGAAAAAGTCTCTTGTAGGCCAGACGACGTTTTGGGGACTTTGCTTCGTCCTTTGACAACAATTGCCGAGCATTCTGTCGGTTCGGAAGCGGCTCAACCGTAAAAATTTTCTCATCAGTCCAAATGACTTCAGAGAGGCGGCGCACCTTGAGTGCGTCGAGCAACTTTTTCGCTTTTTCGAGCCGATTCTTCTTGGACTGTTCTGTGAGGTATTGGCCACGAAGGAGCCGATAACTGTTCAGACCCAAGTCCTTTTTCACAATGGATTGAACCGATTGTCTTGAGATTCCGAGCGATGAAGCCATTTGGTTCATGAAGCCATTTGGTTCATGCCGTTCATGCTCCGCATCATTTCGTGTGATTCTCTTCTTGATGATGCCACGAGTCCGGCGAGTGTTGACAGTACGAGGTCTTCCGCTTTTCTTAAGCTCCAACACATGTCCTCAATCTTTCAATTGTTGCACAACTCGATAGACAGTTGCTCTCGGAAGAAGAAGTCTTCGAGCGATGCCACCGGTGGAGATGCCGTCGTTGAACAGCTTGGCAATGGTTTGGCGATGAGGAGAAACTCGCATAACTTCGTGAAGAGATAAAGTGATGGGAAATGGCTCTAATGTCGGCTTATATACGCTCTCTATTTTCGAAATAATACGAAACTTTTCGAAAATACGACTTGGCACGGTGCCAAGAGCCATCATAACAAGTGTCTCAATACTTTTCAGCCACCCTGTATTTACAACCGTATTCTGCTCCCTCGACTTGGGGGAATTCAGTAGTTTGGTGTCAATGACAATTGCTGTGTATCCCGCTATAGATCCATTGCCAACTATGTTTATTGTGACAAGTTACAGAAGGGCAATTATTGGTAAGGGAGATAAAGGAGCGAAAAATAAAAATGTGGGATTTTAGATTTGTTTCAAGGTGTCTGGAAGTTTTTGACATGCAAATCAAAGTCATCAAGAGCGAAAGCAGCGGCAATGAGTGTGGAGACCACACGGAATTAATTGAACCACAACAGACGGTCCATTTATAATCCATTTTTCAAAATTTCTCAAAAAAGCATGATCAAAATTAAGCACATTTGACACAATGTCTATTGTCTCATAGAAGTCTTCATTTGGTAGTTTTACTAACTGATACACTTGCACTTCCATACTTTTTGATTTTCACCGCTCTCAATAAATATTCCCGTATTGTCGAGTACAAATAATCATAGAGAAAGCGGACAAAAATCCATGATAAGTCAGAAACACAAATGCAGCATATCCAGGAGCTGAAAACACTTCTTAATCCGTTAGGAGAGTTAAGGCATCCATTCGGTCGAGAAGTTTAGCCGACCGACCAACCACCGACCCAGCCGACCTATTCGGTTGTCGGCGCCAATATTTGCAAAAGTCACTGAGCACATTATTCTATGTAATAGTTAAGACTTGTGGGAGACTTGGCCTTGTCTAGTGTCGTTACAATAACAACAGAAACAACAGAATGCAAGACTTGGCCAAGCCACCCCACAAGTCTAGACAAGCCAACCACAAGTCTTGCACAAGTCTCCCACAAGTCTTAAATAATACATAGAATATGTGGTCAGAGACTTGTGCAAGTTCGGTCAGCTCGGTCGGCGGTGACCGATTTTAAACCAATCGAATTGGAAACCTTAATGACACTCCCATAACCTTACCCTCTTCTATAAATCCAAAAAATAATGCATAGATGAACATTGCGTTCGGAACACCCAACATGATTCCATGAATACCTGCCTGGATCGTCAGACTCCACATCAATTGTTGTTGAATCTTCCACGTGGCAGGTGATATAGATTTAGGAACATTTTCACTCATATAACCAACTGCTAAAGGGATGGAAACTGTTAGATTAACGGTTTGACAAATCCAGGATGCCAACACAATAGTTGAAACATAATCAGCGAACGGTACAACTGAATAGGTATTTGGGCAAGATAAGAAGGGAAGAAGTGGATTAGTTTGAACAAGAGTAGCTCTGTAATTTTGTTGAAATTCTGATCCATCAGAGAATGTGAGAATGCAAAAGCATATATCCATAAGGGAAATTGCTCTGGTCAGGTATACAGATGCTCGGAAGTAATACGAAAATCGATGTTCTCGATAGTTGAGAAGACCCGCTTTGTAACGGAAGTAGAACATCTCACTCATGGATAGACCATTGACTGAAAAGAGCATGTCTGGGAGCTTTCTTCAAAAAAAAATTAACTTACACTCAATCGCAGTAGCCAATATATAAAACTGAATTATAGGATTAATCCCAAATTCAGACAATAATCCTGTTGTTCTGATAAGTGTAAACGGTGGGTGAAGGGCGGGAACTATCAAAAATGATGAGTAAATTTCAAATAACAAATTCTCCACAACATGCCAAATCAAAAACAACCGATAGGTTTTGAAGACACTTGACTTCACACATATCAGTGATAGCAGTGTTATAAAATAAGTTGGAACGCTAAAAATATGAATGGAGTGTATAAAAACTCGAAAAGCTGTAGTCGGAGGTTGAAGGCAATTCATATTATAGATTCTGGTTCTTTGTTGTGTAAACAGAAGGAAAACGGGAAGCAATCATATGGGTGGCTTAATTTCCAGCTGTGTGGAGTGATTTTTGTGTTATGGGGTTTTAAATAAAAATGATTTATTCTCAAAACATCGAAGGTCTTTTATTCTGATTCACTAATCCAGTCGAACTCCTGTGGTTTTCTCGCTCTTTTCTGAATTTGAAAATTCTCAAAATGTAACTTCTCAGCGGTTTTGTGAATATAATCATTGCTAGACAGGAAGCAAACCCATGGTAAGTCACGCAGATGAACGCGATATAAGCCACGCCCTCGTTTTCATAACCAAATAGAAATGCGTAAACGAACATAACATTCGGGATTCCAAGAAAAACTAAATGAAGCGTCGCCATGATAATCAAGCTTCGTAGCAGTTGATGTTGGAGTTTCATAGTAGTTTCTGACACAGTTTGAGGAATGTTCATATTGATGAAAAAAAAGGTCGCAGGCATCACAAGATGCTAAGTAGCGACTGAAAAATCCATATTGCCACGAATACAGAAGAAGTGTAGTCTCCAAATGCAACTAGTAGATATACGGAATCACATAAGATAAAAGTGTCAGAGGGGTATAATTCTAGTAGGCGGGATTTGTGCTCTTGTTGAAAGCGGAGACCATCGTTATATGTGAGAATACAGGTAAGAGTGGCGAAGACAGCTATAAATCTTGTAATGACAGCTGGTTGTTGGAGAAGTCGAAAGTGTTTTTGTTCTCGGTAGTTTATGACACTAACCTTGTAACGGAACCAAAACATTTCACTTATTGTTAAAGCATTATCTGAAATATTTGCTCCTTATTTATTAGTTTCAGTTAAGGATTCTATTCGGTAAGAAAACTTAGCCGACCGGCCGGACCGGCGACCGAATTTGTGAGTTTGCGCGGTGAAATGCCAGAGAGGGTTTGCGTATGCAGCAGTGATGGGAGGAAACGCATTTTACCGAAATACGGAAAACGGAAAAGGAAACGGAAAGGGGAATTTTTTTTCCGCGGAAAACGGAAACGGAAGAAAAACGAGTAAAAAAAATTTTACGGAAAACGGAAAAGGAAACGGAATCGTTAATTTTTTTCCGCGGAAACGGGGCCCAGTATCCAAGGGTACATCAGAAAAGGGTACATCGAGGGTTCATCGAGTTCTCAGGGTACATTGGATCAGAGGGTACATCAGTTCTTAGGGTACATCTGGGAGGTAGGTTCAAGGGGTACATCTGGCATTGGTTCTGAGGGTACATCGGAGAAAGGATCCCAGGGTACATCGACAAGTTCTTAGGGTACATCAATTAAAAATTTTGTAGTTGTCAGCTGGGAGATATTAAGGTTTACACTGCACTATTTTATTTGTTTTTTTTTGTCGATTTGTTTGAAAAAGTACAGTTTTTTTTTCATATTTTTTTTGACTACTCGCCAAATGTGCATTGCAGTCCACAATTCCACGAAAACTGCCGAAACGCTATGTAAAAGCGCCAGAAAGATGGGGATACAGAAACTAAGACCAGATAATTCGTAATAGACAGTAGTAGTTTTCATTAATTTTTAATAAAACTGGTTTTTTGTTGACATGAGTTTGCTCTCAAAATCATCTCTTAATGTCGCCGGTCGGCCCTCTTGCTGTTTTTGAAGGTATCATCATGTTGCGATATTCCAAGGATTTGTTTTTTTTCGGCAGGCTCAAAATGTAATAGTACATCTATTGCATTCTGTGGATACAAGCTCCAATAAACAAATCTTCCTTATTAATAAAATGCTAGAGGCGTCTGTCCGTCCTCGTGTCCGTCTGTAGACTTTTGAAAAAATTGAAAAATACATATATATTTACGTGACCCTTTTATTTAGAAAAAGTGAGAAACGAAGATTTGAAAAAATAGATGGAATCGCGCCGAAGGCTCACCAGCTTGCTGGTCAATCAATAAAACTATGAGAAACTGTACTTTTTCAAACAAATCGACAAAAAAAAACAAGCAAAATAGTGCAGTTTATACCAAAATATCTTCCAGTTGAAAACTACAAAATTTTTAATTGATGTACCCTAAGAACTTGTCGATGTACCCTGGGATCCTTTCTCCGATGTACCCTCAGAACCAATGCCAGATGTACCCCTTGAACCTACCTCCCAGATGTATCCTAAGAACTGATGTACCCTCTGATCCAATGTACCCTAAGAACTCGATGTACCCTTTTCCGATGTACCCTTGGATACTGAGCCCGGAAACGGAAACGGAAAAAAAAATCGTCAAAAATCGGGCGGAAAACGGAAACGGAAACAGAAATTTATTTTTTTCGTCTATTTTTCAAGATTTTTTCCCATCAAACATGAAAATAAAACTATTTTTAACGTTTAAAAATTATATTTGCCTCACTTTCCATTCTTTTTTTCGAGCCAGTTTCAGTTCAATGTTTTCGTCAATTTTTACATTTTTTTCCGTTTCCGCTCAAAAAAGTTGGCGTTTTTTCTGGAAAACGGAAACGGAAACGTAAATTTTTTTCCGCGGAAACGGAATAGGAAAAAAATCTCAAAAAACCGGGCGGAAAACGGAAACGGAAACGGAAATTCCTCCCATCAATGGTATGCAGTATTTTAGTTTACGACACACTATTCAACAAACGTTACGTACGCAAAAACTCGCATGTTGACGCGCAAATGCAAGAATTCGGTCAGCTCGGTCGGCGGTCGGTCAGCGGCGGCCGAATTTCGTCCAACAGAAATGGAAGCCCTACTTACATTCCAAACCTAAAGATAACATATAAGTCTGCACTAGACTTCCAACTCCAGCTTTCGATAAAATTCCTGTTGTACGCATCAAAGTGTGCGGAGCATGTAGTGCTGGTTCGACTAGATGAATAGAATACACTTCGAAGAAAAAGTTATGCAACGTATGCCAGATGAGGAAATGTTTGTACGTTGTGAAAACGTTTGACTTTATCAATATCAAAGATATTAGGGATATAAAATAAGTGGGATTACTGATTAGCTGGAGAAGGTGCATAGCGAATCGATAAGTTTCTGGAGGTGAGTCGAGGCAATTCATGAGAATGCGATATATGGGACTTTGATGCAAAAAGAAATCATAACTTTATGGACTTGGAGGAAACTCAATTATTTTCACCTTGTGACTGGCAACAAGGAACTTTTCGAAAGAACAAAACATCAAATAAAATTTCATTGCGTTTCAAAAAACGGATGCTCTCTTATTCACAGAAATTATCGAAGTTTTGCTGGCAACTGGTTTCTTTAACTTGAACAAAACCAGGAAATACTGTCTTAACGGTTTCGTGAATATAATCATAGCCAAGCTAGAAGCGAATCCGTGAGTGGTCAAACAGAAAAATGCAGCGTATGCTATACCTGAAAAATGGACAATTTTTCTAGATGTCTTTTTATTCTTACTCTCATTTTTGTAGCCAAATAAAAACGCGTAAACGAACATCATGTTGGGTGTTCCAAGCATTATTGCATGAATCGATGCTTGAATAATGAGACTTCTCATTAGATGTTGTTGAAGTTTCCAAGTAGCTTCTGAACCACTTTTTGGGAGATTGAATTTGACGAAAATGGAAATTCCAAAGACAAAAAGAAACAGTACAATAGACTGTAAAATCCAAGATATTACAAATACGGCGGAAACATAATCTTCGAAAGGGACCATGATATAAACAGAGTCGCATGTGAGGAATGTGTCAGATGGGTGGAGTTTTAGAAGATCTGTTTTGTATTTTTGTTGGAATCGGAATCCATCATCAAAGGTTACTGTACAGAAGACAACATCAAATATAGCAATGAACCTTGTAGCGTTCACTAGAAATCGAAGGAAATAGGTGTAGCCTCGCTCTTTGTAATTTATGATACTGGCTTTATATCGGAACCAAAACATTTCACTTATCGAAACGGCGTTATCTGGAATCTCGAAATTACAGTACACATTTTTAGAAAAAATATAAACATTACATTGTATCCCTAAGCACAGTATCAAGGTTTGTACCAGTCCACCAACTCCTGCTTTTGACAATATTCCAGAAGTTCTCATCAGTGTGTAAGGAGCATGAAGAACTGGTTCCACAATCCAGCCGGCATATAATTCGAAGGAAACATTTTCCAATAAGTGCCAAATCAAAAAGATCCGATAAGTTGTGAAAACATTCGACTTTATAAAAATCAATGATATCAAAACTAGCAGATATGTTGGAATACTAATAAACTGTAACGAGTGTGTGAAGGTTCGATAGGTATCCGGAGCCGGATCGAGACAGTTCATTTTTGGAAGAATTTTGTTTTTTTGCTCTATCAAGTCATATGGCAATATGAAAACTTCCTTTATGATATTATGTTGTCCCACGCCTTTTGCGCAGAATTGAATTACGATGGAAAATTTTGGTTTATGTACTAGTCGCAGAACATAAATGAGCATATTTTTTTGCTATTAAATGTAAGGATACATGAAAAATGATTTTTCCGAACTTTCATTCGTATATGCCCATCGCGGAGTTGAACTTGTAGAATGAATTCTGGAAGTGTTGGCTGCTACCAGCCGAGCTGAGGTGGCGCAAGCGGCCGATAGCCACGCGCTGTGCGATCATCATTGTACACCGTCACGTCAGAATGCATACAGTAACTCTAATGACTCAGAAAAACCTCCAGTCGCCCCTCCCTTAAAATTTCATGAAATAAAAAAACATTTATTCATATCGAAGACAAAAAATATTATCACCAAAAATTACAACCATTATCAAAGTATTGAAGTCCTCTTGTTACTTAACTTATTATTAATAATTTTGTTCTCTGTCGTTCTCTTCTTTGATTTACACCACATCATTATGACATTTCTCAACGGAGCCGTAAACACAATTTCAGCCAAACTAGACGCGAAACCATGATAAGTCAAACAGCCAACCGCCACATAGGCTACAATCTCGTTTTCATAACCAAACAAAATTGCAGATATGAAGATGATATTAGGGATTCCAAGCATAACTCCGTGGATCGATGCTTGGATAAAAAGGCTCTTCAAAAGTTGTTTCTGAAGTTTTAAGGTCACTTCTGACATAGTTTTTGGGAGGTTGAACGTTATGAAAGCATCTGCTTCAGGGATTGAAAACAGGAAAAATATGGGTTGTAGAATCCAGGAAGCTAAAATAATAGAAGATACATAGTCGCGAAAAGCAGCTATAATATAAGTGATATCACATAACAGAAATATGTCTGATGGATTTGATTTGAATAGAGAAGCTTTGAATTCTTGCTGAAATTCCTAGGCATCGCCTACAACGAAAAATGGGAATTCTGTTTCGAAGATGGCAATAAATCTTGTGGCATAAACAAAAAATTGAAGGAGATATGTGAATTTATGTTTGTTATAGTTCAGGATGCTTGCCTTGTACCGGAACCAAAACATTTCACTAATTGAAGCACCGTTGTCTGAAAAAATGGAATCATCGTTTTTGCCTATACCTGCACTTTGAGCTAAAATATCTCGATTCCTGTGATAGGTATCAAATCTTGGTTCACTGATAAAATTTTGTTGATATTATGATAAATATATTGTTAGTTGATTGCTTTTTGATATCTTTCATAGTATTAGAGATAATTTGGCTCAAAGCGCACGTATACGGTGGGCTTCTATTAGAGCAAATTATAGCTTCCTTTTTTGGTCGGTCGAAAATCGGCGACCGCCGACCGACCACCGACTCAGCCGACCAACAGCCGACCGAGCTGACCGATCGGACGGTGATCGGACGGTACCGCTCGGTCGGCGCGCTGACCGATCGGTCAGCTCGGTCGGCGGTCGGTCGGCCGGCTGAGTTTGCCGACCGAGAGGAAGCCTAATAGCAAGTACGGCACTTGTTATACTCCCACCAATCTTACATTGTATAGCAAAGGCTAACATAAAAAACTGATAAAGACTTCCAAAACCCATTTTCGGTAAAATTCCAGTAGTACGTATCTACCGGTTCCACAAGAAATGCAGAATATATTTCAAAGAAAAAATTCTCAACCAAATGCCAAATCAAAAAGATTCGATAGGTTGTGAAAAGCTTTGATTTTATTAAAACGAGAGAAATTAAGGCAAGAATATATGTCGGGATACTAGCCAATTGAATGAAATGTAAGGTGAGTCAAAATCTAGGAGATGCTGGTTCCAAGAAGTCCATTAAATCTGGAATTTATAAAATATAAAAATTGCCTTTCAATTTTTAGAGCCTATTAGAGCCAATTTTAGATATCACTTGGTTACATTTATTTATGACATGACAAGTGCCAAACTCCAAATTTTCCCAAACTTGATTAATCCATTATTCACCTCCTCTAGATTTTCAGAAGTTGCAGTGATCATGTAACCTTCCAATCACTGATCACCAAACCGAAGTTTTCCCTCATTTTCCCTCATTAATACCGAACATTATTGACGTTTCTCTTCTCAACTAGATCAGGTTCTCTCTGCAGAATGATCATAAACCGTTTTTATCGGATCACCTGCAAAACGTCGGGGTGGCTTGTTATTAGCTTGTTGTAGCCTCCGTTTCCCCCATCTAGGTCATATAATAACAGGAAAAGGGTGAACAAAGAAGACGTCAGATGTGGAGTGATGGGAAACGAGAATACTTATTTGGTGTTTTGATGAATAATTTAGATTATGAAAAAGCATTTGCTTAAAGTTCAGAATACCGTAGAACCTGTCATTGGAGAGCCCCTAATTTCCATACTTGCAACCGGGCCTTTGCCGCGCCTTCGCGGGATCTGGCATAGCTTTTTTAGAATTAATTTTTCTCACCCAACTAAATTAAATATGATAGAACTCAACGAGTGCTACAAATTGATATTACTCGAAAAACTGCGTTTTGTTTTTGAACAAAGTTACAGACAAGAATACCAAGGCCAGGCCCGGCCCGACCTTCGCGACAAGACCCGGCCACTTTATGACTTGTAACTTTGTTCATAGACAAGACACAGTTTTTTAAAAATAGTATCAGTTTGTAGTACTCGCCGAGCTCTATCATTTCTAATTTAGATAATCTAAAAACACTGTTTCCGAAAGAAACTATGTCAAAGCCCGTGAAGGGCCCGGCAAAGGCTTGGTTGCAAGTATGCTAGTTTCGAGCCAACTTATCTCGGTTCTTGTGAAAGATATCAAAAAGCGGTCAACTAAAAAAACGTTTACCATACTATCAAAAATATTTTATCAGTTCATTACTTTTTGATATCTTTCGCAGGAACCGAGATATATGAGCTCAAAGTAAGAAGCCGTTCTGTCCCTTGGTTGAACTGTACGTTTGAAAACTGTATTAACCTTAATAAAGCTACCAAGCTACTTCACGAAATCGGACTACTATCCCTCTAGATTTAGTCTAATTTTTTGATCTACCCATTCAAAATAAAACAAACAATGGGCGAAATAATTTCAACAGCCTAGCTTCAAAATCCAGTTCATTGATATCTAACCCCCCCCCCCCCCCCACCCATAAAATTCGAAATAACCTGATTCACACGTGGGTCGCCAGGTGCGACAGCCCTTATCTATTCATAGATCAGATGGCTATCAAATTCATCACCTTGCGACAATTTTGCGACACATCCGTTCTGACAGAATAACAAAGGGCTTATGGGATTCTGAGATTTCTGAAAAACCTGTATATGAAGGACCCCTTAATTTATCTCGGTCCCTGTTGAAGATATCAAAAAGTAGTAAACTGATGAAATGTTTATCATAGTATCAGAAGTGTTTTATTAGTTCAGACATATTTGATATCCCTTATTGAAATCGAGATAATTGAGCTCGAAAATGGTGCATCCGCAAAAAAAATTTCAAAAAAGATTCAGATTTTGAGTGGCTTTCTGTGAGTTCGAAGGTTCGAAAAATAGTTTTTTTCTCAAATTTTGGTTTCGTATAAAGCCGTAGGACTGCCAGATGAGAAACTAGGTAAAAATTAGGTCATTCCTAGAAAATTTACCAATGTGGCCTGGAAAATCCATCTTGGCCTAGGAGACTCACTTCTGTGACATCAACTTCAGTGGCCTAGAAATTCATGTTGAGAAAGTTAGGCCACTCTTTCTCGCAATGAGACATTGAGCCTTAATATTTTAGGAGTTGTTTCCACTCTTTTCCTGTTGGACTGATTCTGTATAGGGTCTCAGAAATAGAGAAAAAAAAATACTTCAATTGAAAAATGATTTTATTTTCAAATTCAGTGTTCCAAAATGTACAGAAACTGGTTGAAATTCAGCAGGCAGGACATTTACTTTCCTCCGACGGCGTAGGCTCCTCCAACTGGGGCTGGGGCAGCGTAGGCTGGCTGTGGAGCAGCGTAGACTGGTGGTGGTGGAGCAGCTCCGCCTCCGCATCCGCAGGCTGGTGGTGGTGGTGGAGCGCTGAAATTACGGAGATGAATATAAGAAACAATTTCTAGGATGTTGAACTCACCATCCGCATCCTCCACCTCCGGATGGGAACAAGAAGGCCGAAGTGGCGGCGATCATGGAAGTTGCGATGACGAAGAAACGCATGGTTTAGAAATGAGAAGGTTGTTTGAAGACTGGCTTGACTTATCGACACCTTTCCCACTATTTATACTCATTTCAATATACGGTTTTTTGCCGACCGAAAAAGGGGTGTTGCTAATCCCGCCTTTCACCTCCAGACTAGGCGATTTTGCAGAGGAAGCTTCACAGGCTCTCTCTCTCTCTCTCTCTCTCTCTCTCTCTCTCTCTCTCTCCCTCTCTCTCTTCCGACGGACACTTCCAGTTTGTTTCGATGACGCGTGTTTCTGGGCTTCTGATTAAGGTGGCGGGAGGCAAAACAGGTGGCAGAGAGAGTGTTAGGAATTACACTTAATGAGAGGTGAGATGATAGAGAAAAAAGAGAGATTTTTGGATCCTTACGGATAATATTCAGGTTTACGCTACTCACTTGATCTACGGGCTTTCAGATGGTGAGAAGGCAAGTGAAAAAGACGGGGTGTCGATGAATATCTCGCTTATCTCTGTTGCTTTGTCCGGGGAATTTGAAAATTGAAGAAGAGGATTTCAAGATTTTTGTGATTTGTAGCAAAATGGAAAGGATAGAAATAGGATAATGTTTCCTTTCCAAAAAGAAACATTCAAATTCAGAAAAACGAAAGGAGCACAAGTTTACCATAACCATAAAACCTGTAAAAGACCGAATCTACCTTAAACACGAGGGTGGAGTGTCACCCAACCCATCTACTTTGAGCCCGTATATCTCACTTCCTGAGCAAGATATCGAAAAATGGTCAACTGATAAAATGTTTACCATAATATCAAAATATTTCGTCTATTGATTACTTTTTAGAATCTTTTACAATAACCAAGATAATTGAGCTCAAAGTGGACGGGTTGGATGGCACTATTTTTTAAAGTTTACTAACTTTTAAATACGTTCTAAGCGGATAGTTATGGGTGGACCTCTTCTATTAAAGGTTCTATGGTATTTCTGAAAAACTGAATATTGTTTTCATTTGATTACAATAAAAAATATAATTCGATTTCAATTCTAAATGGAACCCGAATTTCCGATATTCCGGGTTTGCTCAAATAGCAGCTCACCCTATATGTACGATTTTAGTTCAATTATCTCGACTTCTATAAGAGTATCAAACAACGGTCAACTAATAAAATATTTTCAATATTATGAATTATAATTTATGATAAACTATATATCAGTTGAAAACTTTTAAAGGTGGTGTACGGTGAAAATTTTTATTGCATCAAAATGTGCAGAAATGCAAGTAGATTGACATAAAAATAAAGAAAAAATTCAAAAAAATTACTTCATCGAGAAAAACGCATCGTAAAATAGGCTGAAAGCCATTAGGGACGAGTTTTTTTCCGGTTGTTTTTCTAGGCCACCCGGTGAGTAAATGCGCGCAAACTCAAATTTTTGAAAAATTTTCTCTCGTTTTCATTTTTTTTCAGGTTTTCGGATGTATCTGGTAGAAAAATCAACCAAAACCTTGAGAAATTTTGAAAAAACAGGAAAAACAATAAAAACGAAAGAAAACAATTTAAAAGTTTGAATTCGCGCGCATTTACTCACCGGGTGGCTGAAAAAACAAGCGGAAAAAGCTCCTCCCTAAGGGTTTTCAGCCTATTTTTCGATGCGTTTTTCTCGATAAAGTAATTTTTTTTGAATTTTTTCTTTATTTTTATGTCAATCTACACATGCATTTCTGCACATTTTGATGCAATAAAAATTTCACCGTACACCACTTTTAAATATCGCTTACAGAAATTGTGATAATTGAGCTCAAAGTGTGACACAGAGTAAACTTCTATTAAAGTAAGTACGGTACACAAGCTTCATCATAATCCAATTCCCCCTGCCACCCAAAAAACAGTTCTACAAAATTCCATTATTTTCCAAGCAAATTCCAAAACTTCCGCACTGCTTATCAGATGAGAAAACAATTTTTCCCTGGCACTTTCTTGGCATACAACAATTCAAAAGCTTCGCAGCTTCTAAACATCATTTCCGCAGCAATATGACAATTTTACACATTTGCAGGTATAGGTTGTATGGGGGGAGAGAAAGTGAAACAAAAAATGTCCGAAGATAAAGATCAAGGTTTCAAAGATTGTTAGTCTTTATCAAGTGTAAGGAATACAAAAAAGAAATTCAGAAAAAAACCCAAGAAACGTACAATTCATGGAGATGCAATCATTCTATTTCAGGAAACGAAGCTGATATCATCTGGAAAATATAAATTTTCACTGATAAATTTTAGAATGATCTACAGAAATCATCAAATGATCGTGATGCAATTATCAGTATAAATAATTGAGCTGACATGAGAAAATAACTTTCCTTTTTTTCTCGTTTACTGTGAAAGATATCAAAATGCTGTCAACTGAAAAAAGTTTATCATAACAGCAGAAATATTTTATCAATTTAAAATTTTCTGACACTTCTTACAGGAACCAAGTTAAATGCGGCCAAATTTGACGGCCGTCCACGGCCTTGGTTAGGAGGTCCCTCTATTGAAGGTTTTACGGTATCTGAATTTCAGCAAATCTGAATATCTGTCGCGTGCTGGTGTCATGAAAAATATACTTTTCGAACCTTTTCTCGGGATTCCGGAATCATATTCTGACGAACGAATTTTTAGATAACTCGTTGAAGGCTCTTTTCTCCCATTTTTCCATCTTCTTCCAAATATTGAAAAAAAAACTGCCCCCAACAAAAGAATGATCAATTAAGTGCCACTTATCCATCGCCCATTTTCCAATATCTTTTTTCCCTTCTTGCTCGAGGCAATTTTTCTGCCACGTCAACTGGCGTCACTTCATCTATTTCCCATCTTTTATCCATTCCCTTCTTTGCTCATCTTCTTCTTCTTCCTTCTTCGCCTCTTCTCCATGTCAAAAAGTTCATCGAGTTGGCAATTAAGGACCCTCTCCTCTCTTTCTTGTTTAGCTCTTTTTCCCGGTTTTCTAGTACTTTTTCGTATTCTTTTGTTGTTCTTCTGTTCCATTTTCCAGATCTAGAAAAATATGAATATGCAATTTTGTTCTGACTCCATCCCTTTGTCTTTTTTTGACTCATGTATCTCCATATATGGGCGACCGGAAATTGGAAACGAGAATATATGGATGAATGCGAGGGCAAGAAATTGGGACCTCCAATTTCCTCATTTACAGCTTTTTGTGCCGTTTTGTATAGCTTATTTTTTCTTCTCCAATGAGTTATGAGAAACATGTGTGGTGATTGGTTTGTAAAACAGAATGACTAAGAAATATTCTTACTAACAAGACAGATCCTTACTAAGAAAGATCCTCACTAAGAAAAATCCTTGTTAGGAAAGATTCTTATCAAGAGAGATTTTCACTTAGAAAGATTATCAATAAGAAAGCCCCTCGCTAAGAAAGATTCTCACTAAGAAACATCCTCATTACGAAAAATCCTCACTAAGAGACACTCTCACTAAGAACGTATAACTCATTTTTTATTCCCAATGAGTTATGAGAAACATATGTAGTACAATAAAATAAAGGACAACAGATGTTCGATTCCCTTTAAAACCAGACTTTTTCAGTGAGAAAAAATTCAGACCCTATCCCACTAAACCATAAAATACCCGCTGACTCATTTTTTCCAATTTACATGTGTCCGAAAATTTTACGACTCTTCAATTTTCTGAATATCTTCCTCTTCTTCTCTGAGAAAACATCTTCAATTTCTCTTTTTTACTCTTACTTGTTCTCCCTTTTTTTTCTGAGAAAAATGCCGTTCTGTCGTTTTTTTCAGACAACGTAGGTGGAAAAACTCAAACTCATTACTGCAAAAAATGTAGACGTCTAGGGGAACATAATAACATGAAAAATCATTCCGCAAAACTTTTCCTTTTTTCTAGTTTTCACCGCTGAGTCCTAGGCTTATGTAGGTCTTAGAATTATGACTCGTATTTGGTTCGAATTTGATCTACAAAGCGCCTAATCTATTGGATCTTGTTTTCTTTACAAAAATGGTAAAAAAATATTTGGGGAATGCAGAAAATTTATTGATAATAATCAGTTTTCTCGAAATTTACAGAAACTGTGAGTAGATTAGAGGACGAGGCACTTATTTTCCGGCGACGGCGTATCCTCCGGCTGGAGCAGCGTAGGCTGGTGGTGGTGGGGCGGCGTAGCCACCTCCTCCTCCGCATCCTCCTCCGCATGGTGGTGGTGGTGGTGGAGCGCTGGAAGATTAATTAAGTTGAATGAATTTATTATTTTTTGAAATTCTGGGGCACTAACTAGTTCAGACTGCATGACCTATTTTTTGTGACTTTTTCACTGATTAGGTCGCAGGGAAAAAAATTAGACCCTGTGCTCGTCAACGCAAGTCGCGGCCGCGGCCGGTCGGCCGTGATTTAGGCCCTGGGTAGGTTGCTATGGACCAACCGGCTCATTATGATCAATGTAACTCACCATCCACATCCTCCGCCTCCTCCAGATGGGAACAAGAAGGCCGAAGCGGCGGCGAGCATGGAAGTAGCGATGACGAAGAAACGCATAGTTGTTGAATACAGTAGAGACTGCTTGACTTCTCGACACCTTCGCCACTTTTTATACCCCTTCTCCCATATCCGATTTTTTGTTGTTTACAACACTTCTCTCAATGGCAAGAAGGCGGATTCCTCGCTCCGCCTTCTTGCCCATACCGGTATTCTGTGTTCGCTTAATTTTTGGTCCTCCCCTTTCGGTGAAGGTGGGAAAAAGGTGTTAGATGCGGAGACGATGCAAATTGTCTTGTGTAATAGTATAGAGTTGTGTAATCGGAAAGGAAGCAGACAGACGTGGAGATCACAAAACTCAAAATGGTCACAAAAACAAAACAATGACTAGGTGGGAGATAGATGTCATATCCTGTCCAGGTCTAGCCAAAAGAGATATAAGTTAATCAGAATGAGCTTGCAAAAACAGCCTGATTAATTTTTTTCTTTTCAAAGTTTCAGTTTTATATTTAACACTGAAAAACATACCGTAAAACCTGTAATAGAAGGGTCCACAAAGTGTCAAGTTTGAGCTCAATTATCTCGGTTGCCATATAAGATATCAAACATGTGCTAACTAAAAAAATGTTGGCCATATTATGATAACCATTTTATCAGTTGACAACATTTTGATATCTTTAACAGAATCCAAGATAAATTGGCTCAAAGTTAAAAGTTGTAGTGTAAAGTGTTGCGTGAGAATACGATGCAAAATTGACTGCGGAATGGCCAGAAATCAAAGAAACAAGAAAATGAAGAACACAAAACTCAGAATGGTCACAATAAAGATTTGCTATTGAATACCCGGGTTCCGTCTTGACAAGACGCTAAACGAGGTACCTTGAACGAGACACCGCTCTCAACGTTGAGCCCTCATATATCATTTAGAGTAAAAGATACCAAAAAGTGGTCAATTGACAAAATGCTTATCATGATATCAGCAACATTTTGTTAGTTGACTAACTTTTGAAATCTTTCCCAGGGACCGAGATAAATTGTCTCAAAGTGGGGGGGGGGGAGGTGGTTCTATTAGTGTGCTGACGGTAATCTATGTAGACGTAAACCAGAGCTTCTGACATTTCAGATTTTGATGTTCGACAATTTGTCTAGCATTATCTCATGTGTTCTAAAATACAGTTAGCTTCTGGTTCCTCTAAAATTTCCCAGGAATCTGAAATATTCTCACGGAATTTATTTGCATTTCCTCGACAGAATCCTCCCCCTTCTATTTTTGTCGTCCACTCAAAAATCTCTTCTTATCAGTGTTGAACTCATGTCTATTAATAGTTTAGTGATGTATTGATATTAACCTTGATGTTAAATATATATTTACAGATCATAACTCTTTTTTTCGGTGATAACAACTTCACTTCACAATGTCTGCTTCATCGACCATCATGAGTGCTCCACCAGACTACTGTGAGACTGTGGATGAGACAATCGCTGCTACGTCAAACGATGAGATGCCTCCGATTTATGTCATGGATGTTAACAATTTGACGTGGCAACGAGCGTTCCCACCAACCTATGATGATGAGGAGAGGCAACTCGATAAGCCGCTACGGAGCATTGAAGCTGAAATTGATAGTAAGTTCTGATTGCTCTTCTGGTCATGAACATCTGATCCTTCTAATTTTTTGATCATTGACCATCCGGAAGTACCTGGTACTGTGTTCTTGTTTTGTTGCTATTTGTCAGCTTCTGAAGACGTAAACTGCGTAAGACTTGACGGTTCAAAGAACTGCTGTTGATGGTTAAAAATAACCCCCTTCTGAATAGACCTAGACCGGAGCCCAAATGTAGTAAAACCTTTAATAGAATGGTCCCTGACTTTGAGCCAATTTATATCGGTCCTTGTAAATGTTACAAAAAAGTGGTCAACTAATAGACTGTTTATCATAATATCAGAAATGTTTTGTCAGTTGACAAATTTTTTATGTCTTTTGAAACCGAGATAAATTAGCTCGAAAATTACAGGATAGTTTTCTGACACCTCTGACAGAAACTAAGATAGTTAAGGTTTCATTTGTAGCTTCATTTGTTGTTGCATCATAATTAGACTTTTGCTTTTTACAAATTTTTGAAAACGCTGACTGAAAAATGTACTCTATTTTCGCACATCTTAACTAAACATCAACACCTTTTTTAAAAAAATATGTTTCCGATGCTTAGTTCCTCTTAGTTTCATCAGTTTGACACTAATCCTCTTTCTCCGATTAACCCTGGTCAGAAATAACTGAATTCCGTTTAAAAATAACTTTGAAGAACTTTTGCCTAGCATAGTTTATTTTTAGAGCCTTTTTGCCAAATATAGACAGGGAAATTCAATTTTAAAACTCCACCACCCATAGTGATAAGAGACCAGTTGAAATAAAAAATATACAAACAAACACGGAGTTGACAAATAATTTTGAAAATAGTGTCAAGTTCAAAAGGCCATTAAAACATGGGTTCAAAAAGACAGGGCTCCAGTTAAGATTTAAAAAAACCCATAATAGTAGGGCCCCCCACACACTGTCAAGTTTAAGCTGTTTTTTTTCTTTTGGAAAATATGAATAACGTGTCAACTGGTAAAATGTTTGTGATGTTATAATAATCATTTGATCAGTTGACAACTTTTTCCTATCTTTGACGACAGGAACTGAGAAAAATAACTGCAAATTTAATAGAGTAGGGGCCCTTCTGCTACAGGCTTACGGTAAGCAAAAATATTTAAAAAAATCGAATTCCACAAAATAATCTTTACTATTAACAATCACCAAATTCTGTCTGTGTGTCCGTTTGTTCCCGGTTCCACGACCCTAGCGAACTCCCCAGTAGACCGAAAATTCTCAAATTTTCACAGATGATCAGAAATAGCAGCGAGATGTTGCCCGTTTATTTTTCATTTTGAAATTTTGTTTCTGACGTCATCTGGAGACGTTACTCCATTCCTACAGCGCAACTCTTTAGAAAATTATTTTCACGTCACTTCCGTCCAACCCCTCTATTTTTTTTCTTATCCACACTATATCTGATAAAAAGGTGGTTTTGTGAAAATAATTATTTAGTCTTAGGTTTGAGAGGAGAAGAGAAAAATAAAAAGTTCAGTAAACTTTAAAATTCAAGCTTTCTGAACCCCCTAACTTCTAAAAAACTGAATTTCGGAGATTCTGATTCACGAAATTTGATTATTTTTTTTCGAAAATGCGAAATTTCTAACCATTCCTATGCTTCAAACATTTTGGTTTCACTCTGAAATTCTAAAATTCTAATTCAGAAATTAGGAAAATTGGAAAAACGGGAACTCGAAAATACCGAGATTTAAACTTCGGAAATTTTGAAGTTTGAAAATCAGAGAATTCAAATGTCCAATGTTTCGGAAATCCAGAAGTATAAAAATTCAGATATTCGGAATATTACGAAATAAAAAATTTGAAAGTTAGAACACTCGAAATTTTGAAAATCCAAAATCTCGAAAGCAAAAAACCAGAAAAACCAGAAACTCAGAAGTTCAGAACATCAGAAAGCCCAAGTTCGGAATTTAGAAAATTCGGAAATTCATAAACTTTGTGAATCAAAAACTCAGAAATGTGTTTTAGAGAAAATTCTGAAAATCTGATTCGTGTTAAAATTTTTAATTTTTGGAATTTGTGAAGTAGAATCTCAAAAAGTCGGAAATACGGAAACTCGAAAATACGAAATTTCAGAAATTATGAGTTCTGAAATGAAGTATTTTAATAGAAAAATCTTTGAGTTCTAGAATCGCAGTTCCAAAAATTCAGGACTCCTGAACTTCGAAACTTCTGAAAAAATTATAAATTGTCAAATTTCGAGATATTCGGGAATTCAGGAAAATTATTAGTTCTAAAACTTTGGAAATTTCGAACAGTTCGTGTATCAACTAAGACACATTCCTGATCTACATTTCTGATTATCTGTCCAAGCCCAAACTCAATCGGTTAAGGCTGTTGTAAACGGAAGCCAGAAGGTTTAGCCCCGAAAGCGCATAAGCATACTGTCACTCCAGTTTATGAAAGTTAACAACACAATCAACTAAAACTTCCTCTTCTGATTCTCTCCGATTTGGAGATTCAAACGTTTTTAGTGAAGTCAGGAGATTGTAGCCGCCGACAGGCGGCGGAAATCGACTGGTTTTCTTATAATTTTGAAGTGCAAAATTCAGACATCTCTATATGAGCATCTGAAAAAACAAACGCCCTCTGTTGTCATATTCGAAGGCGGTCGTGAGGCAGCCCTGGTGGGCCTATATACGCTATCCTTAACCTATTCTGAAAATTTTATATAATTTTGAATTTGTAAAGTGTTGACCATTTTTGAGGTCGATTTAGATGCCCAACTGCTTCTTGTCCTACTACCAGTTCAGAAGATAAGTCTCTAAAATATACTTGCTAAATCTCGGCCCGGGTCCCCAATATTTCAAAATTTTTCTGTTAATTTTTGATACATGTTTGTCAAAATAATCATTTTAAAACACGAAATTTATCCCATGACCCTTCTTAAACCTGAAAATCAAAAAATTTTGATAAAATGTTCCCAAACATCCAGAGTTCTCTCAAAAAGTGACTCTTAAAATTTTTTGCCTCAAAAACCCGGGCCGGGCCAGGGCCGGGCCGGGACAGTGAAAATTCCTTCACCGGCTCGGCCCGGGCCGCGACATGTATGTCTAAAATACTGTATTTTTTCCAGGCGAACACACTCGAATGTACAAATGCGGACCATGCATGCTATCAGAGACCAAATCCTTCCTTCTCTGCTTCTTCTCCGTCTTCGTGGGTCTCCTCGTCCTTCTTCCTACACTCTTCTTCATCACTGTTCTTTCCCGAGACATAGATCCGAATGTTTCACCAAGCATCTGATTTGATAATTTTTATGAACTAACCAACCGATCTCAAATTGATTCAATTTTAGTTTCTTGCTAATAAATTGCTTTAGAATACTTCCAAAGAAACACAGAACCTAAAGATATCCTAACAATCAGACACTTTGGATCCTCTAGACTAACAAATGATGTCTACGAATGGCAACCACAGATTGTCGCAATTGCTATCGCGTAATCCATTAAATCGCCCGATTCTGGAGGCAAAAAAGAGATGTAAGTGGGAGATAAAAAACACGTTATACCTGTTCCATTGACGCCACTTATAAGGAGCGTAACGCATCCAGAATTGTTTCATTCGTTCCTTTTTTCTTTGAAAATCATCCAAGTTTTTTGTTTCAGAATGAACAGCAGCCTTCTTGCGATTCTTGTTTCCTTGTGCCTTGTTACTTTGGCCTCCGCTCGTTTCTCTTGCGGACATGATCCTATTCAATCTGGATTTGCTGAGCTTATGGTGAAGAATGACTGCAAGGGAAGACTCAGTAAGTACCGTAAAACCTGTAATAGAAGGGCGCTCACATTGTCAAGTTAAAATTAGTTTCTCTTGGTTCCTATGCAAGATATCAAAAATGTGGCAACTGATAAGATTTGTATGATTTTATGTTAAACAATTTATCAGTTGATCACTTTTTTATATCTGTAACAGAAACCGAGATAAATTGGCTCACTGTTAGAGTTAAAAGTCAAGGGGCCCTTCTATTAGGTTGGCGGGAAAGTCTTTGTCACTTTTTCAATAGTTTATTTCTCAAAGAAAAAATAACCGAATAATTAATTATATTGTCCATCATTATCAACAACATGTCTCCAACGTTCCCTCAATTTATGGATTCCATTGCGGTAGAATCCAGCCGGGCGTGAGGCAAAGTATTGTTTGAGTGCCGCTTCGACCGCTCCACGGGAATTGAAGCTTCTTCCTTCGAAGGCACGTGTCATATCGCCAAATAACCAATAGTCGGAAAGAGCAAGATCAGGAGAATACGGGGGGTGAGGGAGAACATTCCATCCATATCCCATCAGCTCCTGCTTCACTTGTTTCGAAACATGTGGGCGAGCGTTATCATGTTGATAGTACACTTTCTTGTCTTTCAGGGCCGAACGGTCGACTGCTTTCTTGAGGTTTCGTAGTTGAGTAGTGTAGAGGTCTCCAGTTATTGTTTTGCCCTCGGGCAGAAGTTCCCAGTAGATGGGGCCGTCCACTCCCCACCACACAGAGAGCATAACTTTTTTCGGATGAAGGTCGGGTTTTGGGACATCCTGTGGGCTCTCTCCTTCTCCAACCCACTGGGATTTCCTGTGGTGATTATCGTAGAAGACCCACTTCTCATCTCCGGTTATTAGCCGGTCCAGCCATCGATCGCCCGCGTGGAGAGTGAGAAGAGTAATCGAATCGTCGACTCGGCGGTCAAGGTTGGCTTGAGTCAGGTGATGAGGTATGAATCGACCAAAAAGTTTTCTCATTCCAAGAGACTTCAAACCTTCAA
Source organism: Caenorhabditis briggsae (assembly GCF_000004555.2). NCBI lineage: Eukaryota > Metazoa > Nematoda > Chromadorea > Rhabditida > Rhabditidae > Caenorhabditis > Caenorhabditis briggsae. The sequence continues at coordinate 1,962,868 of NC_013488.2, read as the reverse complement.
GGACTGTGCTATGGTGAACTCCGAATGTGACAGCTAGTTCACGGCTAGATTGAAATGGATCCGATTGCAATGCGTGCTTCAGCTTGCCAAATCCAACTCACGGGGTCTCCCAGAGCGACCCTTTTCATCGAGCGAGAAGTCATCTTTTTCGAAACGATGGAACCAATTGCGAATAGTATTGTAGTGAGGGGCATGTGTGTTGTACACATTCTTCAAGAAAGTTTCCGAATCCTTCATCGTGGTGTGAGATAGGAAGAGGTAAATCAAAACATGTCTGATGTGAATAGCAGTGGGAACAAACATATCGTTTCAATTACAGATGAGGAGCAGGGAAGGAGATGGGGACTTGTTTATATGGAAGGTTCTTATCACCTTGTTATTCACTAGAGTCGATATCATACACAGCCTCCATATACGAGAACAGTGATTAAACAAACAGAGTGACAAAGACTTTCCCGCCAACCTAATATTACAGGTTCAACGTTATAAGAAAAAAATCTAGCCCAAAAATATCAAAATTTCTAGACAAGGTTGATGTTTGCTGTGCTCGCCATACCGCCTGTTATGCCGCAAAGACACCAAGAAACACCTGCGATGAAGCTTTCTGTGCATGTGCCAGAGCTGCGGCCAAGAACTTGCCACTTTGCAATGTAAGTTTGATTTTTTTTAAATTTCAAATATTCAAGATTTGGGTTTCAGTTCCAAATGGAGAACTTTTGCAACACCGCCAAAAGCTTCGGAGGATTCCATTTCAAGGGATAAGAACTTTGCTATTTTATTTTATAATTTATTGTCGTGAATAAAAATGTTAATAATGTTAGCATTACCAACCTGTCTATTGTAAAAAAGGCTCAAAACTGGTCATGTTGGAAAGATTGAGGGCCCTTCTAATAGAGTTTTTCAACCAGACTACTCTTAAACAGCTCCCGATTTTAAGGAAATCCTGTTTTATTAGAAAATGTATTTTTCAAAACCCCGAATTTCAAAAAGTTCCCAAAAAACTTTCATAGCTGGATAACAAACAACGGCTACTTTGAAAGAAGCTAAGATAAACAGTCAACTTTGAGCTCCATTATCTCGACTCCTTTGAAAGATATGAGAGATTTGCTAACTGAAAAAATAATAGTGATTTTATGATAAATAATTTATCAGTTGACGACTTTTCGATATCTTTCACAAGAATCGAGATATATGAGCTCAAAGTTTGAACAAGTAAAAAATTAGAGTATTATTTTTTTTTAATTGCAAAGACTGAATTTCTTAACCGGGCCAGCTCTACATGTCCTAAATTGTTATCTCCACATTTCCATTTCTAGACCCACTGGCTTTTACCCTGTGTCATTCAGCGCTACGCCGTCGACTATTCGCTCGATTTGGGGTTATTCTACCAACAACGTCGTCTATAAATGCTCATAGTCTTCCGAGAGTTTGAAGTTTTGATTTTCTAAAGTTTTTTATGTTTTCTTTTGCAAACAAATTTATTTAAGATAAAAGTAAGTTCTGGAACTTATTAAAATTGAGTTTTGGTCCCTATTCGGTCAATTTGGAAGATTTGAAATTTACCAAAGAAAGAGGAAGTATACAGTTGTATGGTATACACTGCTCGGCGTTTACACATGTTGAACCCTTGGGACCTTGCAACCGAGTAGCTGGAAAACACCGACCTTCAGGGGTCGAGGGAGTTTTTGGGAAGAGAAAAAATGGGACTGTGTACTTTTTTTTCATATTGTTAGTTTCAGAAGAAAACATTATTTTTCAAATTCTCATTAAGGTAACAGTAGATCTTAACGTAAGATCTTTTTGACCAAAAATTCCAGCGGGCCAAAAGCGACCCAATGGCTGCCGAGAATTCCAAACTTAATAGTAAAAATCTCGAAAAAACACAATTTCCCTAATAATATCCCTACTTAAAACAAGGAATAAGTGACATGGGCCCCAAAACCTTAAAAATGCAAAATGCTTATTTTGGTCAGCGGTTTTTCCGGAAAACGGAAACGGAAATATGATTTTACTTTTACTGAAACGGAAACGGGAAAAAATCTCTAAAAACCGGACGGAAAACGGAAAACGGAAACGGAGACTGAAATTCCTCCCATCACTTGCCCTCACCCTTATGTTTACCATCGGGCGCCCGGTCCTCCTTTGCCCGCGTGGCTCAGTAGGTAGCGGCGTTGTACCCATGAGCTACCCATCATGAGTTCAACTCCTCGATGAGCGTATTTAGACGGAATTTCGAGAACATTATTTTTTTCATGTCTCCCCACCTTTAAGAGACAATAATAAAGATCGCATTAACAGTTTTCGAACCTTCCTCCTTTCGCTTTGATTACATCTTGAAGTCTCTTCGGGTAAAAGTCGATCTCCCTTTGTACTGGTTTTGATGTTTTACACCCAATATTTACACCACTTACACAACGCTACACTTTTCATGTGTTTCTTTGACCAACAAAACACTTTGTCCTAGTCAAAAATGACTTTTTAAACTTGACCAAAACCGTTTAGAGCTCAGATTTTGGAGATACAAAAGCATCGTGCGCTTTCCTAGGACCAAAATGGGATCAGTCAAACATTTAAGGGTATATAAGACATTCTAAAATCACTAACTTTATGTAACTGAAATGAACTTGTTTGTGATTCTTTCTGTACTTTTTTGTCTTTCCACACAAGACCCTCTCGAATTTGGACCCAAATCTTCAGAACTAGCTATGGTTTTAGAAAATGTGAACGCAGTGGTTTCAAACTTCACAGAAGTATATTATAAGCTGGATTCTATAATTTTCAATACTACGCTAGCGGAAAAGGATCGAGAAGATCAGATTGGTAGATTGGGTGAAACATTTTCGAGGGTGACTGAATACAACGATTTATTCTAAGAATCACGATGGTTTCAGGAAGTACGCGCACTGTTATTCATAGCTCGGCATTACCGACCAGAAGATAATTATTCGATATTTGAACCCGAAGAGTCTTCTAGTTTTGGTGGACCAGTTCAAAAGGAAATTGTGATGGAAAATGTGAAAGCTGTTGCATCAAACATCACTGAAGTCCATAACAAGTTGGAAAATATTCTCACCAATACAAAATTGAATTCCAAGGAAAAAGAATCACAGATTCAGAGACTCTCGGAGATCTTTCCAAGAGTAAGTGAAGCCCCAGTTATTTTTCGAAAATCGATAATTTAGGAAGTTCGTGTGTTGTACTTCATTGCTCGTCACTATCGTCCAGAAGACACCACACCAGTTTTTGAAATGGTGAATGGAGAGGAAGCTTGGAAATCAGCTTTTGGATTGGCGCCACAAAAGAATACTGAATCTGATAAATTCAAAAGATATGTTAATTGAATCGATTTCTTAAATATATTATTTTTGATTTCTAATACTGTAGAGCATGGTTATAATACTGCTGAGGTATGCGATTCCGCTCTAATTGGAAAAAATGTGTCAGCTGGAAAAATATACCTATTTTGTCTAATAGAAGCTCACACAAGCCATCAACGTTGAGCTCAATTATCTCGATTCCTATCAGAGGTATCAAAAACGTGTCAACTGATAAATTATTTATCACAATATCATCAATATTTTACCAGTTGAAACATTTTCGATATCCTTATCAGGAATCGAGATAATTGAGCTGAATGTTGGCCGGGCCCTTCTGTCAGAGAAATTACGGTACTTTCGCGCGGCGTGATAATTCAAAATTGTTTTCTGTGTCTCTTCCTATATTGCCCTGAGATTGTATTTTCTCGCTCCCAATTTATTTGCTTTTCCATCGGCCTAATACTTTGCCACGCCCCATTCTCATTGGAGCGCAATAGCATACCACATCGTTTTCATCCCTGTTAGTCCTAGACTTGCCTCCGTCAAAACTGGCCCGAGTTTTCGAATGCGCTCTAATGAACAACGCGCGAACTTAACTTTAAAAGTCAATTAATCGGTATTTTTCGAAATTTTTAGAGGTCCTCAGCTAGTTTTGTGCCCCCACCCTTTATGTTGGCCCTATATTACGATTTCAGTATCTTTTTAAACTATACAAAGTTCAAAATCCTAATCTTGAACCATAAACCCACAAAACGGGAACCCCCCCCCCCCCCCAGCTGTTCTGTCCACTACTAGTCACCCCTCGATCACAAACCACATGGGGTCTGTTCTCCCGGCCGTTTCTCTGTGTCTGCGTCTTCTTCCCACTCGGTCACGTCGGCGGCATAAACTCTAGAATCCGTCTTTTATATAAAAATGTCCCCTCTATAACTCTATTTTTCAGTTTTCTTAGTTTTTCAATTCTTTCTCCCAATTTGGGAGTCCCAAACCATGACCCAAAATCTCAACATTCTGATCGTCAACCCAATTTTTGGCTTTAGTCATGTCAAATTTCTGTCCACTCTTGCTGATATTATTGCAGAGCGAGGACATAATGTGGTAGGTCCTCTTTAAAAAATCTTAAAATCCCAAAAACTTTCAGACAGTCCTTCAACCATTCCACATCGCAATGAACAATTTGGACGGGTTGATCAAAGACAAATCTGTGAAAATCATGAATTACTATCCTGACAACTTTTCGGAGTTGGAGAAAAATGAGGAGCAAACTTTTAAAATGGCATGGGACTCGAAATTGATGCAGAATCCGATTCTAGGAGCACTGTTCTCTGGTATGGTGGCTAAACAGTTCAAGAATACGGTAATCAGTGAGTTGATATAGATTTTGAGATTAAACAATGAATGGATTTTTCGCAGAAATGCTCCGAGACGAAAAGCTACACAAAGAGCTCTCCTCCTACAACTTTGATGCAGTTTTGGTGGAAACTTTTGAAATTTCTGGATTCTGTGAGTTGATGTTTTTAAAAATTTTAATTAACCACAATTATCGTGTGGTAGTGAATTCACTAGAAAAAATATGATTTAAGTTGGTTTTCCAAAAAGTAATTAATTTTCAAATGTTCTAGTACACCGTTGAACCTCTAATAGAAGGGCATTATCTCAGTTTCTGAAAGAAGTATCAAAAGTATTCAACAAAAATTTTTTTACGTAGTATGGTGTACGTTTCCACCAAAAAAAAGTTAAAATCTTTTTAAAATTAAAATCTTCCCACAAACCGAGAAATATTAGCTGAAATTGGACGGTTAAGGGGCACTTCTAATAGAGGCCAGGCTATTTTTCCTGATTTTTAGACTACTTTTTATTATTTTTAGGCAATTTTGAATTTTTCCATGATTTCTCTAGAATATTTTTCCGTAATTTTTGAATCATTATTCAAAGTTTTTGGGTCACTTTTCCACTATTTTTGGACCATTTTCCATGATTTTCCGATCAATTTTCACAAATTTCGGATGAATTCAATAACTTTTTGATAAATTTTCACAGATTTTGAACCATTTTCCTTGATTTTGATGTGACTATATGTTAAAAGTCACAAAACATAGAATAACTGATTCTCTGTATACCCAAGCAAATCCCAGCCAATTTCAGACCTCGCTGAAAGTCTACAGATCCCTGCAATCGCTGTCCTTTCTGCAGTACGTTATCCAGTATTCGATGAGCTGTTTGGACAGTCATCTACTCTAGGATACATCCCAGCAACTGGCTCATCCCTACCACCAAAGGCTGGATTCTTCTCACGCTTGAACGATGTCTACAACACGTTTTTCCTCTCCATTGGTCAAAAGGCAATGAACAATGCGCAATACAACGTGATCAAAGAAGCAATCGGAAGGAAACCCACCGCATGGCAAGATCTTGTTCAAAGATCGCCGGTTTATATAGTCAACGCTAATCCGTATTTGAATTTCGCGGTTGCCAGGCCAGGAAATGTTGTTCAAATTGGAGGAATCACTATGTTAAAGAAGGGAACGCTGAAGAAAATTGAGCTGCCAGAGGAATATGAGAAGATCTTGAATGAGCGAGAGTCGAGTGTATTCATTTCATTTGGATCTGTGGTCAGAGCGTATGAGATGCCAGAAAACTTCAAGTGAGTCAAAATCACATATGGGATAAGAACATAATTCTGAATTTGCAGAAAAGGAATCCTCAAAATGTTCGAACTTCTTCCGGATGTCACATTTATATTCAAGTATGAAGACGAGCTAGAAGAAGACATGAACAGCCGAATTCCCAAAAATGTCTATCTCAAAAAATGGGTTCCTCAACCAGCTCTTCTCCTAGATGACCGTCTGAAAGTCTTCGTCACCCATGGAGGCCTGGGAAGCACTATGGAAGTTGCGCATTCGGGAAAGCCAGCGCTAATGGTAACACAGAGTTGAGCTATCAAAAGTAAATCCAATATTGTTCAGGTCCCTCTGTTTGCTGACCAATTTGAAAACGCGCAAATGTTGGCTCGCCATGGTGGAGCTGTTGATTATAACAAGTTCGATTTGGCGAATGGGAAAAAAATGGCGAAAGTACTCAAGGAAATGATTAGCAATCCGAGCTATCAGAAAAATGCACAAGAGCTTCAGAAAGTGTTGTTGAATCAACCAATCAATCCAAAAGAAAATTTTATTCAACACCTGGAGTTTGCCTGTAAGTTTCCCACGTGGCAAAGTCAAACACCCGGAATCAGTAGATCTGGTTTCATCCCCTACTATTATCTCGATGTGATTCTGTTTCTTATTGCTACCCCAGCCACACTGATCGGAGCTTTCACATATCTGATGGTCCGTATTTTTTCATGAATTAAGAAAATAAAATTTAAAAATCTTTTTATTCGTTTTTAAGTTTTCCCGACACAACTCTCCTGAAAAACTTTCGAAGAAGGACATAGAAAACATATAAGCTGAGCACCACAAGAATCGTCAAGAAAGCTATAACATCCAAATAATAATGAGAAATAATTCCCACTTGATTGATTGCTGGGACTTGAGAGCGAAGGTTTGGAAATCTGAAATTAGAATTAGAATGAATTTGTTAATGTCTTCAAATACTTACTTCATGGCAAACTCCAAATGCTTCATAAGATTAAGCTTTGGGTCAATAGGCTGATTAGAGAGAACATCTAGTAGAATTTCCGCGTTGTTTTTGTACCTGAACAATTGATTTAAAAAAGAATATCAAAAGTATGACTCACTTCAAGTCATAGACCAAGCTTTTAACTGCACTGGTCAACTTTTCCGGATTCTTAAGATCATATTTACTGAATGCAATTGCTCCTCCGTGTCTAGCCAACATATCGGCGTTGTACGGTTGATCTCCGAATATTGGAACCATTAATGCAGGTTTTCCAGAATACGCCACTTCAGTAGTACTTCCCAATCCTCCATGGGTAACGAACGCCTTCAATCGTTTGTCAGCTAGAAGAGCAGGTTGAGGGACCCATTTTTTCAAATGAACATTTTTTGGAAGCCTCTTCTGGAACTCCGCGTCATCTTTTTCATGCTTCCAGATGAATGTGACATCTGGAAGGGATTCGAACATTTTGATGATTCCTGCTTTAAAGTTATCCGGCATCTGGAAAGATCGGATCACAGACCCAAATGAGATGAGAACCGTGGATTCTCTTTCTTGCAAAATTTTCTCGTAGTCGTCTGATAACACGGTTTTCGGTTTGTTCAGATCCACAGTAATCCCTCCAACATGAACTATAGTAGCAGTTGTTGGAACAGCAAAATCCAGATAAGGATTCGAGTTCGTCATGTAAATTGGAGATTGTTTGACCAAATCCTTCCAACTCGGCAATGATTTTCCAACAGCCTTCTCAAAAACTTTTTGTTGATGGTAACTGTTTAAATCAGTGTTCAGATCGAACAGAAAATTTCGATAAACATCATTCAATCTGTCAAGGAATCCAGCATCTGGAGCCATCTTGGATCCACTATGCTGAATGTATCCCAGAAGAGATGGTTGGCCAAAAATGTCCATAGTATTTGTGAATCGCACAGCAGGCATGATAGGGATACAAGGGACGTCGATGAGATGAGCGATATCTGAAAATTTTGAAAACTTGTAATTAAATGAAAATATTGTTTTAACTCACAAACTCCAGTGATTTCAAATAATTCCGCAATCACGACATCATACTTTTTGGCCTTCAGTTCTTGGATAATATTTCCGTCTTTCAAAAGTTCTGAAAATTTTCTTTTAAACTTCCGAAAATATTCCTCCAACTTTTGAAAGTACTCACGAGTAGCTGTTTTCTCTACCGCCTGACTGATCAGTCTCGGAGCGATGAATGCTTCCAAAACCGGATGGTTGACAAATGGATCATCCCAAAACATTGGAAAAGTTTCCGAATTCGCATGAAGAAGCTCTTCATAGTGATCAGGAAAATAGTCGATTATCTTAAAAATTGTTCTATTCACATATTGGTTTCGATAATCCGATTTCTCTCACCTCGATATTTTTATTTTTGATGAGACCTTCTGTATTATGGTTGATATGATATGGTCTGAATAGTGTCTGCAATTAAGATACATTTGATTTTTATGCTATTTTCACCTCTATCGGCTTACCACATTATGTCCATGGTCCGCAATAATATTAGCCATCAGACTTAGAAATTTTACATGACTATACCCGAATACCGAGTTGTAGATCAAAATATTTTTGGCATGAACCGAGATGAGTAGCAGAAAAATATGAAAAATATAGTTCAAGTGCATTTTGGATAGACCGGCCAGATATATTATTTTCCCTCTTTTATACTTGTCATCTAATCGAAACAAACCGAATATTGCGCCAATTGTAGTTTCTAGTTTTTTGAGTGGACGGGCTAATTAAAAGAGTGTTTTGTAGGTGGAGAATCAGATGATGTAACGGAGATATTTAGAAGACATAGATCTTGAATTAGATGACAATACAATTACTTTTGATCATTTGGTCGCATTCTTTGGACACTAATAGACTGAAGTTGAGTAGGAAAAAAGAAAAAAAGAAAGGTTAATTTTTACAGACAAGGTCATTTTCCTACCAGCTTGTTGAAAGTTATACATAAGCTTTTTTTGAGTTCGTATTTTTCGTGAATTGTGAAATTAAATATTGAAAAATTCCTTCATTACTTTTTACAAATCAATCACTCGTTTTAAAATTTTTTCGACACAACTCTTCTGATAATCTTCAGAAGAAGGGAATATAGAACGTATAAGCTGAAGCCCGCTAGAATCGTCAAGAAAGCTACAACATCCAAATAATAATGAGCAATAGTTCCCACTTGATTGATTGCTGGAACTTGAGAGCGAAGGTTTGGAAATCTGAAATTAGAGTTTGAATGTATTTGTTAATGTCTTTGTATACTTACTTCATGGCAAACTCCAAATTTTTCATAAGATTTTGTTTTGGATCAATAGGTTGATTGGAGAGAACATCTAGTAGAGTTTGCGCGTTGTTTTTGTACCTTAACAATGTTATTTCTCTTTGTGAATATTTAAAGTATCATTCACTTCAAATCATAGACCAAACTTCTAACAGCGCTGTTCAACTTTTCCGGATTCTTAAGATCATATTTACTGAATGCAATTGCTCCTCGGCGCCTAGCCAACATGTCGGCTTTATATGGCTGAACTCCGAATATTGGAACCATTAATGCAGGTTTACCAGAATACGCCACTTCAGTAGTACTTCCCAATCCTCCATGGGTAACGAACGCTTTTAATCGTTTGTCAGCCATAAGAGCGGGTTGGGGCACCCATTTTTTTCAAATGAACATTTTTTGGAAGCCTCTTCTAGAACTTCACATTATCTTTTTCATACTTCCAGATAAATGTAACATCTGGAAGGGTTTCGAACATTTTGATGATTCCTGCTTTAAAGTTATCCGGCATCTGGAAAGATCGGATCACAGACCCAAATGAGATAAGAACCATGGATTCTCTTTCTTGCAAAATCTTCTCGTAGTCTTCTGGCAACGCGGTTTTTGGTTTGTTTAGATCTACAGTAATCCCTCCAACCTGAACTATAGTCGCAGTTGTTGGAACAGCAAAATCCAGATAGGGTTTTGAGTTTGTAATGTAAATTGGAGATTGTTTGACTAAATCCTTCGAGCTTGGTAATGGTTTTCCAACAGCTTTTTCAAATACTTTTTGTTGATGATAACCGATTGAATCAGTGTTCAGATCGAACAAAAAATTTCGATAAACATCATTCAGTCTGTCAAGGAATCCAGCATCTGGAGCCATCTTGGATCCACTGTGCTGAATGTATCCCAGAAGAGATGGTTGGCCAAAAATGTCCATAGTATTTGTGAATCGCACAGCAGGCATGATAGGGATACAAGGGAAGTCGATGAGATGAGCAAGATCTGAAAAATTGAACATTTGAAATTTGAGATAATTGAGTTGAAAGTGAACGTATAGTTTGGACTTCTATTAGAGCAAATATATTATGTTTTTAAACTCACAAATTCCAGAGATTTCGATTGCGACATCATACTGGATGATTGAAAAATGGATCATCCCAAAACATTGGAAAAGTTTCCGAATTCGCATGAAGAAGCTCTTCATAGTGATCAGGAAAATAGTCAATTATCGTAATGTTTGTTTTTTGACGAGACCCTCTGTATTATGGTTTATATAATATGGTCTGAACAGTGTCTGAAAACAATATTTACGTTTTTTGTCATATTTGGTCATATAGTCTTACCACATTATGGCCATGATCCGCAATAATATTAGCCATCAAGCTTAGAAATTTCACATAACTATACGCGAATACCGAGTTGTAGATCAAAATATTTTTAGCGTGAGCCGAAATGAGCAGTAGGAAAATAAGAAAAATAATATTCAAGTGCATTTTGGATAGACCGGCCAGACATATTATTTTCCCTTTTTTATACTTGTTATCTGAAAAACCGAATGTTGTGCTAGTTGTAGTTCCTAGTTTTTATTTTGAGTACATTTGTCATTTTCATAAAACAGTGTTTTGTAGGTGGAGAATCAGATGATGTAACGGAGATATTTAGAAGACACAGATCTTGAATTAGATGACAATTAATTATTTTTGATCGTTTGGGCGCATTCTTTGTACACAATTGATTGAAATTGAGTAGAAAAAAGTACGAAAAAAATGATGTTATTCACAGAGAAGAACATGTTCTTATCATTTTGTTGAAGTTTGTGTGATGTTTGAAAGACAATACGGTTATTAAAAAACAAATCATTGTTCAGTCTGTCAATGCGGTTTTCTAAAACGTCAAGTTGATTCATTTTTTAGTTCAATCGAATTATTTATACTTAAAATTTAATTTCAAAACAACATTAAAGTTTTTTTGAGATCAGCTAACAAATCAAATTATTCACTCTTGACTTTTTTTGATACAAGCCGAATTGGCAATTTACAAATGATTATGTATGTTCCATATACAGAAAGCACAGCAAAAATGGCAATGAACGCAATAGCATCCAAATAATAATGAGCAATTATTCCCACTTGATTGATTGCTGGAATTTGAGATCGAAGATTTGGGAATCTGAAAATTGAGTTTCATTTTGCAATTTGAGAATATGAAATACTTACTGCATAGCAAACTCCAGATGCTTCATGAGATTCAGTTTTGGATCAATTGGTTGGTTTGAAAGGATTTCCAGAAGCTCTTGGGCTTTCTCTTGATACTTTGGATTTGTAATCATTGCTTTCATAGTTCTAGTCAATTTTTCTCCGTCTTGTAGATCGAATTTATCGTAAGCAATCGCTCCTCCATGCCGTGCCAACATCACTGCATTCCACGGTTGATCTCCGAAAATTGGAATCATAAGAGCAGGTTTTCCAGAGTATGCGACTTCCATCGTACTTCCTAACCCTCCATGAGTCACAAAAACTTTCACTCTTTTGTCAGCAAGAAGAGCAGGTTGTGGGACCCATTTCTTCAGATGGACATTTTTGGGAAGTTTATTTTTTAGTTCCACATCATCCTTCTCATATTTCCAGATAAATGTGACATCGGGGAGAGACTGAAACATTTTGATAAGTCCTGCTTTGAAGTTATCCGGCATTTGGAATGATCTGATCACAGATCCAAAAGATATAAGAACTGTAGATTCTCGCTCATTGAGAATTGGAACGTATTCTTCTGGCAACTTCCCCACATGCTTCATCTGTTTCAAATCCATAGTTATACCTCCTACATGAACAATTGTAGCAGTTGTAGGGACAGCAAAATCCAGATAAGGATTCGAATTAGTTATGTAAATTGGTGATTGCTTGATCAAATCCCTCCAGTGTGGAACTGGTCTTCCGATTGCGTTCTCGATGAATGTCTGCTGAAGATCTGACATACGTTCCATGCAGCTGAGCATCAAGAAGTTCCGGAAAACGTCATTGATACGATCGAAAAGTCCTGCCTCTGGAGCCATATTAGATCCAATGGCTGGAAGATATCCCAGGGATGATGGCTGACCGAACAGTTCATTGAAAGTTGTGAAACGAACAGCAGACATGATCGGGATACATGGAAGTTCAAGAAGGTGAGCGATATCTGAAAAATTGTTCAAGGAATTAGGATAAAAGTATTTAGAATTCTTACAAAATCCGGTGATTTCAAAAGTCTCAGAAATCACCACATCGAATTTCTTGCTTCTCAACTCATCCAACGTTTTTTGATCTTTCAAAAGTTCTGAAAATTGTTTTTCAGAAATTTCAAAATCTCGAAATATGAAACTCACGAGCTGCTGTCCTCTCGAATTGTAAAACTAGAGATCTAGGCATCATGAACGCTTGAAGAACAGGGTTGTTCATCAAATGAGAATCCCAGAACCCTGGAAAAGTTTCTGTCTCCAGTTTTTCAAGTTCCTCGTAATGGTCGGGGTAGTAGTTGATGATCTGAAAAGTTAATTAATTTCATCGCTAAGTGTTTTTTTGGTCTACCTCAACGTTTTTATTTTTGACAAGCCCTTCCGTGTTTTTCATGGCATTATGGAATGGTTGGAAGAGAGTCTAGAAAATTGTTAATGGATTTTTTTAATTAATAAAAATTCGTACCACATTGTGCCCATGATCAGCGATGATATCAGCCATTAGACTGATAAACTTGACATGGCTAAACCCGAAAATTGGATTAAAAATCAGAATATTCTTCCCAGAGGAAACGCCGAGGAAGAATAAAAAAGTCAATAGGTTTGTCGTATGCATTTTGGCCAAACACACTGGCTAGACTCTACTATCTGGTCTTTTTATACCCATTTCTTATCAATTAACCATGTTTTGGGCAGAGTGTAGTGAATGTGCTAGTTGTAGTCTAACGATTAATTGTAAAACAAAAATCAAAATTTTTTTTTTGATTTGTGCCTTTTTGTGACATTGATAACGACATAAGCTTGTACTGCACAAAAATGTATGATTTTTTCTACTCAGGGTCATTTCTTTACCATACAATTTTTTTTGAAATTTCAGTCAGTTTTATTTTTCTTTGCGATCAACCTAATTGAAAATCTACGGATAATTTTGAAAATTAGATATAATGCAAAAATTATTGATAATCCAAAAAATGCAATAACATCTAAATAGTAATGAACTATCATGCCGACTTGACTGATTTCCGGAATTAGTGATCGAAGATTTGGGAATCTAAAAAAGATAGTGTTCCTTTTGAATGAAGAAGCATTGCAACTTATTGAATGGCAAACTCCAAATGCTTCATGAGATTCAGTTTTAGATCGATTGGTTGGTTAGACAGGACTTCTAGGAGCTCTTGGACTTCCTCTTGATACTTTGGATTCGTAATAATCTCTTTTATAGTTCTTGTTAATTTTTCTCCATCAGGAAGATCAAACTTATCATAGGACACCGCTCCTCCATGCCTAGCCAACATCATTGCATTTTGGGGTTGGTCTCCAAAAATTGGAACCATTAGTGCTGGTTTGCCAGTGTATGCAATTTCCATTGTACTTCCCAATCCTCCATGAGTCACAAATACTTTAACTCTGTGATCAGCTAGCAGTGCAGGCTGAGGGACCCATTTCTTGAGGTGGACATTTTTTGGAAGTTTTTTCTGAAATTCAGTGTCGTCCTTTTCATATTTCCAGATAAATGTGACATCTTGAAGTGACTCGAACATTTTGATGAGTCCTGCTTTGAAGTTCTCAGGCATTTGAAACGATCTGACATTGGATCCGAATGAGATCAAAACTGTAGACTCTCTTTCTTGCAAGATCTTCTCGTACTCTTCTGGTCGATCCATTGTAATTCCTCCAACATGAACAATTGTAGCAGTTGTAGGAACAGCAAAATCCAGGTAAGGATTCGAATTAGTGATATAAAGTGGAGACTGCTTCACTGGATCTGTCCAGTATGGAACTGGCCTTCCAATTGCGCCCTCAATCATTTTGGTTTGCAGTTTTGCAATTCTTTCCATCACAACCCTGTCGGAAAATTTCATGTATAAATCATTGAGCCGATCCCACAAACCAGATGTAGGAGCCATTCGAGAGCCAATCTGGAGTTGGTTTATATTATTGCCCAACTACGCATTTCATTACAACCCTTCTTTTTTCCTGGGGCTTTAATGTAAGGGGTACTTCAATTAGAGGGACACTTCATTTTCAGGTGCCCTTCTAATACATGTTTTACAGGAATCGCTCAATCTAATTAACAAAAAAGAAGGATTAGTTATGCAAAAATGGTTGGAAAAGCTAAAGTTTGGAAGCTATCTTCTTATCATTTTAATGCTTATTTCGTGGGAACTAAAAAATGAAATTGGCTTCAACCTGGGGTACATATCCAAGGTTTGATGGTTGTCCGAAAAGTTCATTGAAGGTTGTAAAACGAACAGAGGATACGATAGCGAAACAAGGTAGGTCAAGGATATGTGCAAGATCTGGAAAATTTACTGAACATTCTTATTCACCAAAAAGACTTACAGAAGCCGGATAGCTCCAAAGTTTCAGCAATTGCAACATCAAACTTTTTTTTCTTTCAATTTCTCATGCAATTCTTTGTCGGAATGATCTCTGAACAAAACTACACACCAGCTAGTTTTTGAGGATCATTACTTACGCCTATCTGTCCGTTCTAACTGTTTTACCATCATTTTAGGCATGAAAAGAGCCATAAGAACTCGATTATTCGCAAGTGGAGAGTCCCAGAATATTGGAAACGTTTCTGTTTCCGTTTTCAATAGCTCTTCATAATGATCAGGGTAGTAATTAAGAACCTGAATGTGTGAAACATTTAAATAATTGCTCGAGAACAAATTACCTCAATATTTTTGTTTTTAACCAAGCAATCAATGTTTTTCAGTGCAGAATGAAACGGCTGGAATAATGTCTGTAATTATATGTGATTTTAGAAAATTTAGAATTTTTATCAGACCACATTATGACCATGGTCGACAATAACATCTGCAAATTGGCTTATGAACTTGACGTGACTGAACCCAAAAATTGGATTTATGATCAGTATATTTTTCCCATGAACTATTCCGAAAATCAATAGAGGAAATAACAGGCGCATCTTGACAGAACAGGAAGTGGCGGTTGAATTTTTTGTATACTTTCCTAATCGAATGACGAGAAAGTTGTTTTTTATGAGTTTGTGAGATGAACAATGGTCTTTTTTATTTCATTAAAGGAGACAAAGATCCTTGATACTCAATAACTAATCAGTTTTAGTTTTTTTTACCGATAAGTTTCACAGAAATTCTAAAGAATAGCTTGAAAAGTAAGTAGAATGATAATGCAAAGGATGAAGTTTTTCGTGTAGTTATTGAGATTGAAGTTTGATCGTTTTTAGGTTCTTGTAATCTTTTTTATAATATGAAACGCTAGACGCGTCTGTTGGTCCAGGTGTCACTCTATCGACTTCTTGGGTGTTAAATATCATTTTGGCTGCCACCAAAACTGAACACTGGACCTTCCGCACCATAGCTGCGCATCAGAGTTGTGAGGAAGTGAAATTTTGGAACTCGGAAGTCGGAAGTCGGAAGCAAATTTTCTAATTAGGAAGTCGGAAGTAGGAAGTCGGAAGTGAAATTTGCAACTCGCAGTCGGAAGTAGGAAGCCGGAATTAGAAAGTCGGAATTAAACTTTCGAAAATTTAGCTATTTTGGTAGCCTACGGTTATTTCAGACCATTTTTTATATTATTCGCGGTAATTTCGGCAATTTTTTTTATTTTTATGATCGAAAACGGACAAATTTTGCAGATTTTCTGCAAAAAGTCGTTGGCGACATTCGAGAATTAGAAGTCGGAAGTAAAGTGCGTTTTTCGTAATTCGGAAGTCGGAAGTAGGAAGTAAAATTTGTTTCTCGGAAGTCAGAAGTAGGAAGTAGGAAGTAAAATTTGTTTCTCGGAAGTCAGAAGTGGGAAGTCGGAAGTCGGAAGGGAAAAATGCCCGGAAGTCGGAAGTCGGAAGTCGGAAGTAGGAATTCCCGACATCTCTGCTGCTCATGCACAAAGTTGATGCGGACCACGAGGGAAGAGGGGAAGGAGGGCGTAGATGTTCCCATTGAGGAATGAAACCGAAATTGAGGAGAGGAGCAGCGAATCATGAAGACAAAAATTGAAGGAGTGCGCCGAAGGACCACCAGCCATCTTTTTGAAGCGTCGGAGGCGCGGCAAACAGTTTTCTGGTTTTAACAAATGGACGTTTTTTTGAAAATAATAACCAAAGAATATAGGAATGTTCACCAAAATTCAAGTGACAGTATCTTACATTTTTCACTAATCGAATAAATTGAAGCAAATGTGAAACTTCAAATAAGAGTCCAATAAGAACATGGTTGTTCCTGTTAAGAAAACAAACATGTTTATTTTTCTGGAGAATTGAATAAGGCATTACATAATTATCGAAACCGGTTTATTCAACGAACAAAAAACAGAGATCCTTGACACTCAACAACTAATCAGTTTTAGTTTTCTTACTTATAAGTTTCACAGAAAATTTGATAAAAACCTTGAAAAGTAAGTAGAATGCTAATGCAGAAGATGAAGCCAAAAACAAAACAACGTCTAAATAGTAATGAGCAATTAGTCCGACTTGATTGATTTCAGGAACTTGAGATCGAAGATTAGGGAATCTGAAAAAAAAGTGTTCTGAATTTCCTAGAAACGTTACAACTTACTGAATAGCAAACTCCAGATGCTTCATAAGGTTCAGTTTTGGATCGATTGGTTGATTATACAGAATTTCTAAAAGCTCTTGGGCTTTCTCTTGATACTTTGGATTCGTAATAATCTCTTTTATAGTTCTTGTTAATTTTTCTCCATCAGGAAGATCAAACTTATCATAGGACACCGCTCCTCCATGCCTTGCCAGCATCAATGCATTGTGATGTTGATCTCCAAAAATTGGAACCATTAGTGCTGGTTTTCCAGTGTAAGCGATTTCCATTGTACTTCCCAATCCTCCATGGGTAACAAATACTTTAACTCTGTGATCAGCTAGCAGTGCAGGCTGAGGGACCCATTTCTTGAGGTGGACATTTTTTGGAAGTTTTTTCTGAAATTCAGTGTCGTCCTTTTCATATTTCCAGATAAATGTGACATCTGGAAGTGACTCGAACATTTTGATTAATCCCGCTTTGAAGTTATCGGGCATTTGGAATGATCTGATTACAGATCCAAAAGATATCAAAACTGTTGACTCTCGTTCTTGCAAGATCTTCTCGTATTCTTCTGGTAGTGGTCCCACATTTTTCATCTTCTTCAGATCCATTGTAATTCCTCCAACATGAACAATAGTTGCTGTAGTGGGGACGGCAAAATCCAGGTAGGGATTGGAGTTTGTAATGAAGACTGGTGATTGTGTTATAAGATCCTTCCATGATGGAACAGGTCTCCCCAATGTTTTTTGAAACAATTCATTCTGATATTGGAAAATTCTTTCGAATCCCAAGACATCAAAATATTTTCTGTAGACGTCGCTAAGACGATCCAGGAATCCAGCATCCGGCGCGCCTTTTGAACCATCTCGTGTGATGTATCCAAGGGCAGATGGTTGACCAAACAATTTATTGACGACTTCAAAACGAACGGCGGAGTATATGGGAATGCATGGAAGTTCAAGAAGATGAGCAAAAACTGAAAAAAATGGACTTGAATGTTTTAGGAGCTCCCTTATAACCGACTTACAAAATGAAGCTGCTCCAAATGTCTCCGCAATTGCCACATCGAATTTTCTGCTCTTTAATTCTGCATGCAAATTTGTATCCAGGTAGAGCTGCCTGTCAGTTTTTTCGAACTCGTTAGCTAGCATTTTTGGCATCATGAAGGAAGAAAGAACTGGATTATTGACGAGATGCGAGTCCCAAAACACTGGGAACGTTTGAGCTTCAGATTTTTGCAAGTCTTCATAATGATCGGGATAGTAGTTGATAATCTCGATATTCTTGCTTTTAACCAACCCGTCAAGGTTTTTCATAGCAATATGGAATGGTTGGAATAATGTCTGAAATAAGTTTCTTGACTTATTGAACAAGGAAAAAGGGTGAGTTTATAATAAATCAAACTCACCACATTGTGTCCATGGTCGGCTATAACATCAGCCATTTTACTTATAAACTTGGCATGGCTATACCCGAAAATCGGGTTGATGATCAGAATATTTTTCGCATGGACAGTTCCAAAGAGGAAAAAAACAAACGTAAGTAGACAATGCATTACGGCGGAAAACACAACTTGAAGTCTATTGCCGGTCTCTTTTTATACCCCCGACCAAAAGAAAATGACCGCGCCTTGTGACGATTATAGGAGTTGTAGTTTTTCAGGTTAGTGTAGCGTGTAGTGATAAGTGGAAACGGACACTATTGTGGTTTGTCCCAAATTGTTACCGAAAGACATAAATGATTATTGACAGGTCAAATAGTGGTGATAAGTTTTCTGTTTCGCTGATCAGTATTTTTTTTCTGAAATCTGTAAAATGAAATTTGAATGGACTTTGGATGGTAAGCGTCTGAAACGGGGAGAAGGCACTCCCTGAATTCCGGCAAAAAATCCAGCGAAACGTGGGCGGAGTCATGGGGCAGAGCCTAAATTGCAACCCTGGCACCGTTTTGCCTCATGGTTTTTCTCATGACCGTATCCAAATCTGATAAAAACCCGTACAGGCAAAACCGTGCCTGGGTTGCAATTTAGGCCCCACTAAGGCTTCCATTGGGTCGGGAAATTTAGCCGAACGACCGACCCCGCCGACCGACATCCGACCGAACTGACCGATCGGTCGGCGCGCCGACCGTTTTCGTGCATTTGCGCGTCAACGTGTTTGCATACGCTGCATTGTATTTTACGACAAACTACTCACTAAAATCCTCGTTTGTCGGCTCCTGGACGTTTCAGAACCCGATGTTTCGGAACCACGACGTTTCAGAAACAGACAGTTCAGTACCCGACAGTTCAGATCCCGACGTTTCAGAACCCGACGTTTCAGAACTTTTCTGCATTTTTGTATAGTGGTTTTTGCGCACCAGATGAGCACTGCTCACTTCAATTTTGTGTTTTTCTGTTTTTTATTCATTCTCATCTACCGTACTCCAAATAATGATAGGTTTACACTGGGTATCTCTCAAAAAATCGAAAAAATTGAACTATTCAAGAACGATGTCTAGAAGTACGCAATAATTTTTCCGGCGAATAGAAGTCTCATTTTGAATGGTTTTATTAATGAAATCGTTTTTTAAAAGTTCAACTTTTTCGATTTGTTGAGAGATACCCAGTGTGAACCTATCACTATTTGGAGTACGGTAGATGAGAATAAACAAAAAAGCAGAAAAACACAAAATTGAAATGAGCAATGCTCATCTGGTGCGCAAAAACCACTATACAAAAATTCAGAAAAGTTCTGAAACGTCGGGTTCTGAAACGTCGGGTTCTGGACTGTCGGGTTCTGAACTGTCGGGTTCTGAAACGTCGTGGTTCCGAAACGTCGGGTTCTGAAACGTCCAGGAGCCCGTTTGTCGTAAAATAAAGTGTTTCGTACGCAAAAATTCGTGTTTTCATGCGCAAAGGCACGAAATCGGTCAGCTCGGTCGGCTGTGGGTCGGCTAGGTCGGTGGTCGGTCGGCGGTCGGCGATTTTCGACCGAACGAAATGGAAACCTTAGACCCCACCCCTTGACTCCGAGTAAATGGTTTTTCAACAAAAAAAAACTTTGAGTAGTTATCTTCTCATTAGAGCGCAACAGCATGCTGCCATTTTTTCTTATCGTCTAATATGACGCAAGCCATGTGGTGTAATTCCGTTCAGACACAAAAACAAACATTTATTGGTCAAACACACGTAACAGAGATCAAAGTACCTAGTCAGTTTTTGTCTTTTCTCCCGCAAACCGTCTCAAAATTCGTTTAACCAGTTTGAAAGATAAATAGGCAAAGGCAATGCCAAGGATACAAAGGAACAAAACGACATCCAAATAGTAATGAGCAATTAGTCCGACTTGATTGATTTCAGGAACTTGAGATCGAAGATTTGGGAACTTTATGGCGAAATCCAAATGGGTCAAGAAATTATGAGTGGGGTCGATTGGCTGGTTGGATATAACATGGAACAATGTTTCGGCGTTTTGCTTGTATCTGAAAAGAGAATTGGATTTTTAAATTTTAATACTTTGGAACGCTCACTTTTGATTAGAGATCATTTCTTTGATAACTCCTGCCAACTTCTTTCCATCTGGTAGATCAAATTTGCTATAGGCAAGTGCTCCTCCGTGTCTTGCCAACATGTTTGCGTTGTGATTTTGATCTCCGAAAATTGGAACCACAATTGCTGGTTTGCCGGTGTATGCCACTTCCATTATACTTCCTAATCCTCCGTGGGTCACAAACACTTTAACTCTATGATCAGCTAACAGTGCAGGCTGAGGGACCCATTTCTTGAGATTGACATTTTTGGGAAGCCTCTTCTTAAATTCAGTGTCGTCCTTTTCATATTTCCAGATAAATGTGACATCTGGAAGGGACTCGAACATTTTTATCAAGCCTGCTTTGAAGTTCTCTGGCATTTCAAACGATCTAATCACTGATCCAAAAGATATCAGAACTGTAGACTCTCTTTCTTGCAAGATCTCCTCGTATTCTTCTGATAGTGGTTCCCCATTTTTCATCTTCTTCAAATCCATTGTAATCCCTCCTACATGAACAATAGTAGCAGTTGTAGGTACAGCATAATCCAGATAAGAATTCGAATTGGTGATGTAAATTGGGGACTGCTTCACTAGATCTTTCCAATATGGTACTGACCTTCCAATTGCTTCTTCAATGAATTGGTTCTGGTAGCTATTCAGTCTCTCCTGTGCGATAATTCCCCAAAATGTTTCAAAGACATCGTTGAGCCTATCAAAGAATCCAGCTTCTGGAGCACCCACGGAGCCCATCTGAGGGACGTGTCCCACAAAAGATGGCTGACCGAAAATTTGATTGAAAATGGGATAACGCACTGTAGACATCATTGGGATGCATGGGATGTCGAGGAGATGAGCAAGGTCTGAAAATTCGAAACTCTGAATTTCTGATTGCAGTTTAAGATTCCTACATATTCCACTCAATTCCCAAGTCTCCGCCATAACCACATCGAATTTTTTGCTCTTCAACTCATTGATCAAATTCTTATCGGAAAGAACCTCTGCAAACAAACCAGTTTATTTCAAAACAACTCATTTCAGTCTCACCCATCGCTGTTTTTTTGAACTCTCCTCCTAGCACTGGAGCAAGCATGAAAGCTCTTAAAACTGGGTTACCAATGAGATGAGAATCCCAAAACATAGGAAAAGTTTGCGTTTCTTTTTTCAGAAGTTCATCGTAATGGCTGGGATAATAGTTGAGGATTTCAACATTTTGGTTTTTCACTAATCCATCTAAATTTTTCAGAGCGAGATGATAGGGTTGGAAGAGGGTCTGAAATTTTCAAAAAAATATATTAAAATTGAAATTTCGAGATAATTTAAAAACCTTACCACATTATGACCATGGTCCGCGATAATATCTGCGAGTTTACTGATAAATTTGACATGACTGAATCCAAATATTGGATTATGTATCAAAATTTTCGAAGAGTTTCCGTAGCCAACTAATAAGAGGAACAAAACAAAACAGGCATGTTTTATTATCATTGCGAGTGAAAACTGGTCAGACTGTCTCTCGTTTTCTTTTATACTCTACACTCTCTAATGTTGAGTGAGATGACTCTTTTTCGTGCTTTGTGTCCTTTGGAAATTGTGATTTGTGAAAATTGGTGATTGAAAAGTTCAATAAATCAGTCAGGGCTCTTATGAAAAAACAACCGGGAACGGAAAAATAAAAAAGGATTTTTACTGTATTTGCTCAAATAGAAGCTTTTCCTATATGTGAAATTTGAACTCAATTTTCTCGGTTCCTACAGAAAATATCAAAAAGTGGTTAACTGATAAATTATTTATCATAATATCCCCAATATTTTATCAGCTGACAATTTTTCTCCATCTCTCAAAGGAACGGAGATAATTGAGCTCAAAGTGTAGGTGGGCTTCTATTAAAGCACATGTCAATAAAACTTGTAAAATCTTGAAAAATGAAAGCGAAAAGATCTCGACAGTGGTCTGTGCATGGACCCTTCTAGAAGGTTCTCAAAGTATATGTAAATTCCCACCAATACTGAAGGTGTTAGGCTAAAAAGCATCGGAATGGAAAACTCAGATTTTCAGTTTGGGCGGGAATTCAAAACACTTTTTTCGAATTTTGAAAACCTTCAAGAAGTCTCCAGGAATGCCGGATTTGGAAGATGTTGAATTTAAGTAAAACATGGGGAGACATGAAAATTTTAAGTTTTTTTTGGAGTTACTGTTTGCTTTCTGGGATTGTTCGGCAGCCTAAGCCACCGTATCTTAGCTGGTAGCATTTCCAGCAATGTACCCACAAGTTCAACACCTCGAGAGGCACACATATGAACAAAATTTCGAGAAAACTACTTTCTCATTCAACACATCTTTAAAGGAAAATGCCCGGTGTTTTGCTAATGTCCTGTCCAGTAGACAGCATTTACCGTAAATGCTCTAACAGACGCTCACCCTCTATGTGCAATTCGAGCTCTATTATCTCGGTTCCTTTGGAAGATATCAAAAATGTGTCGACTGATAAAATGTTTATCATAAAATAACCAATATTTTATCAGTTGACAAAATTTTGATATCTGTCATAGGAACCGAGATAAATGAGCTCAAAGTATTCGGACAGGGGCTTCTACTAGAGCATTTACGGTAAGTGGGAAAATAGAAAACTTCTCGGCTGTCGGCTTGCAACTTCTGGACGGAAGGACGGATCTTGGTCAGAATTTGGTCAGACGCTGCCCACTGGCTGCAGTGGGACGGACAATGGTCGGATTTTGGCCGGAATTTGAAGGCGCTGCGTGTTAAAAGGTCGGAAGCTGGCCGATAGTTTGTCGGATCTTGATGGGCTTCCCACAATGTCTTTGTCGTAATCTGACCAAGTTCCGGCCAGAAGTAGCCGGCGACGCCTGAGTTCTTAAAGTTTTTATCATTTTTCTCATCTCCCACCTCTCAGCTCACCAAATTTATTTATCGAAAAATCTTGCAACAAATTGAAACAATGCATTGGGTCACTTTCTCTAGACCCTTGATTCCCTCTCTCAACAGGTCATTAGAGTCCCCTCTCCCGGAGGTTCACGCACCCCCACTCGATTACTGTTTAAACAGCTATCATCGTCACTTCTCGCTGGACCGTCGGTGTGGACAAACAACCCAATATCCCTTCAGTTATACTCATCATTAGCTCATCTTTATCTTTTTGGATATAAAATATGTACATTTCGAAAATTATGTCAAGTTTCGCTTCTTTTTCATTGCTCATTGTTTTCAATTCACACCTTCCGTCCTTCTCTTTCTCCCATTGCTCATGTTCATCCGTTGACCAAATAGATCGCCTGTGCTAAGCACCCATGTTTTGTTATGTTTTTCCGCATCTTCTTGTTCTTTTTCTCAACCTTGCTCATTTTGTCACATCGTGTGGTGTTCAGATTTCCTCGTTGAATGGAAAGTCAGTTGGGAAATGTGGAAATCTATCCACCATCACCTCCACCGCCGCCAAACCGAAACGACGACGACGACACCAAAAGAGGGATGTAGGTATATGATTTTGATGATTAAAAAGTAGTCCAAATTCTGCTTTCAGGTTGTTCGACGTTCCCTGGATCATAATTCTTATCCAATTCATTGTCATCCTTGCACTAGTTCTTGGTCTCTTTGCATTCTTCCTCACCAGATCAGAATCTTCTACTCCATCTGTGTATTCCACAAGGACTTATCAAAATTTCGAACTTCAAACTTTATCTCCCAGCAGTTCACCATTGACATTCAGAAGGCGTTACAAATCCTCCACAGAGACTCCTTCAACAATCAACTTTGATTTCTCGGAGGATCTGGAACCAACGCTATCTCCAGTTGTTCTCCCAATGGAAGTCATGACCCCTGCTTCGACAACAAGCAAGTTTACAAATGGATATCAAGTCAAATAATATACTACTTTCCAGAATCCCATCAAAGCACAATTTTGGAAAATGTCAATAGTGTAGAAGTATTTGAAAATGACGAAAATCTTCGGGCCGCGGTGTTCACATCTTCTAAAATTTGTTCAGAAATCGGAAAGTCAATTTTAGTAAGAGGAGGGAATGCAGTTGATGCTGCAATTGCAGCCAGTTTCTGTTTGATGGGTGGTCTTCCCAATAAAGCAAGTTTGGGAGGTGGGATGATGATGACAGTGAAAAGGAAGAATGGGAATGTGACAACGGTCATTGCAAGGTAAGGATAATCATTTACATGAAGTACGAGCCAGTGAGATATCCAACAAAGTACTTCTCAGCGAATTTCCGTCAATTTTGATGATATTCAGAAGTCTGGAGCTCGGTTGTCAAGTTTCCGATCACTTTGAAAATTTCGGAGGGTGAAAAATAGACTTAGATTGAAAACTTTGCATTTACACAATTTCTTGAAAATTCCTAGTTTTTCAGCTTTTTGCCGATTTCTCAGAGACACTCGTTTTTGCCTTAAAACTGTAAGTCAACTTTAAAGGCGCATATCTCCAAACCGGCAAAAGCTATTGAATTTATGAAAAACACATAAATATAGAACGTAAAATCTTACACATTTTGCAATTTACACATCTTGAGTAAAATCTGCCGTTTTTGAGATATGCGCCTTTAAAGTGAGCATACCTTCCTTTGCGCTCTTGTTTTGTACGGGTGCGCCGGGTGGGTCAACTTGAAAGACGCATATCTCAAAAACGGTAGATTTTACTGAAAAATGTGTAAATTGCAAAATGTGTATAATTTTACGTACTACATTTATGTTGCTTTCATAAATTCAATAGCTTTTGCCGATTTTGAGTTATGCGCCTTTAAATTTGACCTACCCGGCGCCCCCGTTCCTGCGACAAAGGAAGAGCGCAAGTAAGGATACGCTCTCTTTAAAGGCGCATATCTCAAAAACGGCGGATTTTGCTAAAAATGTGTAAACTGCGAAAATGAGTAAAATTCTATGTTCTACATTTATGTTTTTTTCATAAATTTCATAGCTTTTGCCGATTTTGAGTTATGCGCCTTTAAAGTTGACCTACCCGGCGCCCCCGTTCCTGCGACAAAGGAAGAGCGCAAGTAAGGATACGCTTTCTTTAAAGGCGCATATCTCAAAAACGGCGGATTTTGCTAAAAATGTGTAAACTGCAAAAATGAGTAAAACTCTATGTTCTACATTTATGTTTTTTTTCATAAATTTCATAGCTTTTGCCGATTTTGAGTTATGCGCCTTTAAAATTGGATTAGTCCAAAAACGAGTGTCTTTGAGAAATCGGCAAATAGCTGAATAATTAGGAACTTTCAATATTTCCGTGTTTTCAATCCAAATCTGTTTCCCATCCTCCGAAACTTTCAAAGTGATCAGAAACTTGACATCCGAGCTCCAGACTCCTGAAAATGCTCTGAGAAACACTTATGAAAAATAAATTTTGGGCAACTTATGGACCGGTACTGTACTTCCAACGGATTATTAGTTTTTTCTCAGAGAAAGTGCTCCAATGAATATCAACCTAGAAGAGCTCAAAAAGAACCCAGAACTCAGCCACGTTGGTCCAAAAGCTTCAGGAACCCCGGGTGTCCTCAATGGCCTGTATCGTGCATTCCAAAAGTTTTCATCCAATCGAATCCAATGGAAACACTTGGTCACCCCCACTATTCAACAATGCAATAAAGGATTCGATATCAATGAGGACTTCAAAAACAGATCCAATGCACCTGCTCTAGCCTCCTTTTTCAAAGCAAATATGCGGAATAACAAGCTATTCTGCAATGGATTATCTTCTATACTGACTGAAATCTCGGACTACGAAAATCCATTAGATTCGTTTTATAAAGGAGAAATGGCACAGAAACTTGTAAAAGAAATTGGAGGTTATTTGGCGGATTCTGATTTGGAAGATTATGAAAGTGATATGGCTTCTGCTCTATGCACGGATATAGATGCTGACACCAAAGTTTGTGGACCAGGACCACCGTCTTCGTTTGCGGTACTAGCGAATACTTATTTAACGACAAAGAGTGAGTATCTTCAAAATGAGGAAAATTCCTGAATTTTGAAATTTTTAGACATGTCCAACTTGTCCAAAGTAAACGAGTTCGTGAAGTCTAGTCAAGGATTAACCCATAAAATCGGTGACCCGATGTTTGTAAAAAGCAGTAAGAAATATGCAGAAGAGTTGTCGAAAACTTCAAAACGAACAAGTGTGGAGACAAAAGAGATTCATGTAAATTTCAAGGAGAATGGGTCCACGGAAGTTTTCGTGATCGATGAGAATAATATGACTGTCAGTGTGACATTGTCGCTGGGAGATGAGTGAGTTGTAAGGAGAAAATAAGATCTTAATTTTTAAAAATTTTCCGTTTCGGAAATCTCATCTACTCCTCGTCGGGATTTTTCTGGAATAATAAAATGAGATATTTTGATATGAAAAATGATAATGTTCCGTTATCAATACAACCTGGGAAGGTACCAACGACAATGATTTCTCCCATTATTGTGGTGAAAAATAATTCGGTGAGTTTTTTTTACTCAAAAAATGGATTGATAATTTAATGAGCTCAAATCTTTGACAAACAGGCCACATGCTCAATCTTTGAACCCGTGCCACCCTATTCTTGAATTTTAAGCTCATCTATCTTATTTTCTATCGAAGATATGAAAAATATGCCAACTATGAAAATGTTGCTGACAATATGCCAAATATTTTATCAGTTGACAGATTTTTTATATCTTTCACAGGAACCAAGATAATTGAGTTCAAAGCATTCATGGTATTTTCAAGAACATTTTTAAAAAAATAGTGAACAATTCATTTTTCAACTTTTTTTCAAAGTAACGCCATGACCTTTGAAAATCTAGGTCATGACCAAGAAAAATTTCGGTCATGACCTAGAAAAATGTATGACCTAGAAAAATTTAAGTCATGAACTAGAAAAAAATCTAGGTCACGACCTAGAAAAAAGTAGGTCACGACCAGGAAAAATCTAGGCCATGACCTAGAAAAATTGGAGCCATGACCTGGAAAAATCTAAGTCATGATCTAAAAAATCTAGGCCATGACCTAGAAAAAAGTAGGTCACGACCTGGAAAAGTTTAGGTCAAGGCCTGGCAGCTTCCTTTTTTCCACGTGAACTCTTTTTTTTAAATCGTATATTTTCAAACTTTTATTGTTAAAAAGTGTTTGGTCACGTGTAAATTTTTTATATTTTTCTCAATGAAAAAAAGAGAATGACATCTTCTGAGAAACAAAACAAAGCATACTTGTAATCCGGGCCTTGCCATAATTTCAACTAAATCAGATATGATAGAGCT
>NC_013488.2:1831536-1926713 GCF_000004555.2 Caenorhabditis briggsae | reverse complement strand
CTCGCAGGGCCCGGCAGGCCCGGGGCGGGCTTGCTTTTTTTTTTGCTCCTTTTGCTCTGTAACTTTGTTCATAGATAAGATACAGTATTCCAAACAATACCGTTTTGTAGTACTCGTGGAGCTCTATCATATCTGATTTAGTTGATTCGAAAATATAGATTCTGAAAGAAGTTACGGTAGGGACCGCGTAGGCCCGGCAAAGGCCCGGATTACAAGTATGAAAAAAAAGATAAAATCAATATTCCAGGTTCTCGCTGTGAGCGGAGGTTCTGACTTACTTGGTCTTGTACACCTCCTTCGCGACATCACTCATCGAAACTACGACGCTTCAAAAGTTGCTCCGTCGCTTTTTGTGCAAAATTCTGCAATTTCCCTCAAATCTCCATCCTCTAATAAGTTTTCAATTACGGGCTATTGACATTTTGTATTATGTTTTTTTTCAGTTTTTGTTTCCTTGTCTTTCAGTTATTTTTAAACATTTATAAACATTTATACATTGATTATGACCCAAATATATTGGAAGAAAAATCACGAAAACCAAACTCCGAGAATCATTAAAATGATGAATTCCAACTTGTTCACAAATCCAGCTCCTTTTGTTGATGTTCCAATTGTAGTGGTAGTCGCTGCTACCGTAGTTGGAGTGGTGGTAGGCAATTCTGTAGTTAATGGGGTTGTAGTTGGCCAGCCGTCTCCAGCAAATGAGAAATATTGGCAATAAAATGTTCCGGGTCTATGAGATGTACTGTTTACAATCAACTGTGTAGCCTGTTCTTCGGTGTAGGTACTAACTGTATTGGGATACGCTAAGTTCCCAAAGTACGAGACTGAAACTTTCTCGCCCATCAGATACACACCGAATGTTCCCAATAAGGCGGAATGGGAGAACTGAAAAAAGGAATGCAATTTCTCTAACAGCTAAAACTGCACAACTTACAAACACTCCCGAAATTCCCGTTCTTGTTAGATCTGGCATGAAATTAACAACATGATCTTGATAAAGAAAGTCGTTCACAATCAATCCAGTAGTGTCAACAGCGGTAGTGTTATAGTTATCATTGCTCACATACTTTTTCGAAATTTGCATATTCACTGGACCCATAACCATGAAGTACCAGTAATCAAGTCCAATTTGGAGGGGCTCCACATTATCAAAAAATCTGAAAATTTTAGTTTCTATAAAATAAACGGTTTTAAGATATCTTACACTTTTGTATAGGTAATGTTAGAAGGTGATGTACCGTTAATAAGACTAATTGGATTCCTGAAGAACGTGTTGTTAGTGTACTCGTACCAATCGGTTGGTGGGATTCCCCATTGGAAATAAAGGTTTGTATTTGGGGATTGATTGATTCCAGTTACATATGAAGTGCGGAGTGGTTTGTCCAAATCTGCAGACACGTCGCCAAGCCACGTGTTCAGAATCACTACTGTAGACTTCATAGCGCTCGTGCTAATGGTGTGTTGATCTTTGATGACGTAGACGGAAAAGTTTGGATCTGAAAAAAATACAAATTGAAAGATCACTGGAAAATGTTACTTACCATCAGCTTGTGCTTTGCTAGTGACATAAAGATTTCCGGTCATACTGGCCATGACAGTGTCATTATTAGAAGTGTCGACTCGTAGATCTCCAGCTATGAGAAGACTTTTAGGGGATCCATCATCGTTGAAATCATTGAGTTTGTCTAATCTGAAAAGTGACGAAATACCAAAGAACCTGTAATAGAAGGGCCCTTATCTCAATTCCCATGCAAGATATCAAAAATGTGTCAACTGGCAAAAAATTTCTGATATTATGATGAAGAATTTATCAATTGACAACTTTTTTATATCTTTCACAAAAATCGAGAAAAACTTTATCAAAGTTAGAAACTAGGGGGGAGGCCTTCTAATACAGGTAGTAGTCCAACCATTCCGAAATATCCACTTACGTTAATGATGTTGCTCTGGTTGTGATAATGATATTTTTGAGGACGCTATTATCATCACTAGAAGCCAGATACAATTTTGCGCCTCCCTGAAATTCGACTTTTTTATGTTATCAAGTTCTGAAAATCTTACCTCTACACCATTTATAGACGAAGATAAACTTGACGAAAACTTGCTCAACGGCAAAATGCGTGGGTCTGATTTCACAAAAACAGCCAAAAGTATCAAAAAGAACAACCTCGTCATGTTGAATGAAAACCGCAAAAGTGGACGGCGAGACACATTTTATCCATTAAAAAACGGTGACTCGGTGTACTTGATAAGAAGAAGTATGATAGTGAAATAATTTTTTGTATGTGTATGTGTAATTTTCAGCACACATCATGTCGCCATTCTACTAGACAAACAGTCTGTAAGAAGAGTTTAGTTCAAGAGTTGTGAAGAAGATCGATTAATTTCATTCATGTGGGCTCTCATCAAGCCAGTTATGATTAGGTGTTTTTTGAATGACGTAATTATGGTTTTCGAAACATTTTTGCATAATATTGTGCAAAAATGTTTGAATGACTCATGGTTTAATATTCAGCGACACGCTCTTATCAATAAGAACCATAGTCGAAACGAATCGTCTGGATAATTTTCACAGAAGGAGTACAGAAGGAGTTACAGAAGAAGAAGGAGTTTAAGTACAATCGATTCATTTAAATTTCTACAAAGTTTATGTTCTGTAATCAGCTAAAAATCGAATCATTCATCCTTAGCTTTTTTTGATAGAAACCGGACCGGCAATTTACGAATGAGTCTGTACGAGCCATATACAGAAAGCATACCAAAAACAGCAATAAACGCAATAGCATCCAAATAATAATGAGCAACAAATCCAACATGATTGATTGCGGGAACTTGAGATCGAAGGTTTGGGAACCTGAAAAATTGAGTTTCATTTTGCAATTTGAGAATATGAAATACTTACTGCATAGCAAACTCCAGATGCTTCATGAGATTCAGTTTTGGATCAATTGGTTGGTTTGAAAGAATTTCCAGGAGCTCTTGGGCTTTTTCTTGATATTTTCGGTTCTCAACCATGTCTTTCATAGTTCTAGTCAATTTTTCTCCATCTTGTAAATCAAATTTGTCATAGGCAATTGCACCTCCATGCCTTGCCAACATCATTGCATTGTCTGGTTGGTCTCCGAATATTGGAACCGTTAATGCAGGTTTTCCAGAGTATGCGACTTCCATCGTACTTCCTAATCCTCCATGAGTCACAAAAACTTTCACTCTACCATCAGCTAAAAGTGCAGCTTGGGGGACCCAGTTCCTGAGATGGACATTTTTGGGAAGCTTCTTTTCGAATTCAGCGTCATCTTTCTCATACTTCCATATGAAGCTGACATCTGGAAGTGACTCAAACATTTTGATAAGTCCTGCTTTGAAGTTATCCGGCATTTGGAAAGATCTGATCACTGATCCGAAAGAGATAAGAACTGTGGATTCTCGCTCATTGAGAATCGGAACGTATTCTTTTGGCAACTTCCCCGCATGCTTCATCTGTTTCAAATCCATAGTTATACCTCCTACATGAACAATTGTGGCAGTTGTAGGGACAGCAAAATCCAGATAAGGATTGGAATTAGTTATGTAAATTGGTGATTGCTTGATCAAATCTTTCCAGTGTGGAACTGGCCTTCCGATTCCGTTTTCGATGAATGTCTGTTGGAGATCTGCCATCCGTCCCATCCAGTTCAGCATGAGGACGTTCCGGAAAATGTCATTGAGCCGATCAAAAAGTCCGGCTTCTGGAGCCATATTAGATCCAATATGAGGTACGTATCCCATGGCTGATGGCTGACCGAACAGTTTATTGAAAATTGAAAAACGGACAGCAGACATGGTCGGGATACATGGAAGGTCTAAAAGGTGAGCGAGGTCTGGAAACTGATGAATTGATTGAAAAGGAATTGTTTCGAAAACTTACGAAATCCAGTAAGTTCAATACTTTCAGATATTATCACATCGAAGTTTCTGCTTTTCAGCTCATCCAACACTTATTGATCTTTCAGAAGCACTGAAACATACTTCTTACTAAGGAAACTTTTCTGTGTGTGTGTCTGTGTCTGTGTGTCCGTCTGTCTCGGACATTCACTTGAATAACTCAAAGGGATGCGGAACTCCCATAGTGGTGTGTGGTATGTAGTCATCGACTACCGAGCGCACCATGTCTATGGTGTCCTGGGCCTTCCAGCTAACAGGGAACTTACTGGGTTGAGAATCGAAATTTTCAAAATAACGCTCAAGCTTTTTCTTAAAAAATCGACAAGATTTAACAGAAATCATCAGAATATTGAAAAGAAAAAATGCGTATGTTTTATCAGATGTGGGCTTCTATTGGAGAAATTACGGTATCCAGAAATTCCGATATTAGTAACAT
This sequence comes from Caenorhabditis briggsae, assembly GCF_000004555.2. Taxonomy (NCBI): domain Eukaryota; kingdom Metazoa; phylum Nematoda; class Chromadorea; order Rhabditida; family Rhabditidae; genus Caenorhabditis; species Caenorhabditis briggsae. Next base: position 1,922,350 of record NC_013488.2, on the reverse strand, counting down.
CTAAAATTAAAAAATTGAAATACTTCGGGCACTCGGAAAGTGGAAAACCTAGAAATTAGAAATACAACTGTAAGATACAGTGAACGGAAGCCAGGAGGTTGAGCCTCCAGGGGGCTGAAACCGACTGGTTTTTTCTACCCAAAAAAGTTCGAAGTTCTCCGGCATTTGGTTTGATCGGATCACTGATCCGAGTTAGATAAACACTGTAGGTTCTGAAACTCACGAACTGCAGTCCTCTGAAGTTGTGAAACTAGATACCTAGGCATCATGAACGCTTGAAGAATCGGATTATTCATTAAATGAGAATCCCAGAACATTGGAAAAGTTTCTGTCTTCCTCGTATTGGTCCGGATAGTAGTTGATGATCTGAAATGTTTGTTGGTCAATTTCAGGTTGTTCTTTGAACCGACCTCAATGTTTTCGTTTTTGACAAGCCCTTCGATGTTTTTCATTGCAATATGGAATGGTTGGAAGAGAGTCTAGAAGATTTCGAATGGATTATTACCAAAAAATAAATTGAAGACCTCACAACATTATGCCCATGATCAGCTATAATATCAGCCATTTTACTAATAAACTTGACATGACTAAATCCAAAAATCGGATTGAATATCAGAATGTTCTTTCCAGAAGAAACGCCGAGAAAAGAAGAAAATGCATTATTCGTTTACTTTTGGGAGAAAGAGAAAGTGAGGGAAAAGGAGGGGTGGAAAAGAAAAAGGAAAATATGTAGAAAGAATTGAAATATTATACCTGCGTTGTAGAAGGAAGAATTCTGGATGCTTGGAAGTTGGGAAATTGAGAGAAATAACGGAATTTCGGTCCGTGATTTTAAAAGTTTTCGGAAATCCGGAATCCGGAATCTGGAATACGAGATCCGGAATCCGGAATCCGGAATCCGGAATCCGGAATTCGGAATCCGGAATCTGGAATACGAGATCCGGAATCCGAAATCCGAAATCTGGAATCTGAAATACGAGATCCGGAATCCGGAATCCGGAATCCGGAATCCGGAATCTGGAATACTAGATCCAGAATCTGGAATCTGGTATCTGGAATACGAGATCCGGGATCCGGGATTCGGGTCCTGGGTCCTGGGTTTGTTGCTTTGTCTATAGATGATGAAATTCTACCAATCATTTTGAAGGTGTCAAATTCTGACGAAATTCAAAGACTTGAAATTTTTATCAGTGATAAAATCTGGAAAAATATTCTGGAAACTGTTTCGTTGAAAAAAAACCTGTAAAATTTTTGGTATAAAAAAGAGAGAAATTTTCATATTTTTTCAGACGTTTTTCCATTCATTTCTTTGTTTTACTGGCCTTCGAATTACTTTTTTTGAGGTTCAAGTTTCGAAATTTGTAAAAAAATTTAAAAATTCAAATTTATTTTTTCAGATTTTTTCCCCGAAAATCTGAGTCCAGTCCACCGAAATGCACCACGACGAAGCCATCAATCTGTACAAGTGCTTCCAAAAAACTCAAAAATCCAAAATTTTGGAATTCAAGGAATCCAGAAAGCCGACGTCTTCAATTTCGAAATTTCCAGAAAATTCTGGAAATTTTTCGAAAAAATCTCAAAAAACTTTTTTGTGATCATTCGAATTATTTCAATTAATAAAATGCTTTATTTGTGAATGAAATTGTTTTACTTGAAAAATTACAGAAAATTGAAAAAAATATACGAAAAAAAGATTTTTTACCACCATTTGAATTTCAAGTCCAGAAGTGGAATTTTCAGCCCAAAACCATCATTATCGTATTCGAATCCATAACCCAAAACTTGGATTTTCACACTTTCTGGCTGAAATTTGATTCCCGTCGAGTAGCTTAAGCCAGTGCCAACCTGAAAATTTTTAATTTTTGAATTTTCTGGAATTTTCTGGAATTTTCTAGATTTTTCTAGATTTTTCTGAAATTTTCTGGAATTTTCTGAAATTTTCTGAAATTTTCTCGAATTTTCTGGAATTTTCAAGATTTTTCTAGAATTTCTAGATTTTTCTGGAATTTTCTGGAATTTTTTGGAATGTTCTGGAATTTCTAATTTTTTCTAGAATTTTTCTGGAATTTCTAAATTTTTCTGGAATTTTCTAGATTTTTCTGAAATTTTCTGGAATTTTCTGAAGTTTTCTGGAATTTCCTGGAACTTTCTAGAATTTTTTAGATTTTTCTGGAATTTTCTAGAATTTTTGAATTCCTGATTTTCTGAATTTTCGAATGGACAAACCTTGAAATTCTCTCCCTCGTATGCATATCTAACCAAGTCCGCATCAATTCCAACATCCACTCCATCATTTTTCGAAAAATTCAATTTGGCGCCAAAATTTGCCACTGCCAGCCGTTTCGAATGCTCATGATCTCTATGGGAAACATCCAAAATTGCGAAATTCGCCGATGAATTTATTCCTTCATCAATTTCAAAATTTGAATTCCCGCAAATCACTCCACCGTCGATTTTGTCGCCTGGAACCTCACAGGCAACTGATTTATTTTCCGTTTCACACGCTTCGTAGTTTTTCATTTTGCTGGAAATGACTGAAATTTGAAAGTTCTGAAAAACGGGAAAAAATGAGACAAAATTCAAGAGAATTGGCCAAAAATGGATAAATTTGAAGGGTTTCAAATTCAGAAATTCAGAAACTCAGAAATTCCGAAAATTCAGAAATTCAGAAATTCAGAAATTCAGAAATTCCAGAAATTCATAAATTCAGAACTTCCAGAAATTCAGAAATTCAGAAATTCAGAAATTCAGAAATTCCGAAATTCAGAAATTCAGAAATTCAGAAATTCAGAAATTCAAAAATTCAGAAATTCAGAAATTCAGAAATTCCGAAATTCAGAAATTCAGAAATTCAGAAATTCAGAAATTCAGAAATTCAGAAATTCAGAAATTCAGAAATTCAGAAATTCAGAAATTCCAAAATTCATTAAATCAGAAATTCAAAAATTCAAAAATTCAGAAATTCCGAAAATTCAGAAATTCAGAAATTCAGAAATTCCAGAAATTCAGAAATTCCGAAATTCATGAATTCAGAAATTCAGAAATATCGAAAATTCCAATATTCTGAAATTCGTAAGTTCTGAAATTCGTAAATTCTGAAATTCGTAACTTTCAAGGAACTCAAAAATCCGTAAAAATTCAAAAAAAATCAAGAAATCTAATTTTTTAGAAAATTCAGAGAAAATGGTTTAAAAAGAAAATATGAGAAATTTTTGGAAGAGGAAATAATTGCTCATCCCTAACTCTTTCTCATTTTCTTCATTTGTTTAGTGTCTCTTATGTCGAACGTTGAGAAAATTAAGAACACAATTTCTATCATTAGCAAGAAATAAAAAAGATAAGGAAATGTTTTCGTCTCTCTTGTCTTTCTTATTTTTCTCTGCGTCTCTCAATTTTGAATGATATTCCGAAATTTCGCAATCTTCAGGTCAAGGGAAGTTGTAACAGAAACAAAGTTTGAGAAAAAATTTGGAAACCATTTTTTTGAACATGGGACCAACAAGAAATTGTCAACATTCATAAACAATTCACAAATTATAGAAATTGAAAAATGATCTCAATCGAGTGATCGAAATCCACTCCATAACCGTCGCGTCCGAGTCGAATCGAAACCTCGAGCTCCTTTTCATCAGCCCGCTTCAATCGGTAAAGAAATCCATAACGTGGACCATCCAAAATCTCGTATCTGATTCCCTTTAAAATTCGGTCCCCACTGATTCGTTCCATTAAATTTAATTGAATCGATTTGGGGCGATAAAATCGATGATTGCTCATCATCCACAACTTCAAAAATCGATTTAGGTCTCTTACAGTAATACTTGCAAGGTGAATTCTCAACTTGACAATGTTAAGAGCCAATAAATCTTCCAATTTCAGTTCGAATCGGTTTTCGCGGTAATCAACCTGTCTTCAAGCTCAGCGATTTCAAATTAAGCGACAAAATTTTGGAAATGTCAATGGAGATATTTTCAACTTTCACATGCTCTGCTGATAACTTCGAAACACATTGTTCGATGAGCTCATTTGTGCATTCTCTTTCGAATCGAAGAATTGGACACTTTGGGAAGATAAACGTATTCAGAAAAGCCATTTTGCATTCCCTAGTGATCTTTAGAACCGGAACCATTGATTCATTAAAGATGCTCAAAAAATGAGCAAGCCAGTGGGTCCCAGTGAATTCTGGTTTCCTCCAACGGTTCATTTCCGTAGCCACTCCGCAATCACGGTACGGTTCGATTCTGGAGCTTGTGTCGAGCGAGATATAAATCTCATTTTCGTCTTGATTTTGAACTTCTTCATAGCGGCATACGATTAGATCAAGTTGTACACTATCTTCGAAGACACGGGCGCGGGTTTTCCAATTTTTTCGATTCAATGATTTTGTGAGATTTTTGGAATGTTTGGAGCATAATGAGAAGGCTATTCTGCAAAAAAACCAATCTCTCAATAATAATCTTAATAGGGATCTTTCTTAGTAAGAAACTTTTGTAATAGGGCTCTTTCTCAGTGAGAATCTTTCTTAATAATAATCGTAAGGATTTTGCTCAATAAGGATATTTCTTAATAAAGAAATTTCTTAGTGAGAATCTTTCTTAAAAAGGATATTTCTCAATAATAATAATATTTGTCAATTACGATGTTTCTTAATAGAGATTTTTTAAATAAGGATCTTTTTTAATAAGGATTTGTTTCGATAAGGATTTTTCTTAGTGAGAAGCCTTCTTACTATTAGTAAATTTTTTCTTAATAAAGATCTTGCTGGATAAAAATCATCATTAGTAAGAAACTTTCTTAATAAGGATCTTTCTTAATAAGAATCTTTCCCAACAAACATCATTCTTAGTGATAAAATTTCCTAATAAATCTTTTTCTTAGTGAGAATCTTTCTTGTGAAAAATTTCACAATATTGAAGGAATGAACTTACAAATCGCCATCATTCATACAGTTTAGAGTGTATTGAAAATCTTTGGTGGGAAGGGAAAGAAGACGGATAGGCATCAATGGAAATCTGAAAAAAGATGAAATGAATCAAGAATGTTGACTAGTGTTCTCATGGGAAAAACTTCTTTGAGAAACGAAATTCCAGAACTGAACATTAAATTTTAGATGAAAAATCAATAACAGGATACATAATTCTTCTGTGGATAGACAAGTGAACGATAGGTGAATAAATAGTGTATTGGAAGACGCGTTGGGGGAGTCACGGACACAAATGACCTTGATCACATGGGACAGTGCAAATGTGCTCCAAGGAAACTCCACCTACTGAGTGCACCTCCGGGAAAGGTCGTCAAGAACACAAAAGGAGGAGAATGATTCAAGAATTGGATTAGGTCACATCACTTTTAATCTGACGCAGTCTATATCCCAATTCTCCGTCGATTTTGTTTTCTGGAACCTCATAGGAATCAAGGTTTTTGAAAATGGGCGGAGCTTAAATTTTTTTAGAGTTTTCAAGAAGCATAGGAAAAAAATCTCGTGTTCATCGTGGGAAAAATCATTTCTGCCAAGTTTTCATCAAGCAGAAAAAGTTAGTTGAAAACATGTACACATATGTGAAGCACTTTTTTTTAAATTCCAAATTTTTCTTATCTTTAAGCATAATTATATCATTTCCTATAAAAGATATTTGAAAATGGTCAACTGATAAAATGTTCATCATAACATCATCAACATTTTATCAGTTGACAACTTTTTCATATCTCTTACAGTAACCCAGATAAATGAGCAACAACGCTGACCAACAACAAGCCTTGAAAATGGCAATGAATGCGTTGAAGCATCTAACTGTCACAGCAGCTGCTCCAGGAATTGTTGCTGGTGGAGAGAAGAAAGAGGAATCACTAAGACGGTAAATTATAGATCAAAAGAACACGAAATTCTCTATATTTTGGTATAAAAATCGCAAAAATCGGTTGAAAACTAAAAAAGTTATAAATTTTTGAAAAAATTAAAATTTTCGGATTTTCTCACACCTTCCAGGCTTTAAAAAGCTCTGAGATTCCCACGGACCAATCAGCAGACACATGTACTTTTTAGAAGTAAAGCCTTAAGGTCCAAATTAATAGAACCCGTGGGAAAAAAATTGAAATTTCAATTTTTTGAAAATCTGAAAATTTAAAATTTTCAAAAAAAATTTTTTTTTTCAAAATTTTCAAACTTTCATAATTCCACCAAATCAAGAAATCCATCTACAAGAACGGCTAAAGACAGAGGAAACTTATCTTTTCAAGGTAATTTTTACTTTTTGATTATAAAAACATTTCAAAAATGACCAAAAATGATCAAAAACGCATTTTGGCATTTTGGTGCATATTTGGCAATTTCTGCCACTTTTTTCCAATTTTTCACAAATTTCCAAAATTTTCAGAAAGAAAAAATCGATTTTGTATTTTGCAAATACAAACTCTTGCCCATGAAAACTCCAAACACTCAACAATTGGAAAAAATGAGAAATGAGCAGATGGAAAGGATGAAGAAGGCGGAAAAAATTAAGGTGGGGATATTGAGTTTTAATTTAAAAAATAAGCTGAAAATTGTCTATATTTTGGTGTAAAAATCATAAAAATCGGTTGAAAACTAAAAAAGTTATGAATTTTTGAAATTTTTGAAAAAAGTCCATTTTTCGATTTTTTAGGCCATGGCCTAGATTTTTTAGGTCATGACTTAGAGTTTTTAGGTCGTTACCTGGTTTTGGTTAAAATTCAAATCGGTCGAATTTCAAATTTTTTGACAGGCGTGCATTTTATAGATTTTTCAAAAATTTTCAATGAAGTTATTGAATTTTTCATTTTTTGAATTCATAAACTTCATTCTAAAAATGATGAAAATTGGTTGTTGAAAACCGAGAACCGTAAAACCTGTAATAGAAGGGCCCCCTAATTTTCAACATTGAGCCAATTTATCTTGGTTCCTGATGAAGATATAAAACATATGTCAACTGATAAATTGTTTATCATAATATCCTATACATTTTATCAGTTGACACATTATTGATATCTCTCATAGGAGCCCAGATAATTGAGCTCAAACTTGACAGTGTGGAGCCCATCTATTACAGGTTTTACGGAAAATTATAAGAGTTTCAAATTTTGTCAAAAATCGAAAAATTTCAATTTTTTGATTCAAAAAAAAAAATATTTTAGAACCCAAAAAATCAAGAAGAAGAAGATCAAGAGGGACCATCCATTTTGGAATTGAAAACTGAAAAATCCACTGCTGACATTTGGATATCGGAGGACTGAAATTTTTTTAATTTTTTTTCAAAAATTTTTTTCGACATTTTTGAAAACTAACATAATTCAATTACTTTATGAAATTAACATTTTTTATAAAATACATTCAAAATTGTAAGAAATCGAGATTTCGAAAATTTAGTGAAAAATTGGGGAAATTTTTTTTTGAAATTTTTGATCTACAATTTTTCGAAAAAAAATTTTTTTGCGCCAATTTTTCTTCTGATTTGTTGATTTTCTGAATTTTTTCCTCATTTTTTCTCTGTTTTTTCAAGGTTTTTTAGCTCTATTTCTACTCATTTTCCAGGTTTTTCCAATTTTTTCCAATAACTTCGGACACAAAAATCTCTGGAAATCAAAATTCAAAAATTCAAAAAGAATAATGAATTCAAAAATGATCAGATTCATGAATGTCAACAATTTGAATCCGTGCAGTTTTTCAAGAACAAATTGTGAGTAAAACCTGTAATAGAATGGCCCCTAGTTTTTGAGCCAATTTATCTCGGTTACTGATAAAGATATAAAAAAGTTTTTAACTGATAAATTGTTTATCATAATATATACAAATCTTATCAGTTGACACATTTTTGATATCTCTCATAGGAGCCGAGATGATTGAGCTCAAACTTGACAGTGTGGGGAGCCCTTCTATTACAGGTTTCACGATAACTATTTTCTTTTTCAACCGATTTTCATGATTTTTATACTACAATGTAGGATGTTTTAAGTACTCTCAGAATACATTAGCTTCATTGTATCTGAAAAACTCAAAAATGTTGAAAACGCGCTCCACTGATAACATAGCTGAAAATCTAGATTTCCCTCTAACTTGATAAGTTTTCATCCGATTTTTCAAATTATAAGCTTCAATTTTTGTGAATTTTGAAGAAATTTTGATTTTCAGAGCCAAAACATTGCCGAAAAATCCCCGATTCAAAAAATTCGCTCCAATGTGCAAAATTGAAAAAAAAATTCCATTTTTTCGATTTTTTCAAAAATTTCAAAATTTTATAACTTTTATGGTTTTCTGTAATTTTTATACTAATATGTAGGAAATTTTATGTGCTTTTAGGATACAGTTACTTCATTGTACTTGAAAAACTCAAAAGGGTTGAAAACGCGCTCCACTGATAACATAGCTGAAATTCTAGATTTCCCTCTAACTGCTTGATGTTTAAGCCGGGTTTTCAGATTTTTTTTTCAAAATTTATGAAATTTTCATTTTCAGCGTCAAAATCTAGCCAACGCCTTCATCTCGACAACGATTTTCTCAGCGATGCCAGGAATCTTGATGACCGTTCCAGTTGGACTAACTTTTGGAGGATTTTGTGCAATTGTTGGAGCAAAAATTTCGATAAAATTGGCTGAAAATGCTGAAAAACCGAAGATAGATGAGGATTCTGGAATTTGAGAGCATTCTGGACACTCTGGGACGTCTTCTGAAGATGAGAAGGACAACAACGAATTCTTTGATTTTCAAAAAATTTCTCAAAAATTGAAATTCCTGGAAAATTCGGAAAATTTGGGCCCACAAATTTTGGAATATTTGGAAAATCCCAGAAATTTGGAATTCTGATAACACTTCGTGACGTGGCAACTCTTCTAGAATCACCAACGACTCCTGAGAATAGAGTCAGAATTCAGTACAAAAAACGGAAGATTAAAATTGTGAAAATTGAGAATTTTGGGATTTTGGAAGTTTTTGAAAATTCGAGTAATTCTGATGGATCGCTGATTTTGATTTTTCTGGAAAAATGGAATAATGAAGATAATGAAGAAACACAATTTGGCTGAAAATCGACGATTCGCGATGGAAATCACGGAGATTTTCAAGAAAAATGGAGAGGAGAGAATTTCGGAAAATTGGATTTTGAAATTTTGATGATTAAGAAAGAAAGAAGGTTTGGGCGAATTCTTCTTCTCTCCTTTGCATTCTTATTTTGCCATTCACCTACGATTTCTTCCTGTCTACCATACATTGTTAATTCTGACTTCTAGCCGCTCTCTAACCGCCGTTTGTCCGTTTTATTGATTTTTTGTCCGTTCTGCCGATCCTTCTCTCATTCATTTCTTTCTTGCAGTCTGTCGCTCATCGTAAAGAAACAGAAACCTCGTGCAATACTCGAAAAGAAAAGTCGCCCAGGCGTCTGTTTATCTGAATCAGCATGGAATTAGATTGTGTATGGTGGCGAAAAATGTACAACAGGAGGATACACTAATTTCGTTTCGGTTCTTTCATACTTACATTGAAATAAGCCATATTCATGGAATCGAATCTTGGAGGAAACAAGACTCGGAAGAAAGAAGTCAAAGCGATTGGCTAGCTCATCTTCTAAGCATTTTCAATAAACCAATTATTCAACAATTGGAAATTGGAACTATCAATCACATAATTTATCTGGATGTTTTTTTTTTTTTTTTTTCTCAATCTCAGCGTCGAGCTCGGAACATCTGGAAACTAGAGAGTATTAAAAAAAGATAAATGTTTGATATAGAAATTTCAGAAAAAAATTATCATTCAAAAATAAATCACCTTCCATCAAGCTCCGCCATAATTCTCTTATCCATTAGACCACTTCCAACGCCCATTTTTCGAAATGAGAGCAGAGTGAATCGCCTCATTTCTGCCCAGTTTTCTCCATTCGCCGTTAAGAGACCGAGACCACCTGAAAATACGTCACTAGAAGTGCGCCAAGGCACTAAATATGCGCCAAGGCACGAAACGTGCGTCAAGCAACCAGATATGCGTCAAGTCCGTAGAAATGTGTCAAGGCGTCAAAAATACGTCAAGCCACTGAATATGCGCCAGGACACTAGAAATGGGCCAAGTCAGTAGATATCAGTTAAGGCACCAGTTATGCGTCAAGGCACGGGAAATAAGTTAAGCCAATGGAAATGTGTCTCATCTCTGGAAATGCGCCAAGTTAGTTGAAATACGTCAAGCCACTGAATATGCGCCAGGACACTAGAAATTTGTCAAGTCAGTAGATATCAGTTAAGACACCAGTTATGCGTCAAGGCATGGGAAATGAGTTAAGCCAATGGAAATGTGTCTCATCTCTGGAAATGCGCCAAGTTAGTTGAAATGCGTCAAGTCACTAGATATGCGTCAATGCACTAGAAATGAGTCAAGTCCGAAAAATGAGTAAAGGCACCAGTTATGCGTCAAGGCACGGGAAATGAGTCAAGGCAATGGAAATGTGTCTCATCTCTGGAAATGGGACAAGGCACGAAATATGCGTCAAGTTTTGAAAATTGCGTCACGGAACGAGAAAGTCAAGCCAGTAGGAGGCACCAGAAATGCGTCGAAGCACCAGAAAAGGGTCAAGTTACTAGAACTGCGTCAATGCACTAGAAATACGTCAAGTCACTAAAAACCTGTCAAGTCACTAGAAATGCGTCAAGGCACTAGAAATGAGTCAAGTCACCAATAATGCGCCCTTGGTTTCTTGATTAGCGCGTTTGTCGTGACCGACGAGCAACTGTCGAGGTCAATCCGAGGGCGTTATAATAAGGAGCCGAGCTAAGATGTAAAGTACGTCAGGAGGATACATGCATGAAGAGGAGCAGAGCTAAGGTGTGAAGTATGTTAGGAGAGCAAGTGGCAAGAAGATACATAGGAAGGATAGGATCATGGAAAGAGTGGAGGAATTGGATAAGGACAACTGTTGCAAGGAGGAGCGGAAAGAGGAACGAGTATAAATAGCAGTTGTTTTGATATATTTTATCTTTCTTCTTCATCTTCTTGTTGCACTATAGCAACTGTGAAATACAAACTCTTGAACTAATAAATCTACTGAACCCCAAGGAATTATATTTCTAGTTATTGGTCTTACAGTTTTGGATACTTGGTGCCTTGGCACATTTTCTGTGCCTTGCAAAAGTTTCATTAATGTTCCTAAGCACCGAAATTGTGTCAAGACATAGAAAAAAATCAAGAAACCTTTCAGACACATTTTGGCGGTTTTGCGCATTCTTGAAACTATTCAACTATTGATTTCTAACTACTTCAAACCTGAAATATGCTTAAAAACTGGCGCCAATTGTCGGTCCACACACTTTTTCCCGTTTCTCACAAAAATCTCATGCGCCATTTCATAATCTGAGGGTACGATGAATTCGAACTTTCCCGAAATCGAACTGTCCCGAAATCGAACTCGTTCGAATTAGAACTGTCCATTTTTCGAACACGCCCAGAACAGAACAAGAACAGAATCGAACTGCTACGAATTCGAACTATGCGGTGTCGAACTGTCCCGGATTGAAACTCTGTTAGCAACAGGGCGCGCTTGCTTTTTTAAAATTATTTTTGTCATCACCAAGACGCTAATAAATTAGCCAATCCCGCCAATTATGCCTTTGACTGGTCTCAATTTATTAGACACCATCTCCGACGCCCATTCTGTTTAAAAGTCATGAATTCTTTCTTTTTTAACACATATTTCCTATTTTCAAATTGTTTTTTTCCTCACTGTATTCAAATAAAAACGTTTTTTTTTTGTTGTAAAAATGATATTTTTCTGGAGAAAACTTGAAATTTTCAAAGGTAATGCAAGCGCGCTCTGTTGCTAACAGAGTTCCAATTCGGGACAGTTTGACTTGTGGCCAGTCAGCTTCAAATTTTCATAAATATGAAGGCGTAGAATTCTCCAAAAATATAATTTTCAAAATACCGTAGAACCTGTATAAGAAGTATCGGCACTTTGTTGTTCCAATATAACTCCGAAGGGCCCTTTTGTTAGAGGGTAAAAGGAGCCCTTCTGATAGAGGTTTTGTCTTATTTTTGAGCTTTTCTTCTTGTGCTCACTGAAACACAGGGGCTAATAAGTATGTATTTTCTATCGAAATTTTGAAGCCTCGTGCCACATTTGAGCACGAATTGGCCAGTCGATTTTTACGGTCCGACCAAGCAACAGCTATTTGAAAAGAACTGGCTCTTACTTCATTCATTTGACAAAAATCACAAACAATAATAAAAATTGAATCTTTGAAGCATCATTGGGTTGGTAGCAGTCAATTGGAACAAGTTCTTAAGAACGGACGTACCACGACTGGTCGAAATATTCATGGAACTGCAAAATGAAAATAATCATTTGGAAATCTTTTCAAAACTTACGAATAGTCGATTGATGATACAAAGGACCTGAACGCTTTCCACCATTCCACAAATATTCGGGTCTTCTATGGCACAGTATTTTCTATTTTCAAACAGGTTATACGAAAGATCGAGAATTTCTGGGAATTGTTCAGCAATGCCAAGCCAGAGCAATTCGTCTTTCAGTGTTTCCGTTGTGAAGTTTTCCAGAATTTGCGGTCGAATTTGTCTTTGAACTGCTGGAATCGTGATGTCGTTCTCTCTCATCGTCTTTGTCAGCTCCTCATTGATTCTACGAATATCCACCTCGAGAAGCAGACGAATTCCCTTCTGAAAAAAATATTATAGAATTTTTTTTCAATTCTAAAAGTCAAAAATAAGGCTTCCAATCGGTCGAGAAGTTTAGCCGATCGACCGACCGTTGACTTAGCCGGCCGAATACGTGCGTTTTTTTTTGACAAAATTCCATGTAGTGTTTGCGTAGGCAACTATGCATTTTTTACTTTGTGAACTGTGTAAGCAAAAACTTGACGCACAAATGCACGGGTTCGGTCGGCTGGGTGGGTGGTCGAAATGGAAGCGTTAGTCAAAAAAAACTCACATCAAAATCGTCCAGAACATATTTGAGACTTTCCAATATTTCAATAATTTTGTCTCGTTTTTCTCGACTGACTCCAATGAAAATTCCCTTGAAAACGACCCAATCAATGATCTCGTAAATGACATCAAGAGCATACATACAGTAGCTAGATCCAGCTGGAATCCAGATGCCCCTCTTCTGGGTTCGGATGATTGGAGTTAGGACGAACTGAAAGAATATGTACATTCTAAAATGCTGAGACTCGGAGACTCAGGGATTCTGAGATTCCGAGACTTTGAAATTCTGAAGTTCTACGATTCTAAAATTCCAAAATTCGAAGAGATTCTAAAATTCTAAGATTCTGAGATTCTGAATCTGAAATTCTCAGAATCTGAGATTCTGAAATTCTGAGCTTCTGAAGTTCCAAAAATGTGAGATTCTGCGATTCTGAGTTTCTGAGATTCTGAGATTCTGAGATTCTGAGATTCTGAGATTCCGAGATTCTGAGATTCTTAGATTCTGAAGTGCTGGAATTCAGAGATGCTGAGATTCAAAGATTCCAAGATTCCAAGATCCCAAGATTCCAAGATTCCAAGATTCCAAGATTCCAAGATTCCAAGATCCCAAGATCCCAGGATTCCAAGATCACCAAGCTCTTGTCAGGTTTTTTCTAAGCACCTTGCCAATTTATGAGGAACAGTCCAACCACTAACCGTAATTTTGCCCATCTCAGCTGCTCCAATGAGTGTCAGCAAATCTCGATATTGCATAGTTTCCATTGGCGGCTTATTGCGAAGCGCCTCCTCGACTGGCAACGGATTCATTCCACACCGTCGCATTTCGTACAAAATTTCAGCTCCGATCATGAATCTCTTCTTATTGGTCGCGTCTTCATTGAACAGGCGGATGATAGGAGTTGGTGGGGTCTCAACATCAGCTGCACATGGAAGAAACCAGAACTTGTTGGCGTTTATAAACGCGTCAAATTCGCTAGTGATAATGGTGATTACGTTGATAAGATGCTCATAGAGCTGTTTGTTCTGAGCCACTGGAGATTTCTTGTGGACAAACTGAAGATGGTCACGAAGCTGGGTGAATTGTGGATCATACTTGTTGACTGGCATCATCTTTTTGATAATTCCAAAGAATTCTTCAAACGTTTTCTTCTTCAACTTGTTGGTTCTCGGAAGATGTAGAAGATTGAGAACTCTTCTATCCACATTCTTTCGGAAAGCCTCGAACTTCTCCGCATCATACCGTATCAACTCGAACAATCCATTCAACTCTAGTTCTTTAGTTCTCAAATAGATCGCCACCACTTTCTGAACCGGCAGATTTTTTGTGTCATCTGTGAGAAATTTGGAGTAAGCCTTTTGTTGCATTTGTGATAAGAGGTCTTGTTTGAAAATGTATTGATCATTCTTCAAGCTGGTGTAGATGTTAGGAGGGATCTGAAAATACAATTTAGGTAGAAAATTCCTTTGTTTAATTGTCGATTACCACTGGATATGGCGTGGAGAGTTCGGTGAGAAACTTGTTCAGATTTCCGGGAAAGTTTCGAAAGTTTTCGACTTGTTTGAACAGTGGTCCCACTCCTCCGTAATAGTAATTGAGAATGGGATCGGTGGTTTCTCCAGTTGGCTCTCCATCGATATAGAATATCATGCCCCAGTGCTCTTCTGGCAGATATGCTCGAAAAATTGCACAGTTCGACGGAAGAGACGGTTTTGTGAGAAACGACATTTCTGAAAGAAGTTTAAAGTAAATCAAGGTTATCTCGGTTCGTATAAGACATATGGAAGATTAGTTAACTGACAAAATATTTCTGATATTATGATAAACATTTTATCAGTGGACTAATTTTTAATATCTGTTACAAGAAATAAGATATAAGGGCTCAAAGTTGGCACTTATCATAAAAACATGTAATAGATTAACGCCTACTTCGTAAAGTTTGAGCCTAATTATCTTAATTCCTATGAAAGATATCAAAAATTTGTCAACTGATGAAATTTTGATGATATCATGCTAAACAGTTTATCAGTTGACCGCTTTTTGATATCTTTTACAGGAAATGAGATGTACGGGCTTAAAGTTGACACTTATCATTAAACCTGTAATAGAAGCACCTTAACATGGTCAAGTTTGAGCTCAATTATCTTGGTTCCTATGAGAGATATCAAAAATCTGTCAACTAACAAAATATTTCTGATATTATGATAAGAATTTTACCAGTTGATATATTTTTGATATCTTTTACAGGAAATGAGATATAAGGGCCCAACGTGGCAGTTACCATGAAACCTGCAACAGAAAGGTTCCCGCACTACCAACTTTTAGCTGAATTATCTTGGTTCCTATGAGAGATATTACAAATTAGTCAACTGATTAAGTGTTTGTTATATTATGCTAAAAATTTATCAGTTGACAACTGTTTGATATCTTTCACTGAAAACCAGATAAATAGGCTCAAAGTGAGTAAACTTCTATTAGGTCAAATACAATGGAACACTTTCACAGATTTCAGAAAAAAATGGTTATGATAAATGACAAGAACCAAAGAAAAAAAATCCGAAATTCGAAAAAGCCAAAACAAAATAATTTCCGGTGACTCATTTTCATATTTTCAAAACAAAATTTCGCCCGCGTCACTTGATTGAAAACTGAATGGTTTTTGATCTACACTGATAAACAAACATTTGAAAAAAAAATTGTCGAAAAAATTCTAATAAGCTTCACATTTGCAGGTAGAAAAAAAAAGAAATCTTGAAGATTCGTTTGAAACAAAAAACATGAAAAAATGACAAAAATCCCTATTCACGGTTGCAGACCGACTCGTGTTGAAAAAAATGACGACGGGGCTCTAGATGGGATATCTCACGCTCTCCCACAGAACAATTCCGAACTGCAAATTAATTTTTGATCTACAGAAAAAAAGTTTGGCGCGATCACAATTGCAGGTCTAAAACCATAATTTCAGAATTTTTTATCTGATTTTGTGGAGTTCCAAGATGATTCAAATGATTCTTAAAAAATTAATTAGTGGTTATAGATTCATGTATGGTCCTTTTCCGGAAGAAAAAATGTCAAAAATGGTCATTTTTGAAAGTTTTTTACAGAAAAATCTATCTCCTGTTTCAGTTTTTGACATTCCTAGGAGTTCTATAGCTCAAAAAAACCGCAATTATTTTCTCTACATTTTCTATGGATGAATTTTCAATTCGCCTGATAAAACTTTTTTTATAATCAAAAAACAACGCAAAAATGCGATTTTGTGCAATTTCATGAGGTTTTTGAATTATAAAAAAAGTTTTATCAGACAAATTAAAAATTCATCCATAGAAAATGTAGAGAAAATAACTGCGGTTTTTTTGAGCTATATAACTCCTAAAAATGTCAAAAACTGAAAGAGGAGATAGATTTTTTCTGTAAAAAACTTTCAAAAATTACCATTTTTAACATTTTTTCTTCCGGAAAAGGACCATACATGAATCTATAACCACTAATTAATTTTTAAGAATCATTTGAATCATCTTGGAACTCCACAAAATCAGATGAAAAATTCTGAAATTATGGTTTTAGACCTGCAATTGTGATCGCGCCAAACTTTTTTTCTGTAGATCAAAAATTAATTTGCAGTTCGGAAATGTTCTGTGGGAGAGCGTGTATCTGAAAAAAAAAGTTATGAAATTTAACCCATAATATATTGGGCTGATATTTTGGTACTTCGATCTTTCTGGTCTGTAATACATCCATGCATTTTCGGGTGCTTAGATTTTGTAGTCTTTGCAAGTCTGTTATACACCACATGGTATATTTTCTTCTCTTCTCTTCTTTCTCGGATCACCAACACATTCATCACTTTGAATGTTGCCTTCTCCTCTTTCCCTTCTCCCTAAATCTCTCACTTCGCTGAACTATATCATTTAAACTTAGCAATAGAAGTAGTGACCAGCAGCCATTTGTTTCGGTCTTTTTACCCACCGTTTTTGCAGTCCTATTCGCTGAAAATTCTGAAATTTTCTTCTGCAGAGGACAAACATGGGAGTGAGTTTCAAAATTAATGTTTCAAAGTTTAAAAGTGGACACTAATGGGGTTGTTCAGTGAGAAGTAAACCAGCAATATGCTGGCCCCGCAACGATCAAAATTGCTGAAGTTTTCTAGGTTTGCTAGCCTTTCTAGGCCATCTTCTAATAGAGGTTTTACGGTAGACTGCGCGGCCCAAGCAAATTGCTGGTTTTTCTTCCCCTCTGCATAAGAAAAAAAAAATCAGAAATTCGATGATTTTCTGCTCACTGAATAACCCTATAAATCTAGCATTACTTCAAAACCATGGTGTTTTCAGAACAGTAAATCAAACATATCAAGTAGCCTTTTGTCACAAGGCGAGAACGAAGAACACGATGGGAATACACTAATGGATGAACTTCTAAGAAACCAAAGACTACAAGCTCAATTGTCTGCTATCCAGCAACAGGCTAAACCGGTTGCAAGTTTGGAATTTGATAACAATTCGCCAGAACTTGGTGGGACAACGACAGCACAAGCACAAGCTGGAATCTCAGAATACAATGATTTCAAAGAAAATCTTACATTGGTTGCTCCTCGAGTGAATTTGTTCAGTTGCATGGATTGGCAGCAGCAAATGTCTCTTAATAGAGTCGTTCGCGAATTGGATGAGATAGTCTATGAAGTTGTTAATAACAGTGGCATTTTGGGAAAGAGAAATCACTCGAAGAACATAAACTTTTCATTCAGTAAAATTACGGTAAGGATTTGATTGTACTAATAGTTCATTCAATACTAAATCACAGGCAACTGTCGAAAAAGTTCGCAGTGAATTGGAACTGCTCAACCAGAAACATGGTTATCTTGGTTATCGTAAAGCTTATGAATCAGATGCAATAAAAACTGCGATGCTATTATCGATATCCGAAACATTCTTCATGAGATGGAAGATACTGATAATGAACACTTTTTTGAATTACTGTTCACACTATCGAAGAAAACAATAGAATTGAATAATGTACCAATGTATTTCTCTCATCGTCGACAGGAAGATTCTGTCGAAGTGAAGCCCATGAATTCCAGGTGAGATCATTTTTTTGGCACAAAATTCGGGGGTACAATTATTTGGGGGTAACCGGGGGTACAACTGATTGGAGGGTATAAAATTCGTGGGTACAAAAATTCGGACAAATTACCAATGATTCTGGGGGTACAATTTTTTTAGAGGGAATTTCGGAATTCCTGAACTTCAAAGCTTTAAAATCTCAGGATTTCAGAATCTCAGAATTTCGAAATTTCAGAATTTCGGAATTTCAGAATTTTGGAATTTTGGACTCTCAGAATTTCCGAATTCAAGAATTTCGGAACTTCAGAATCTCAGAATCTCAGAATCTCAAAATCTCAGACTCTCAGAATCTCAGAATCTCAGATTCTTAGAATCTCAGAATCTCAATTTCAGAATCTTAGAATCTCAGAATCTCAGAATCTCAGAATCACAGAATCTCAGAATCTCAGAATCTCAGAATCTCAGAATCTCAGAATCTCAGAATCTCAGAATCGCAGAATCTCAGGATCGCAGAATCTTAGAATCTGAGAATCGCAGAATCTCAGAATCGCAGAATCTCAGGAACGCAGAATCTTAGAATCGCAGAATCGCAGAATCTCAGAATCGCAGAATCTCAGAATCGCAGAATCTCACATTTTTGGAACTTCAGAAGCTCAGAATTTCAGAATCTCTGAGTTTCAGAATTTCAGAATTTTGGAATTTTGGACTCTCCGAATTTCCGAATTCAAGAATTTCGTAACCTCAGAATCTCAGAATCTCAGAATCTCAAAATCTCAGATTTTCAGAATCTCAATCTCAGAATCTCAGAATCTCAGAATCTCAGAATCTCAGAATCTCAGAATCTCAGAATCTCAAAATCTCAGAATCTCAGAATCGCAGAATCTCACATTTTTGGAACTTCAGAAGCTCAGAATTTCAGAATCTCTGAGTTTCAGAATTTCAGAATTTTGGAATTTTGGACTCTCCGAATTTCCGAATTCAAGAATTTCGTAACCTCAGAATCTCAGAATCTCAGAATCTCAAAATCTCAGATTTTCAGAATCTCAGAATCTCAGAATCTCAGAATCTCAGAATATCAGAATCTCAGAATCTCAAAATCGCAGAATCTTAGAATCGCAGAATCTCATATTTTTGGAACTTCAGAAGCTCAGAATTTCAGAATCTCTGAGTTTCAGAATTTCAGAATTTTGGAATTTTGGACTCTCCGAATTTCCGAATTCAAGAATTTCGTAACTTCAGACTCTCAGAATTTCAGAATCTCAGATTCTTAGAATCTCAATCTCAGAATCTCAGAATCTCAGAATCTCAGAATCTCAGAATCTCAGAATCTCAGAATCTCAGAATCTCAGAATCTCAGAATCTCAAAATCTCAGAATCTCAGAATCTCAGAATCTCAAAATCGCAGAATCTTAGAATCGCAGAATCTCACATTTTTGGAACTTCAGAAGCTCAGAATTTCAGAATCTCTGAGTTTCAGAATTTCAGAATATCAGAATCTAAGAATCTCATATTTTCAGAATTTCGGAATTTTATAATTTCGGAATCTCACAATTTCAGAACCTCAGAATTTCGGAATCTCAGAATTTCGGAATTTTGAAATCCCCTAAACAAAATGCGTTGTTTCCCAGAATCATTTCTAGTTTGAACAATTGTTTGTCATTTTTTAAAATAAAATAACGTTGCCAACTTTTTTCAGAGATCTTTGCATTCCTGAAGGAGACTTGATTAAGTTTCAAGATACACTCGAAACGTTCTGCAATGATGTTATCTCTCATTGCAAACGTCGTTTCCCTACTCTGAAACTCTCGGAAACAGATGGATCTCTGGCATTTTTTCTCAGTCATTATCTTCAAATCGAGTCGGATGTACTGAGCTTCCAAATGAGGACAGCAATGAGGAAGTTGAATAAATACGATCCGGTGTTGGAAAAAACTAGTTTCCTCCAAACCACATTTCCTCTTGTCATAAACAAGTCGAGAGTTGATAAGCATTCTCAGGAAGTGTCGAATATTCTAAATCACATTGAAGATGAGCTCAGCGACGGTGGCCAATGTGATGAGGTGAGTTTTTAAAATCAAATTTGAATCTACAGTACATGGCAACAAGGTATGCAAAAAATGATTTTTCAGTTGATTTTCTGCCACTTGAACCATTTTCAGGAGTCTGGAGCTCGGCTGTCAAGTTTCCGATCACTCTGAAAATGTTAGAATTTTTAAAACAGACTTAGTTTGAAAACTTTGCATTCACAGATTTTTTGAAAACTCCTAGTTTTTCAGCTATTTGTCGATTCTTGAAGGACCCCTTTTTTTCAGATGTTCAGTGCATAAACGGGTGCCTTTCAGAAATTGACAAATTCCTGAAAAGCTGGGAATTTTCTAAAAATTCGGTGAATGCAAAGTTTTCAATCCAGGTCTGTTTTAATCCCTCCAACATTTTTAAAGTGATCAGCAAATTGACAGTCGAGCTCCAGACTTCTGAAAATGTGCAAAAAGCAACTAAAAAATAAGTTTTCGCATGTTATTGATCGGTACTGCATGCGGTCACTTTTATTTTGGAGGCAAACATCGTAACCCGTATAAATCTTATTGACGGTACCGTACTTAATAATTGTTTTTTTTCAAGAAAGGTCTTCTGGTGGAGATTTTCTCACTTCGACGCTTATTAGAACAACTTTTTTTTATTGAATTTGATAAAAATGATTCTTATAAGGTAAACTGATTCAAAGTTATGGTTCATCTCGGAAACTTGTTTCCAGCCATACTCTTATCATCACCATCGAGGGGTTGGATCATTAGATTGGGTTTTGGAGATATTGTTCCAACAAGAGGTCCGTGGTTCATTTTTGTAGTTTTTTGTAAAGTTTGACATTTCAGCTGGATCGATGTTACGGAAGACGGGATTCTGTTCAGCTTATCCTACAAATTGAACAAGTTAAACGTTTCGTGAGATAATTCTCATTAAATAAAATGTTTTCAAGTGATTTTTTGATTCATTTATTCTTCCAACTGTATCTCGAACAGTTTTGACATACTTTTTTCTACTTCATAGATCTTATAATTCTTATCTCGTTCGATATATTTTCAGTACAAGAATGGCCAACAACGAAAGAAGAGATTTAGCAGAGAGAGTGAGTAATTGAATTCTTTCTTCAACGGATTTTTTTTTCATTTTCAGGAGCTACTCATCGCAGAACTAGAAGAAGCTCGCAATAAATATTTGGAATGTGAGCCAATAATCCAGGCAATCAAACAATTTTTGACCAAAAAACATGGAGACGTTTTTGAAAAACAGGCGAGTCTTCATTTCAAAGCTGTGAGGTATATTAGTTTTCAGGAACAAGATGTTAAAAATTCGTATAAAGAACTCCATCCAATTTTGGAAGAGATGCGAAGAAAAAGAGAAAATATATCAGAGGATGATCCATTTGATGCTTCATTCTTGGATCTGATTGCGAGTTTGGACAATGGTGAATTTGGTGTATCAGAAGTCACAGAGAAGAAAGAACATTTGTAAGTTTTCCATTTCTTTATGTCTCATGTCTCATGTGAGACAAGCCATTTCGGTTGGTCGGAAACCGTTAACCGCCGGTCGACTGCTGACCCAGCCGACCGACCAAATCCGTGCATTTGCCCGTCGGCATGCCAGTTTTCGCGTACGCAGTATTTCCTTTACGACGAACGACGGATTTATTGAATAGTGTGTCATCTCTCCGGCATGAAGTCGTCGGACGGCTGGTCGGTCGGTCGGTCGGTCGGCTTAACTTCCCGATATATTTCAACTCTCCACAGATTATGAGTCACATTTCAGAATTCGCCTCTCCAACGACGTTTGTAAGAAACTTGATGGTATCAGACTCCAACTAAATTGTGTCATTGGCATAATCCCTAAAGCCATCAGACTGGAAATATTCCAAAATCTATTGAGGGCTTTTGGTGATCTTCAATTAACACTGGCTCAAATTTTGACTAGTGTAGGTCTCCTAATAGTATTATGTTCGTTTTAATTTTTTTCAGTTCAAACTGAAAAACAATGATTCAACACTTGTTGTAAGTTTTGAACTTTTCTATCAGTTTAAAAACAAGAAAATTTCAGGAAGGAATGAAAAACTGGGCAGCGAACAATGGAACTATAACTGTTTTCCTCACAGAGACTATCCTAAATTTACCTGGATATGGAATTGAGGAAGAGCAAATAAAACCGATCGATGTGGGTCTGGGTTCTCTATACAATTGGATCCAACTTCTACTTATTTTTTCTAGGATCTTCTGAATCGCTCCATAGCCGTCTACTCTCCAGAACTATTCTTCAATTTTGTACGAGTCATAGGAAAGGCAGAAGAGACAATTGATTATAAGGAGAAAATTGAAGATCACCAGCGTCTTCTGGGAATCTTAATTGACGAGATTTGGAATATGACCGAGTATAAATGATATTTTGCAGACGGGGCTGATTGAGGATGATTTTAAAAATTCAATTTATTCCATGTACAAATTTACAAACCCGATGTATCTTATCTTCTCTTCTTCAAAATTCCAGAGAATATTCTTGGCTCGACCATAGTTGCACACTTCTTCTCCAACGACGGTGGCCCTTGTTTGGATGGGGATAACTGAAATTTTCGATTTCAAATTCAAAATTTCATTCCCAATTTTACCTCGTATCGATTCAAAAAGTTGGCAATAAAAAGGAATAGTTCCATTCTAGCAAGCCCTTCTCCTAGACATTGTCGTTTTCCAACCGAGAATGGAACAAGTTGCTCCACCTTTTTCAATTTTCCATTCTCATCTATAAACCTTTCTGGCTTGAAAGATTCATGATCTGGGAATGTTTTCTCGTCCATCATGATAGTACTAATTTGAGCAACAACTCCAGTTCCTCTAGGGATATGATACCCATTGATTACTGTATCCTTGGTGGTCTCGTGTTGCATGTTCAATGGAACAAGATTGGTACATCGTTGGGTTTCCTAAAAGCAATTCTAGCATACTGTAACTTGGATCAAAACCTTACATTGAGAAAAGCGTTCATATACGGCAAGTCATTCTTATCAGCGGTGGTGATAAGTCTATCGCTTGCTACGACTCTATCCAGTTCCTCATGGATCTTCATTTGAACCTTTGGATAGTGCAAAATATAACTCAATGCCCATGTAGTGGTGTTTGTAGTGGTGCCAAGGCCAGCAAACCACATATCCATCAGCATGTTTTCCAATTGGATATTGCTGAAAAACTAGGTAATGGAATATGATTTCTATCGGCCCATACTCCGGGGTACATCAGAAGAGGGTACATCCTGCTCAAGGGGTACATTGACTCAGAGGGTACATCGTTTGAAGGGGTACACCTAGGTAGTTGCTTTACTATCAGGGGATTAATCTAGGCCGATCTAAGCCTAGATGTACCAATCTTTAGGCTAATCTATTACCTAGGTGTACCTTTTCAGACGATTTACCCTCTGAGTCAATGAACCTCTTGAGCATGATGTACCTTATTTCAATGTACCCTCGGAGTATGGACCATTTCTATCAGGTGGATTACGGTACTTTGAAGTTGGAAACATGAAAAAAGTTTTTCAACTTTTTGCATTTTGAAACTTCATAGGAAGTTAAACTTATGGACGCAACACTGGAAGTGTCGCGCCGCTACCCGGCTGAACTACGCGGTCGCTAGCTCGAGCGATGGCACAAGTCAAAGAGCGCGATATTTAATCCCCAGTTTCGAACAAACAAATTCACAGTGAGACTCACCTGAACGTTCCCTCATCTCCCTCATTTTGTCTCTTCCTCTGCTCCTTCAGATATGTCTCTACATAATCCGAACTGTCAGAATCCAGATCTTCAAAGTCTATTTGCTCTCTGTGCTTCTCTACTTGAGCCCGGAAGAATCCAAAACCAGTATCTCGGAAATCCTTAAACGGTTTTTCGTACAACGATTCCGGCATGAGTTTTGCAAGGATTGGAATATTCATAGCCAGGAATATATGGAGCTTTCCGAATAGTTCTGGAGGAGCATCAATGATTCGTTTGAGCTCTTGGAACTCGTCTTGTTTGGTCTATAAAATTTTTAAAAATATGTTTTGCGAACCCTATATTTTGTACCTCATCAAACCGATAACCAAATAAAAGTTGATTGATTACATTTGCAATAGCGTTATCAAAAACTGGTGGGATTTCTGTTTCTTGTCCTTCAGTAGCATCGAATTTGACAAAGACATCTTGAACTTCCAGAAGGATTTTTTCCTGCATCAGGTTCTTTCCCAACCCGAAATCTCTTAAACTAGTTAGAGCGAATCTACGATGGTCCCTCCATTTGGCACCATTAGAATCGATGACTCCATGATCTCCACCACGGAAGAAGTCAACTGCTGGGAGACAAACTTTATTGGTGTAGGTTTCGGCATCTCGAATGAACGTTTCTTTCACCTTGTCGTAGGTGTTGATCATAATATGGGGTCTGCTTCCTGCAAACTTTACTATTAACAATCACCAAATTCTGCGTGGGTGTGTGTGTGTGTGTGTGTGTGTGTGTGTGTGTGTGTGTGTGTGTGTGTGTGTGTGTGTGTGTGTGTGTGTGTGTGTGTGTGTGTGTGTGTCCGTGTGTGTCCGTGTGTTCCCGTGTCGCCGATCCTAGCGAAGTGGCTACTAGACCGAAACTTCCTAAATTTTTACAGATAATCCGAAATAGCAGCGAAATGATGCCCGAATTTTCCGTTTCTCGAAATATCGATTTTGAAGCCTTGATTTTACAGTAATCCGAATATTGAAGGCCTTCAATATACTCACCAATCCAAAAGGTATACACATCTCCATACTTCTTGGTCCATCCTTCAAATGCAGCGTATCCAGGTGGTGGGTTATTAATAGACAATAGATTTCCAAAAACTGGCAATGGACATGGACCAGGTGGTAGATTCCGACGCTTCCAATACAATTCATAGCCCAAATAGACAGCGAACACCGTGAAGAACAAAATCACGAACATTGTAGACTGAAAATAGAGAGAATAGAAGGATGTTTGTGTTTTATATAATGCGAAAAGTGTAATTCATGTTTTGTGACCGAGAGTGAGAGGCTTGTACACAGACGACAGTCTTTTTCAAATTAGTAGAGAGTGTGCGGTAATCAAGAAACGCAGAGTGAGGGGCTGTGTTTCGGAGTATCTGCCTTTTAAAGTTTTCTGATAGTGCTGAAGAGATGGAGTATTTAGTTCGAATTATAGATTTTTTTTGTTTCAAGAAATAAATTATTACAACCCCGCTGAGGCTAAATCCAGAGATCTGGATGGCAGCAATTCTTTGACGGGTTCTGACCTCTGTGCTTCAATCTTTCAAATAAACGGATACCACAAATAATTCAACTTTATTCTTCATATTGAAATCAATGTTTCAAAAAAATCGTTGTTTTCTCCTGATTCGATGATGTCGTATCCGAGGTGGTTCGATGACACATCTTCAAAACCCATTTTCTATATGGAAGCACACATCGGATAGTGACCAAAGGATCAGCTATGCATCCCAATGAAAGACATGGAATTATAAAATAGCTGTAGGCCGTAGGCTCCACGATTCCCAGTTGAGCAAGACACCAGAATGATGATGCAGGGAACACGGAGACCAGGGGAATAATGGATTGGATGGTCAGAGCCTGCAAAATGGGTTTGTTTCATTGGTCAGGGTGGAGGATTCTCGGTTAGGGTGATTTTTTGAAGGAATACCCAAAAGTTTGACCCCTATTTTTTGAATCCCTATGCAATATATCAAAAATGTGTCAACTGATAAGTTGTTTATCATAATATCACCAATACTTTATCAGTTAATAGATTTTTGATATTTCTCATAGGAGCCGAGATAATTAAACTCAAAATGCCCGTACAGGTAACCTGGGATAGAAAGAGTTCTTAACTTTGAACCAACTTATCCCGGTTCCTGTAGAAAATATGAAAAAGTAAACAACTGATAAAATTTTGGTGATATTATGATAAACAATTTATTAGTTGACAAAATTTTCATACCTTGATCAGGAACCGAGAAAAATGGACTCTAAAAAACTTACATGAACTAATCTTCTTGCATTATCCCTTGTGGATGGACTATGAACTGATCTTGTCTGCTTCAAAGTTTTATGAATCTGATGTCGGCACCAATACATAACAAAATAGATTGGTATCAAGCCAATGGTCACGGCCAACACGAGAATGATAAGTGGGTACTGGTTAGTAATATTCGTTGAGAGCACCACATTATAATTCTCCAAATTCCTCACAGATCCTTCCAGAATTTCATTGTTAACTGCTACCGATTGGTCCACAAGCACATTTGAGCAAGATGCATAGATCAGAAAAGGGATACTGTATCCTAATACGCAGAGTATTATAGAAGTGCTTGCTGTGAATTTATGGAATCTGATTGAATAGTATCGGTAGACCATGGAGAGCATCAATGAGATGAAAGAGTTTAGGGATAGGTGAACTGAAAAGGCTGGGGGATCATTGAACGAATTGTTTAGGGTGTCTTACGAATTCCCACGTAGGACATATAGCTAAACCAGGAGCCAAAGTACTGCACGGGACCGAGATAAATCACAATTGTGTACTGATGTTTTGATAGAACTCTGAACTTCAATCCATTCTATTTTCTCATGAAAAACCACGTACCTTGGCTGACTGGTAACTGCAAAAACAGCGAATAACAATTGGGTTATTGTGGTGTTCGCCAGAAAAATACGATATGGGGTTAGACTGCGTGGGCTTTTCCAGATGATTAGGTACAGTAAGAGGAAATTTAGGCAAAATCCAATTAGGGTGAGAATGGTAACGATAATCACGAAGATACTATCCGCGGTGTTCATGTAGGTGTCTGGAAAATAGGATATCGTCAACTTTGAGCTTTTAAATCTCAGTTCCTGTAGAAGGTTTCAAAAAGTGGTCAACTGATAAAATTTCCTTCATAATATCACAAATATTTTATCAGTTGACACCCTTTTGATATCTTTCCCAGAAAACAAGATATCTGGGCTCAAAGTTGAAAGTTGGGGTGGCGTTCATTTTTAGTATATACGATATTGCGCCTACTTTGAACCTTTATATCTCTGTTCCTGCGAAAGATTTCAAAAAGTGGTCAACTGATAAAATGTTCTTCATAATATCATAAATAGTTTATTAATTGACTACTTTTTCATATCTTTACCAGGAAACAAGATATCTGGGCTCAAAGTTGGGGCCTCCTATTAGAGTGTTTACGGTACTTAACAAAAAAACCACAAACCGGAAGTAAGCGGTGATAGCACACCAGCAACTGATCTCCAGATGGACATACGATTCTTTTTTCAGGTTTAGTCTGAAAATTAGCTCATGCATGGGTGAGAATTTAGGGGAGCAGAGAACATACGGAAGTGTAATGCGTCCGGTTTTTGTGTTGTGATGGACTTTTTTTTCTAAAAATGGATTTTTGAAAATAAATAGTTAAAACTCTATTTTATAAATGAGGAAGCGTTATATTCTGAAAGAAGTAGAAAAATCTGATGTTTCTAAGAATAAGAATCTTTCAAGAATTGATGACTATTTCAGTATGTGTCATTGGACGCTCGCGGACTTCGCCCTAGCTTCCTTCATGTCTAATATTTTCAGACCAAGTGAATTAGATATGATATGATAGAATTAGACGAGTGCTACAAAAATATAATAATTGGAATAATGTAGCTTGTCTATGAACAAAGTTACAAGCCAAAAACCATCTGAGCAACGCGGTCTCTACTTTGCGGTCTTGCAACTTTGTTCATAGACGAGCTACAGTACTCCAAATAGTATCATTTTGTAGTACTCAACGAGTTCTATTATAGCTTTATTAGTTGGTCATAAAATAGAGACTCTAAAGGGTGCTATGGCAGGATCCGCCAAGGTCCGTTTCGGAAATGTTTGAAGAATGGAATAGATAAAATCTCACTCTGTTTTTTGAGCTCAATTATCTCAATTTCGGTAAGAAATATCAAAAATTTGTCAACTGATAAACTATTTGTGATTATATGATAAATAATTTATCAGTTGACAAATTTTTAATATCTGTTACAGGAATCGAGATAATTAAGCTCAAAGTTAAAAGTTATGGAGGAGGACACTCTATTAGAGTGCTTACGGTATCTCAATTCCTAGGACAGATATCGAAAAGTTGTTCACTTACAAAACGTTTCTGATATTATGATAAGCATTTTATCAGTTAACAAATTTTTGATATCTGTTACAGGAGCCAAGATAATTAAGCTCAAACGGCTATCGTGATAATATCCGAAAAGTTGGTCTCAAATCAAAGGATATTTCCTCAGAAGTTTTCATTCCAAAATGTTTATAAGTCTGATTGAATTAGCGTAACTCAAGTTCTAGATGTATATATCCCGGAATTCTATGCCTCTTTTCATAGAATTCCTGGTTTTGCATAGAATAATTGAATTAGGCCACGTGTTCTATTCATGTGCTCATAATTCAAAATGTTTGCCAAGAAAGTGATTTGTATGGAAATGCAACTAGAATTTATTTCGAGTCTCAATAATCTATAAAAATGATTTTCAGAGAATTTTACTAAAAATTGGGAGTCGAGACAAATAAAAAGTATATAATAGATATTGACATGACGCGAGTTGGTCTAACTAGTTTAGTTTTATTTTTTCGGTCAGATTGGAAATAAAAAAATGAAAGCATAAACGAGGATATTGGTTCATTGAAGCCATGCCCTTGGGCAAAAACAAAGGAATATTCTATGAAATTTTCAGCAAACAGAAATCCCAGGAAATTTTATGGGTCACGCTGCAGGTTCAAAATAAATGAGAGCAGATGAAAAGGAAGCAAGGCGTTTGTTTTTAGGCAAAAAACGGCAAAAAAATGATTTAAAGGGGTCAAGGTACAAGGTATTCTAGACGAAATGTGTGTTTCGCATCATCAGAACACTATTCGAACGGCTTCTGTAGAATCTGGGGTCGTTGTTCGAAAGGAATGGGGAGATTAGAGGACGCTCCTCGGACCACAGCAAATCGACAATGTATTTTCGATAGGGTTGCACGTAGTAGATGGTGACCAGGGGATCAATAGTGGGACCTGGAAGAAGGAAATTTGATCTTTTCTGGAAATTTAGTTTTTCTTGCACGCAGCTCAGAGTTGTTTTATGGGAGTGCGAAAGATCAAATAGCTAAAATTAAGACATGTAGGCGGGTCCAGGGAAAAGAGCAAAGGAGCATTGAAACTAGATTCTATGCAGATTTAAATTCAATCAGAAATTATTCAGGACGGGGCTGGTGAATTTTTGGATGAAGATGGAGCAAAAAATAATTTTCGAGAATGTTCTGAAATTCAACATTTTCTGGCCCGATCAGAATCGATTTTTTCATATCCCCATTGTCAGAAAATTTCAAAATTGACCGAAATTTCATTCTACATACCCCTTGTAAATTATGCCCTCAATTTGCCCTAAACATGTACCAAATGAAGTGCACAGTACTTTGAGCAAGATTATCGCGGTTTATCTATAACATATCAAACATTTGTCAACTGATGAAATGTTGGTGATATTTTGATGAATATTTTATTTGTTGACAGATTATTGATATCTTTCTATAGGAACCAAGATAATTGATCTCACAATCAGAGTGCAGGTACTGTATTTGCTCCAACAGAAGCCCACCCTTCATGTCCACTTTGAGCTCAATTATCTTGGTTCCTTTAAAAGATATCAAAAAATACCACTTCATAAATTATTAACCATAATATCATCAATATTTTATCAGTTGACCACTTTCTGATATCTCTCATAGGAACCAAAATAATTGAGCTATGCAGTCGCATCTTACTGACCGACTGTAGAACGCCACCACAGTGGTTTTCCTGTGTTCTCGAATATCTCGATTCTTGTAAGAGATATCAAAAATTTGTCAACTAATAAATTATTCATCATACAATCATCAATATTTTATCAGTTGTCATTTTTATATCTCTTATAGGAACCGAGATAATTAAGCTCGAAGTGACGTATACCTGTATTCACAGAAATCTTCTTCGGGTTCTTGATCCTATTAAACTTCTGTCTTTTTTAGAATAACACTTTCTTAAACGCTCTTCTATCACCTGTTCTTATCACCTGTACCATTGTCTATTCATCTTCCTTTTTTTTCAACAATCACAAATGTTTAATCACTCATGGATTCTCAGAATCCCTCTCTTATCACCTGTTCTGATCACCTGTACGGATCATAACCTATGGTACAAAGAATGTGCCCAAAACTTACTCAAACTCAACAAGGAAATTATGATATAGCCGAACTTGGTCGTCTCGATAACATGAAATTGAGTGGAGAGAAAAATGAGAGACGCCGGAAACAGCGTGAACACAGGGATCATAGATTGCACGGTGAGCGCCTGGAAGAATTTGGTGACACTCGTTGTCCGTAGAGCGAATTTTCAACACTACCTTTACTAATCGTTTGATCTGCAGGGTTGTGGTAGTGTTGAACATGTAACCCGGGCGTTCCAGCATTTTTAATATTCGATATCTACAGTAGAACATCACACTGTAGATGGGAATGCATAGAAGACTGACACAGCAGGCAACCCAGAGGGTGGAGAGCTGAAAATGGAGACTTTTAAAATCTTTAAGCGGTTTTATCGTTTTCAATAACTCTATCTGTTTTTGAGCTAGAACCTTTGAAATACAGTACAATTTCACCTACCGTAAAATGAGCCCTACTCTACCTAAATTCAGGGCCCCCTCACTGTCAAGTTTGAGGTCAGTTATCTCGGTTCCTATGAGAACTGGGTTCAGTATATTGCCACATTCCCCTCACTTTGAGCTAATTTATCTCGGTTCCTTTAAAAGATATCAAAATTATGTCAACTGATAAATTATTTATCATAGTTTGGCACTTGGCTGCTCCAGCGGTATATCTCCACTAGCTTAATATTTGCAAAAAAGGTGTCAACTACAAAATTGAAGCTCAGTTTTTTTTTAGTAAACCTGCAAATTTAGAGGATCTTTCAACAAAATCTGCTCTAAGTTTTTAGGCGTCCAAAGCTGGCTTGAGCCCTAACTCGTATTCTTATACTGTGACCCCAGTACTGTAAGCCCTAGTTCGTATTTTTTTCATTCCATGACGTTTTCTGAACTTCTGATCCCCTCTAAAAATGTGGAATCTAATAAAGCAAATTGGTTCTCTTCTCCATCCTCTACACACCAAATAAACATTAATGATGCGTGGGCTTCTCTAAAAACGGAGTGGTTTCCTGTTTATTGGGTTTTTAAGGAAGTTCCTAGTGCAGAAGATGTTTTCAGAATTTTCAGATGAGCGTGTTTTGGTTTCTTATGAAGAATCTTCGTATAGAAACCCACCCTATACTTGAACTTTGAACTTAATTATCTCGATTTCTTCAAAATATGTCAAAAAGTAGCCAACTGATAAATTGATTATCATAACATAACCAATATTTTTTTCAGTTGACATATTTTTGGTATCTCTCATAGGAATAGAGATAACTGAGCTCAAAGTGCACATTACCTGCGCCACACTTGTCCCCACCACTGTCCGATACTTATCCAGATTCTCCAACTGCCACAACGTATAATTACTATTGATAGTGAAATTCGAGGTTATCTCAATATCGCGAATAGAAACCACCATACTAAACGGAATCAAATAGGCCAGAATACACATTGTAAATGCTCCAGAAGTCGGGAATCGAAGGGTTTTTAGGGAGATGGCACGGAAAACCATAGATAACATAATGGATAGAAATGAATTGACTGCAAAATGTACTGAAAGAATTCTGGTTGAAAGGATATATTCCAAAAAAGGTGAAGGTTCTCACACATCGTCACAAATATCATATAGCTCCACCAGTGGCCCAGGAACTGGGAGAATCCAAGGTAGATATTCACGATTCGAAGATTTATGGAGATCACCCTGAAAACTTATTTTAAGCTCAATTATCTCGGTTCCAGTAGGAGATATCAAAAATGTGACAACTGATGAAATGTTAGTGATATTGTGATAAATACTTTATCAGTTGACATGTTTTGGATATCTTTCATAGGAACCGAGATAACCGTACTCAAAGTGAACTTCTCCACTAACCTCGGTACAGTTAACAGAAAACATATTGAATACAGCAACTGTGTGATAGAAGTGTTCGCCAGAAATACAGTATACGGAGTCAGGCATGGCGGACTTTTGAAAAATATGAGAAACAATAAAAAGGCATTAAACAGTACACCCAAAGTAGATACAACAGATGCATATGAAATATAGAGTTGGTCATAAATGTCGACGAACATTTTCCGGGAAATAAAAAGGCTCCACACGCCACAATGAATTGGAAGAGAAGGGAAAGAAAAGAGAGGCGGGGTGGAAAGAACAAATTTCGAATATATCCTGGGTCCTCTTCAGTTGATGAGACCCCGTTTGAAAGCAAACACACATTTTCTGGAGAGAGCGTTTATTGTGCCACCACGTGGTGATCTTCTTGAAGAGAGAGGACAAAGAAGGTCATTTTGGTGTCGTCATTCGTTTTGGGGTGAATGAGAATTTGGAGAAGGAGCAGAACGTTGACTCTTCTGGGTTGGCTCTTTTTTCATTTTGACAGTGTTTGAATGAATGGATGAATGAATGAATACAAGAAAGGAGTCCTAGTAATTAGCATCACTATCTCCACTTGTTGACATTGTTTCTGAGAAATATGATACTGGTTTAAATCAATACCAGCCTCTCTGCCGCGCCTCCGATTTAACCCAGCTTTCACTCGTTCGGTGCGTTTGCTCCTCACTCTTTCCGATCTCAGTTTTAGCTTTTCAAAAATTTGCGGACATAGAAACATACAAAGAGACGCAACTTCGTTTATTTATTATGAGAATGATCCCAATTATAGTATTTTATATAAACTACAGTACCGGCCAATAAAATATACAAAAACGCAATTTTGAGTTGATTTTTGGATATTTTCACCATTTTCAAGAGTCTGGAGCTTGGCTGTCAAGTTTCCTACCGCTTTGAAATTTTCAGAGGATGTAAAATAGACCTAGATTGAAAACTTTCACCAAATTATTTTTTATTCCCAGTTTTTCAGCTATTTGCCAATTTCTGAAAGACATCTGTTTTTCAAGTTTTTAATACAAAAACGGCCCAAAAATAGGTGGGTTTCAGAAATCGACAAATAGTTGAAAATGTAAGGATTTTCCAAAATTTCTGAGAATGCTTAGTTTTCAATCTAGGTCTGCTTCATGGCGCGTTCAAAGTTGATTTCCAGGAGTAATTTCCTGAAAAAAAACGCTGTCCAAAGCTGCCATTGTTTTCCAGAGACCTCCGCTTTGAGACCCACCGTAAGTCGACATGAATCAACAGGAAGAACAGAGTCAAAACGAGTGGTACAGTAGTTTACTGTTGCTGTAAATCTGAAAAACAATCGCAGCTTTGGACAGCGTTTTTTTTTTCAGGAAATTACTCCTGGAAATCAACTTTGAACGCGGCATTACAACTACCAAAATGTTCAAAGTGATTGGAAACTTGGTAGCCGATTTCCAGACTCCTGAAAATGGTCAAAATCTTCTGAAAATCCGTTTTTGTATGTCGTATTGACAGATACAGCTACATCAGCTCCCTGTCGAAAAATGCAAAGATCAACGGAAGTGGAGCAGCGTTGTTTTGAATAAACAAAATCTAAATCGAAACACATGGAGTTCAGTATACTCCGGAAACTATGCAATCCCGGAGCATCTAGGGTTTTTGTCTGGGAAGTTTCAGGGTGGCTCACAATTACCCTGACTGATAAAAACGGGTATATCTTCAGACATAAGTATCCTTAAAGCACAAAAATTGGTAGAAATATAATTTCACATTTGATTCGAAGCTAGTAAAATTTTCAAAGCTATTCCTCAAGTCTAGGTATTTTTATGGTTGTTCAAAGATGATTTCCAATAGGTGAAGCAACTTTGACAAGCGATTACTGAGCTCAAAGTTGATTGAATCATTTGAAACTTGGCCAGTATACTGGTGAATTGTTTGAATTTATGCAGTCTAAACTTGAGCCCACAGCGCTTCACTCATGCTAGTGTAAACTTTATAAATATTGTTTTGACCGGAAATCCTCGATCCAAGATTTGACCCCAGAACTAACATAATTTGAACAGATGTTTAGTTTGCAACCACTTTTGCAGATTCTGGCCTATTTGATTTTTTTCCATTTTCCGTTTTCCATTTTCAACAAAAATGTGTCCAAGCAGATTTTGCACCGCATGAACACGCAGTTGTTCATACAAAACAAGGTTATGTATAAAACTAACCACATGGACTTTGACTTTCTGAATTCACCAGCCTGGCCATGAAACTTCTCATTTTTCTAACAGTAATCTTCATCGGTTAGCTACAACTTTAAATCTTTGAAAATTATGTTTTGTATTTTCAGATGTAACCGCACAATTCTCGGCCAGTGGTCAAACTGCAATTCTGAATGCTCATAATGCGTTACGCTCGAAAATCGCCAAGGGAACATATGTGGCCAAGGGAACTACAAAACCAGCTGGAAGTAATATTTTGAAAATGGTAAGGAGTTTGGTTAGAGCTTACCATCGGAATACTCTGAAACCTCTATTAAAAGGGCGGGGGTTTTCTATTGTTCCAATCATCTCATTTCCTATGCACGATATCGAAAACGTGTCAACTAATAAAATGTGGGTGATAATATGATAACCGATTTGTCAGTTGACAACTTTTTGATATTGTTTACAGGAATCGAGATAAGTTTGCTTAAAGTTATAGGCTAGCTTAAAGTTAGATGTTACCGAGATAATTGAGCCCAAATTGCACTACCCAATAACTTCCAAAAAAAAGTTTACAGACTTGGGACCCCACCCTCGCTGAAACCGCTCAAGCCCACGCGGATAAATGTGTTTTCACATATTCTGGAACTTTTGGAATCGGAGAGAACATCAATATGTTCAGCGTCTCCACAGGAATCTCCGATATAGATCAATATGGGTTTATCGCTGCGAACGGATGGGAGAATCAATTCCAACACTATGGATGGTCATCGAACATCTTCAACAAAGCCATGGCGCAGACTGTTGGACAAGCCAGTCAAATGGCATGGGCAAAAACGAATCTCCTGGGGTGTGGAATCAAAAATTGTGGATCACTTCCAAAGAGCTCTTCTAATAGAGTGTTGGTTGTTTGCCAATACAAAACAAGGTAAGGGTATACAGTAAAATCTGTAATAGAAAGACCCTCTAAGTTTTAACTTTGAGCCAATTTATCCCAGTTCCCGGCAAAGATATCAAAGATGTGTCAACTGATAAAATGTTTATCATAACATCAGAATTCTTTTATCAGTGGAAACGTTTTGATTTCTTGCATAGGTATTGAAATAATTGAGCTCAAACTTGGCTGTGCGGTGCCCTTTTATTAAAGGGTTCAGGGTAAATTCAAGAAGTTGAGATTTTCAGAGGAAACACCTTGAATCAATACATCTACACATCCGGAACAACTTGTTCGTCATGTCCCAGTGGAACCACTTGTGAAACCGATACTGGACTTTGTGTATAACCTAGATTTAACTATTTATAAGTTGTAGAAAAAAAGAAGAATTGAAATAAAATATTGGAAAATTATGTTAAATGAAGAAGATACCATTCCAGGTTCTTCATAGCCAATAACTTTGATCTCAATCATCTCGATTCGCTTGAAAGATATAGAAAAAAAGTTGTCAACTAATAAATTGTTTATCACAGTATCACTAATATTTTATTAGTTCAAAGTCTTTGAAAGTCTTTTTTAGGAACCCAGATAATAAAGCTCAACATGCACAAATAGGATGGACTCCTATTAGAGCGTCTATGGTCATTTTTATCTTGACAACTTTGAGCTCAATTATCTAGGTTCCTGTCAAAGTTATCAATTTGTTGTCAACTGATAAATGATTTATCACTATATTGCTAATAATTTATCAGTTGGCAACTTTTTCATATCTTTGACAGGCACCGAGATAAATTGACTTAAAGTCGAAGGTTAGGGGCACTTCAATTACAGGTTTTACGTTACTTCAATAAATGGGTGATGTTTTATCCCCATATTTTTTGCTGAAGCTGTGTACCATATGCTTTTTGTAGTTTTCAACGGATTTTTGTTCTTCTTATTCAACTAGACATTTCAGGTTTCCGCTGAAAATGTCTGAAAAATGGAAAAACGACCGTATTTTAAAAAAAATGAATGTCGTATTACTGTACGTTCGATTTTTGTACTATACACTATATTTGACGACAATTTGCAAAAATCACTTAAAAAATCGCAAACTCTTTTGTCATCTTTTTCTCTTTCTTCAAAACGTCTCAAAATTCACTCAAACAAAGAAAGCCCCAGGGCCTCCACAATGTGTAGTCTTCAGATTTTGCGTCATGTTGACTACACACATAACGTGTAGTCCATCTCCCCAACAAACAAACATTTCATCGTTGTATCTAAACCTCCTCTCTTCCCACGCTATATCACTTCAGGGGCAGTAGCCTCGTTGTCCACTTTTTGAAGAACACTGGGTCAGTATTTATTTCCAACCATCATCTTCATTTATCACTATATTTCTACCGAAATTTCCTTGAGAACAAAATGTTGGTCGGATACAAAACAACTGCACGCTGCGCCTTTAAAATGGTGAGTCTGAAATTTTGATTTCTAAAGTTTTCCTTGCTTTTTTTCCCTCTAGAATCAGATGTCCAATTCCCTAACCCCCCTCCTCTCCAATTTCCTTTTCACCTCCTCATTATTTTTTTGTGCATCGCGTGACAAGATTCCCAACCAAATCTAATTAATGGCTCCGTATATACGCAGATTCAATGATTCTGTTCTTGCTCAGTGAGATGAGCGCAGTCAGCCGTGCTGAGCACAATTGTTTGCTCGGGGAGTTCCTCTCTGCAAAAAAACATAGCACCCCCAATAACACACACGAAACTTTGCTGGAGCAGCAGCTGAGATCTGGGAATGTTTTTTTGTTTTTCTTTCTCATCTGGCCGCATGTTCTAACCTTCTAGATTTTAAGCATACACATAGTTTCCTTTAGTTTTTATTGCCCAAAAATGGTTAAAAGGCACATAGCGTTCTCAAAGTTTACCTATATGCCCTATAAAGTGATTTTATTGCCGTATGTCAACAATCCCAACTTGAAATACGTTAGATGAATAGTTTGCCGTGCTTTCTCCTTTTGATTTCAAATTACACCGTAAAACCTGTAATAGAAGGGCCCCATATTGTCAAGGTTAAGGTGAGTTATCTCCGCTCCTATACCAAATATCAAAAATGCATTAACTGATAAAATGTAGGTAATAATATAATAAAAAATTTATCAGTTGACAACTTTTTGATATCATTAACAGGAACCGAGATAAATTGCCTCAAGGTTTTAGGTTTTGTTCATTTTGTTCTGTTGGGTTCTTTGATTTTTTCACTTTCGCATAACAACTTGTTTTTGATCATGGGAGCCAAAAATGTACGCTATTTACGTCATTTTTAGTAAAAATAGAATTTCTTAATTAGATGCACAATTATTTTTCTATTTTTCACTTATGTCATTTTTTATCTCGGTAATTACCGTTATTGCTCTGATTTCCCTACAGTTGCACTTTGAGCTCAATTATCTTGGTTTCTATAATAGATATCAAACATTTGTCAATTGATAAAATGTTGTTAATATTATGGTCAACATTCCATAGGTTGAAAAATTTTTGATATCTCTGATAGGAACTGAGATAATTGATCTCGAAATTCAGGTGCCTTTCTTCGGGGGAGGAGTTACAGTACCTAACTTTTTTGAATTGCCGCCAAACTTAAAAACTCTACAAGACACGAAGTTCCTTGATGTTTTCATTATTTTTTTTGTGTTCAGAATATTTAAAATTTCAAAATTTTGCCAAAATGCGGTTTCCAAAGAGGTCAAAAAGGCTTGGTCAGAAATTGCACCTCTGTTAACCTTGATGGAAAAACATTATTCGGTTTTGATCTACGGATTCAATCAATTTTTGCAGTTTTTTGTGTCCAAAACCTTCTAGGGAGTTCACCAGGCAAACTTTTTTTGTGAACTTCAAAAACTGAAATCGCAACCCCTGTAATCAAAGGCACTAACTTTGAAACAATTTATCTCGGTTCCTGTAAAAGATATTAAAAATCTGTCAACTGATAAATTTTTATCTTATTATCACCAATGTTTTATTAGTTGACAAAATTTTGATATCTCTTGCAGGAATTGAGATAATTGAGCTCAAAGTTGATAGTGTGGAGGACCTTCTATTACAGGCTCCCCCGTAATTTCATTGAATAGCAGTTTGAGGATTTAAAACGTTTCTAAAATTTTTAGATTTTCTTTTAGCAAAATCACAAATTTTGAAAAATATCTTCCATTCAGAATTCTCAATATACAATCAGCTTAATCCCATCAATTTTTATTTCCATTCAGCACTTTCACGCATCCACTCATTTCCTTTTCCTAGAAATCCAAATCCAAATCAAACCGATCCAATGTTTCCGTCCTTCGTGTCATTCCTTTCTCTCTTCATTCCGATATTTCTCTCTTCGCTTGTCCTCCATCTCCCCGCTTCTATGCTAATCCGTCGTGTTTCGAGCCTCTTCTTCGTCCTCTTCTACTCTCACCGTCTGCGTCTCCACATCTCCTCAGGGACACCCTCTCATCTTTTTTTTTGCCACTTCGATTCATCTCTCTGGAAAACACTTGTGTTCTCTTTTTCCCTCTTTTCTTTAGTGTTTTTTAAAAGGATCACAAAAATATCTTCTTGCAATTCTCTTCAAAAATATAATTCACTCTATTCCAGACAGCCCGTCTCGTTCTTCTTCAAAAGCGCTTCGAAAGTTTTGTTCCAACAATAACATCGGGAATGTCCACACCTCCGATCGAGAGCCATTTTGCGCACCGTCCTCAATCTGTTAGTTCGCAACCGTCGGTGAGTCAAACAGTGTTCACTTTTGCCCTTTTTTCTCTGCTCCTCTTTTCTCTGGTTTTCTATCTTTGTAGCCTCTTGCTAAGCCATTTTCACTCCCCTCTCTACACTTTTCTGGGTTAATCTTGGAGAGAGAAAGTTTGAAAACTTGAGTTTCTGGGCCAAATTATTTCTGTGTTTTTTTTTGTTTAGTGTTTTAAATTGTCTTGGGATTAGTCGTTTTTTTCTTGTATTGTCTGTTTTTTGGCAAGGAACCAACCAATTTTCATGGTGAATTGACTCAAAAGTACTATAATTTCATTTGAATTCAAATCGGTCCAGTTCTATAATCGTGTTCCGTCACAAGGTAGAACAAATTTGACAGTAAATTTTGAGACGAAATTTTTTTAATTTCAAATGTAAGTCTCAAGTGTTTTCAATTTTTTTTTTAAAATAGGGCGAAAATGTTTGCTCTTATTTTCTCGATATTTCTAGAATCGTCAACTTTGAGCTCAATTATCTCGTCTCCTGTAAGAGATATCAAAAAAAGTTCAATTGATAAATTGTTTATCACAATATCAACAACATTTTATCAGTTTACAGATTTTTGAAATCTATCACATGAACCGAGATAATTGTGCTCAAAGTTTCCTTCAGTTTTCAAATTATTTCAGTTTGGTGATCGCATTCCGTTACAAACCAGATTAGATTTGACCATAAATTTTAGGACAACATTTTTTGAATTTCAAATTTAAATCTTAAATTTGGGCTTTTCCGATTCGTTGAAAAATGTTTGCTTTTTTTTCGATATTTCTAGACTCAAGCAAGTTTACAAACTGTAGGCACTCTGCTAGAATGCCACTCAACTTTGAGCCCACAAATCTCATTTTCTACAAGATATGTCAAAACGTGTTCAACTAATAAAT
Organism: Caenorhabditis briggsae; assembly: GCF_000004555.2. Lineage (NCBI taxonomy): Eukaryota > Metazoa > Nematoda > Chromadorea > Rhabditida > Rhabditidae > Caenorhabditis > Caenorhabditis briggsae. The sequence continues at coordinate 1,882,501 of NC_013488.2, read as the reverse complement.
TGTTTATCATAATATCACCCACATTTTATACGTTGAGCACTTTTTGATATCTCTCAGAGGAACCGAGATAATTGAGCTCAAAGTTAATGGTTCTCAAAATTAACAGTGTGCCTCTATTCTAGGAAGTACGGTACTTTTCAAATATAAATTTTTGGAGATCTGGAAAACTTATGTACCTGGTTAACATCCCAAAACCGGAAACACAAAAGTTTTGCTAACCCCTTAACCTTGTTTTTTTCTGGAACTTTTGACAGTTATGTCACCTGCCACGTGGTACCAACAGGGAACTTCTCACTTGCCCATCTCGTCCGTTTCAGTCATTTTCCCCTTTTGTCTCTTATTTTTTGTATAGTCTTCTTGTCTTTTTTCTCCTATTTTTTTTCTCATTTAACTTCCCGGAAATTCAGAATCCCCAATTTCAGAGATCAATGGAAATGGACGATCAGAACGGTCACCCTCACTATCCGTCGCTTCTCAATGTCACCCACATTGATATGACTTCGCGAGCCGAAGACATTCGCGCCGGACTCATCGACACTTTTCTTAATTTGGAGCGTGTGGATAAGAATTTGTATTTGTAAGTTTTTATGGAGCTAAATAATGGCTGTAGCCTGAAAAATCCCTGTTATGACATTTACAGTAAACATTCTAATAGATGGCACACTAGCTTTTAACCTTGAGCCAATTTATCTCGGTTCCAGTGAATGATATCAAAAAGTTGACAACTGATAAAATGTTTATCATAACATCAGAAACATTTTATCAGTTGACAAATGTTAGATATCTCTCACAGAAACCGAGATAATTGAGCTCAAATAGGGGTTCTAGGGAGGGCTTCTATTAGAGCGAACTTTAGATTCTCGATATAATTTCCAGCTAAAAGCCTTGATTAAAAAATCCAGCTGGTATTTTTACATACATTTTTTCAGAGCTCGTCACTTGCTCAAAGGACGCATCTCCCTTCCAGTTGTCTATGGGGGACAAGTCATCGGACAAGCCCTGTCCGCTGCCACAGCCACTGTCGACGTTGGATTCGTGCCCAACAGTCTTCACAGCTACTTTGTGCAATCCGGAAACGTGAATCGTCCGATTCTCTACCAAGTGGATCGCATCCGTGACGGAAAGAGTTTCTGCACTCGTCTGGTGAAGGCGTTGCAAGATGGAGAAGCCATCTTCACGGTGCAGATTTCATTCCATAGAGTGAGTCGGGGTTTTTACAATTTGACTATTTTCAAGCTTCCGGTCCGTCTGAAAATTTTTGAGAGTGTAAAACAAACCCAGATTGAAAACTTTGCATTCACAGAATTTTTGGAATATTCATAGTTTTTCAGCGATTTGTCGATTTCCGAAAGACACTTCGTTTTGGTACTGAAAACGTGAAAAACAGGTGTTTTTCAGAGATCGGCAAATAGCTGAAAAACTAAGAGTTTTCCAAATATTATGTACATGCAATGTTATCAATCCAGGTCTGTCTTACACCCTTCAAAATTTTCAAACTGTTTCGACACTTGACAGCCGAGCTTCAGACTTTTGAAAATGGTCAAAAGTACTGAAAAATAGATACGAGTCTCTAAAAATGTGTGTTTTAGCCAGAAGCCGATTCAATCGTCCACCAGCTTCCGATGCCAGAGGTTCCCGCTCCAGATAGCTTGGAAGATTTATCGGACACTTTCGAGCGCATCAAGAAGAACACCAACATTCCACCAGCGGCATTGGCAATGATTGGATTCAAGCAAAAGGAGATTCCACCAGCGTTCTTCAGAATCTTTTCGGTATGTAACTTTTTTTCAGAATTTAAAGGTGGGAGACATAAGGAATTGAAGTTGTGAGCTCACTGCTGGGGGCGCCGCGGCGCTACGGTTGCGCAAGCTGAGACACTAGACACTATATACCATCACGTCAGAATGCATACCGTCAACCAAAAAGACTGAGAAAGTTTTTTCCCTCCCACCTCTAAGAATCTAAGGATCAATAAAATTAGATTTCTTCCAGTTCCGCCCTGTGGACATCGACTCGTACCTCTGTCTAACAAAGGATGAGAATCACAGTGCCGGACATGGACACCCAACTGACGCCTACAGGTCGTATGTATGGATCAAGGCTAATGAGAACATTGGAGACGATCCACGTCTTCATATGGCCGCGGCCGCTTATATTTCGGACGCCACAATGATTGAGACGGCGTTGAGACCACATTCCAAGTAAGTTCAGAATCTAAACTAGTGGCCGTCTGGGGTGGCGTTCTATTAGAGTGTTTACGGTATCAGTCCTTGTAATTCTGCTCTGTTTATGGTTTTACAATCTTCGAGAAGAATAGAATTTAAGCTTCAGATGTCTGAATAATGATTTCTAGTGTTGACTTTCAGACGCGGCTTCATCCCATCGATGGCTCTCACTCTGGACCATTCAATCTGGATGCACACTGACAATTTCCGTGTGGACGACTGGCTCCTCTACGAGAACCACTCCACCATCGCCGGCGGTGGACGCAGTCTTATCGAGGGAAAACTGTGGACCCGTGACGGACGTCTGGTGTTCTCAACGACCCAAGAAGCTCTCATCCGTGCACACAAGAAACGCTCCAGTGCGTCGCCATCGCCAGCAGTCGCCAAATAGAACATGAACCGAAATACTCAAATCAGAAACTCGACTTTATTCCTTTAAAAAACCTTCGATCAAAAAATATGAACGGACATTCGTGTAGATGATCTCTTTTTTTGTTTTCCAAATAAATAATGAATGAATAATTAGTATTTAGAATGAATATGTATAAAAATGAGTGAGTAGTAGTACAAGAAGAAGAAGAAGGACCAAAATACAGTAAACATTCTAAAACGCTATCCAAACCGACAACTTTGAACTCATATATCTCGATTCCTATGGAAGATATCAAAAAGTGGTGTACTGATAAATGTTGCTGACATAATGATAAACATTTTATCAGTTGACCACTTTTTGATACCTTTCACTGGCACCGAGGTACATGGGCTCATAGTTGACGGCTTGGGTGGCGTTCTATTAGTGTTTACGGTATATGGAGGACACAAAAAATTATTCAATTGACTCCGGAGTCGGCGCAAAACTGTTCTCCATGTTGTTGAATCCGCTGAGCAATGTGATGATCATTCTGGTGTACTCTCCAGATGTGTACATGCTGATGTCGGTCTCCAAGGCGCGGTTGAACTTGCGTTTGTACTCGAGGGAGATGTCTTGCAAGTCAATCTGAATTTTTAGGAATTGTTCGATTTTCTTGGGAGCCTTGATCCTTACCTCACTGCGGCTAACACAAATTCTGATGATGGTCGATTGATCGACACGTTCGGCGGTCATAGCTGTGCGGAGTTTCTCGGCGAAATAGATTTGGATACTGCGGGAGACCCGGGCTGGAAATATGATAGGTTTCGGAGTCTATATACAGCCAATTTTTGGCACGCTAGGGCACCGTGTCCCAATCAGAGTGCCTTTGGAACACCATCTGCGCCCCTGGCTCGTAGGCCAAGTTTGAGCTCATTTAGCTTGTCTCCTATGCGAGATATCAAAAATGTTTCAACTGATAAAAGGTTTAACATAATATCATAAACATTTTATCAGTTTAAAACTTTTTCGTATCTTTGACAGGAACCGAGGAAAATTGGCTCAAAGTTGATTGAGTTTCTACTCACCAATGGTAAGAAGAATCAAACGAGCTTCGGAGTGAATGCTCTTGTTGCGACGAATCTGTGTCTCAAAATCCGATTTATCGGGTCTAGCCTCGTCGACTTTATCCAAAACGGTTCCGATATGCTTCCATGAGTGTCCAATGAACAATTCCTCGAATAGGTTCACGTTCCTGGCAATATCATCGACTGTAGTTGCTGACAACATTTTGACATGTTTGTCGACTAACTCGTCGTTGAGACGAACGCCGAGTCCCTCCTCCCGGTTAACGCAGAGCAGCATGTTCAACATTTTTCCAGTTACACCTTCCACCTGAAGCACTTTTTGTATGTAGGGATTCTCAAGAGTCAATGCTATACCTTCACAGTGATATCTTTGTCCAGGGATTTGCGATAATCCGTTTGATAAGTATCGCGGAGAGCCCGTAGCTGCTGAAAAGGGACTATAGGTATCAGCATTTGTTAATAATCTCTTACACGTGGTGAGCGAGTGCAGGCGATTTCAATGGCGACCGAGCGATCACCGTGGCGGTTGGAGAGCGATTTGTAGACGCATTGGGCGTCGTAGTTGGGTGCGGCTTTGAAGAGCGCCTGGCACATTTCAAAGAAGAATCCTCCACATTCTTCTTCGAGGTCTTCGAGAAGTTTCTGGAAAAGGCGTTGTTGAGTTTAGGCTCTGAAGACCGCGGCCAGCCGTGGCTCAGTTTGTGGGTAGGTTGCTGTGGACCAATCAGTTCGACTCAGAATCTACTAGGGTTACTAGGCCACCGTACAATACGTATTAACTAGCTGGTACGCCTTCTTTTTTTAAATTCTAGTTTTCCCTGGTTGGTCGGCCCGCTCCTCCCTTTGAGAGCAAGGCCGGCCACAGGATTCGGAATAGTTCCCTTGGGATAGGTAGGATACGTCTAGTGGCCCTAAAATGGATTATTTTGCAGTTGATGTTTGGCCATTTTGACCATTTTCAGGAGTTTAGACCTCGGCTGTGAGCTAGAAACCCATGAAAATGGACAAAAATCAACTGAATTCTTTAGGCAAGACTGTGCAATTCCCGGCCGCAGCCGGCCGTGACTCAGGCCGCGGGCAGGTTGTCTTGAGCCGATCAGTCCGACTCAGAAACTAGGCCACCGTATCCTACTTATCCCAAAAGAGTCCTATTCGAAATGATGCGTGGCACAAACTTGATTCAGGATTCAGGCATACGAAGTTTAAATTCTTTGCTTCTAGAAACTTCTAGAATCCTATTAAGGGATTCTTGAGATTCTATTCAATTTACTCACCCTGCTGTACATATCCTCATAAGCTCCCAAAATCTTCTGACGTTGGAAGTTGTTGTGATACAAAACCGTGTTGATGATGGTCTGATCATTGGTGTCTGAAAAAATTCCTCGTTTTTCACTACTCATACAAAAAAACTAACCGAGCCCGTGGAGCGAAGAACGGAGAGTTTCGGAAGCCTGGACCGGCTTGAAATCCGGTGAGCTTGGTCCATAAATGGTTCCACGAAGGTCGTCGTACTGCGATTCGTACATTTGGAAAATCATTGGAATGTTTTTCGAGCGGTGGCTAGTCTCCGAGTCGAGGGAGGATCCTGTTGAAAGTGTCTGAAAAAGCGGAAATTGGATTTTTAATATGGGGAAAAAAAATATTAATTTCCGCTTTTTTGGTCAGAAATAGAAACAAAAATGAATAGCTGGAATCGAAAGATAAAAAGGCGTAACTAGCTGAGCGTAACTGGAAAAGGCGGGACCGGGAGGTTTCGTGACATGAATTTCTGATAACGAGAGGTCTCTGCTGTATGTACACCAAAGTTGTTGACATCTTATATATCACATGGAGAGAGAGAGAAAAATTTATGAGTCTAGGGAAAGGATTGAGCTGGTGGCTTTAGCTTGTCACCTAGATATTCCACCCTCATAGCCTAGAAGAAGAATTTTTAATCGGAAATGAAATGTTTTTAGAAATGAGTCTAGTTCATATTAAAGCAAGGAAAGATGGCTCTTCCTACTTATATACCGCCTGAAAACGTCCACGCCTTCATTTCCTTATCCTAAGAATATTATCCAAACACGAGAAAAGTAGGATTATCTTTGGAATAAGAAAAATGCGGTTCAAATGAAAAAGTACTCAAAATATAAAAATATATATTATTGACGCAAGCAGGGTTGGATGTGTGAAAATCCATAGATATCGAATTATATAGTCTCCGCTGGCTATAGAAGCCATGTCTTGTTTTTCGGGATTTCAGAGGATTTTCAGAGGTATGATTCATCGAATGAAAAATAAGTAATGAGAAGTTTCGGAAATCCTTCAAGGAGGCTAAACAATAATAGTTTGTCTGGTTGAGTCATGATTGGAACGTTTTGGGATTCAGTGAGTTTTGGTCGTCTAGCCAGATGTTGGCCGAAAACTGCTGTATAGCGGGCCAAGGTCAGCTGGTGACGCCCAAGCATGGATTATAAATTTTATGAATTCTAGATTCTTGGAATCCAATATTTACTGAATTAAAAACCCATGTTTTAGTCGGAAGTTGGCTAAAAACGGCTGTATAGCGGAACATGGTCAGATTTTGGTCGCAAAGTTGAAATTTGAAATACTAATAGCTTGGAACTTTGGCTTTGGTAGCATTCTTATCTGGAATCTGACCAACCCCTGACCAGAAATTGCCGGCGACACCCAAGTATAGATCCTCGATAGTTTTCATATTTGAAAACGGGCCACAGTTTCTTTCAAACTCAATATTTTGGAATTTTCTAAATCAGATAAAATAGAACTTGACAAGTTCTACAAAATGGTATTCTTTTGAAAATTGTATCTAGTCTATGAACAAAGTTTGAAGCCAAAACTGTCTGAGCCATACTTGTAACGGGCCGGGCCGGGCCGGGCTTTTTTCCGAATTTCGGAGGCCCGGCCCGGCGGGCCTGTCATTCCACAAGTTTTGAAAATTTCAAAAAACACATAAGGGGGGACCCTTATGTGTTTTTTTTTCGATCAAAAAATTTTTTCGAGTTTTTTTTTTGGTATTTTTTGATCAAACAGACAAACAATCCAAAAAGCACAAAAAAAATATAGAAATTGTATTGAGAGCTCAAAGTTCGGTTCAAATTGACAAAATTTTTGCTACCGGGCCTTCCGGGCCGGGCCCGGGCCTTGAAATTTTCCTCAGGCCCGGCCCGGCCCGGAATTTTACAAGTATGGTCTGAGCTACACTCCCAGCTTAATGACCTTGTTACTTTGTTCATAGACAAGATACAGTAATTCAACTTGTATCATTTTGTAGTACACGTTGAGTTCTATCATATCTGTACAGTTGGTTTAAAATATTGATCCTGAAAGTAACTATGGCAGGGCCCATTTTCAAGTATGCTATTTTTTACCGGATCCTCTTGAGAGTCTCAAAAATCTTCCCTATCATTCGAAAATCTTCGAACTTCAAGGTGCGCGTGTTGCCAACTCCTAGACCAACCACCACCTAACTTTTTGATCTATGCCTGTTTACTGGAGACACATTTCCAGAATGTGCTCACGTGGAATACTAGATGAGATGACAGGTTGTACATCTATTTTTCTATTTTTACGATTTCCAGATATCAGAACACACATACTAGAATTTTCAGAATCCTAGAAACCCACCATTTTCTTGACTCTTGATGCCAATGAGGTGGCTTGAGGATGGAATCCGATTCGCGGGGCTCTTTGTCTTGGCGGCAGTTCAGCGAAACTGCTGCCCATTCGAAATAGGAGAATACGGAGAGAATATGAGGATGTGTATGCGTATATCCGGTGATTGGATATAGAAGAATATGAATACACGGATTATCTCCGGGGAAAGCGAGGGAGGGAGGAGTCAAGCAGATATATGGGGCTCGGGATAATTGATGAAGCTTCGCGAGAGAGAGAGAGAGGTGGAGTCCGAAACACGGGCAACACGACACACTATCACGAGGTGGGGAAGATTAGAGATTAGGAAACTAGTAACAATAGATTGGTGTCAATTGTTGTATTCAGAGGAGACGCTAATCCGAAGCCTTATGACTGATCTTAAAACTCCTTGATCCTCGCTGCTTGAATTTCTGGAATGTGGTGTATTTTAAAGATATTGTATGGCTTGAATACTGTTGGAGAAAGGATACTCGGAAAAAGAAGTGCCAGGAATATTTTATCCTTTTCGGTCTTTGAAAAAAGGCATTTCAATCAGAAGCTGAAAAAGGGATTTTGACTCAATTTTGACTCTGTTTTTTTTCACACTGGATTAAACTTGGTGGGATTTAGCCACTGTCTAGGAAAAGTGAACATCAAGGTCCACAAGAATTTTTGATTTGAAGACAACATGAATCAGAAGTTCTTGAGGATGGGATCATGGGTTGTAAAATTTAAAATCACAAAATCTAGAGTTTGAAGCATTACTCGGTATCAGAGCCATCATCCATAGGATATAGGATCTATAGGGTTAAAGATCCATAGGATCTAGGATCCACAAAATCTAGAATTCGAAGAATCTGGGTATCATAAGACCTAGCTTTCCATAGGATCTAGGAACCTTAGAATCTAGAAACTTTCGGATCTAGGAACCTTTTGATAGGTAGGTACCATAGCCTTGGAATCTAGAAATCATCTGATATGGAACTCGTGTCAGGCTGTCCACCTGTCTATAATCCTTCAATTCACCAGACAATTTCAAAGATCCCTACATCGCCAATTTCCCTTATTTCAAAAATCCAAAATCTTGTCTTTAGACATAAAATGTTATAACAGTTTTCTGATCCTAAACCTCTAATGTGATATTATATAACCATTCTACTTAACAGTCTATTCATCCTCCACCCGCCCACCCAAACAACACCAATCAGCATTTTTTTTTTCATTTTTCAATCAAGCCTAATCGTTATTAGCCCATAACACCCTCACTTTGAATTTGTTCCCCAAATTTTGTTGACTAAAAAGTCTGCAAGATTTCTGACCAAACTTTTTCGGTTTCGTCAAAATGCATGAAGCCATTTAAAGTTCATATCAAAAATTGCGTCAAAATATTCTAACCGATCATCCTATTAACTTAAAATCTCAAAGATGAGTAGTTTAGAAATTTCATTTGGATTTCAGATTAACCAGAATCTGGTGGCTACGTCAGCAAAGCTGTCACGAGGGGATTATGGATGGGACAAGCTCACTTGTTCTAGGATTAAGACGGTAAAGGGTTTGGAGCAATGTGTTGCACAATCTACAGTAAGATCTCTAAATGCCGAATATAGTTTTCCAACGTTAACCAAAAATGAATGAAAAGCGAATGCTTTTTTTTGGCTGCATCTCATATGTTAATCCAATCAAATCATGAAATATCCGGAATGATGATATTATGATTTTCGATTTATCTCCTCGATTCATCTAGAATTTTCAGCATAAACAACTCGAACACATATTCAGAAAAGATTTCAAAAACAAGTTTTACTCACCCGATCACGAGTGTCGGCTCGAGTCACCTCGATGCTGATACTACGATCCGACGAGGCCATTTGGGCAAACATTTTGGGGTTTTTTGGGTGAGATGAGGTGGTCCTGAAAAACAAGAATTTGTGGAGGAGGAAATTGGGCTCCAGGATGTTTCAGAACCACGACGTTTCAGAACTCTACGATTCTGTGCAAAACCCCTATGAAGAAATGCAAAAGAAAATTCTGGAATGTCGGGTTCTGTAACCTCCGCCGGCTGTTGAGAAGAACAAAATTTAAAAAATAGAATTAGTACGAATTTTATGAAGAATAAGGACTTGCGAAAGAGAAAATTACTGTAAATGCTCTGATAGCAGCCACCTCTCACTATCAACTTTGAGCTCAATTATCTTGGGTCCTATAAGAGATATCAAAAGGTTGTCAACTGATAAAATATTGCTTTTATTATGATAAGTAAATTATTAGTTGACTACTTTTTGATATCTTTGGCAGAAATCGAGATAATTGAGCTTAAAGTTAACGGCTCTGTCAAAGGAAACACGGTATTTGTCCTTGAACTTTAATTTTTTTGGAACTCTATTTTTCCCAGATTTTTGAAATTTATGAATAAAGAATTTAGAAATTTCAGATTCTAGATCATTCTAGATCCTATTTTCTTCATAAAATAAATTCCCCAAAAATACCATTATCAACAAAATGGGATTGATAAAAAGAGAAAATGGGATGTTTCGTAAAAAAACAAAGAAAATTCCCATCACGAACATCGTTCTCATATCAAGATACACATAGACATACAGCCCGCACACATATTTATACGTATTCTAAGCCGCATTTGGATAATCACTTGATTATGCATCGTCGCCATTTAATTTGGCCAAGAGCGGTGTGGAATATTTATCTTCTTTTGAATGCTGCGATTTGTGACGAAAGAGGTGTCAATGGAGCAAAACAGATATGTAGATATGTGTGAATATGAGGGAAAACAGGAAATTTAAGTGAGTTATCATCCTTCTTTCAGGGGCCGGGATGACTCCCTCCCCGCTTATCCGTTATGGAGAAGGATTGCCTTAAGACTCGATAGACAAAATAGTAATCCAGGAAGAAGAGGTGTTGCATATCAGTCGTATCAGTCAGAATTTCAGATGTGATAGCGAAAATAAATATAGAGAAGAAAAGTGTAGTCATCCCAGAGGCAGCCAACTTTATTCCTAATTTTCGATAAATGCTCCCTTGTGCACTTTGAGCTCAGTTATCTCGGTTCCTATGAGAGATATCAAAAATTGGTTAATTGATAAAATTTTGGTGAAATTATGAGGAAACTTTATATAGTTGACTTTTCTAATATATATTATTTTAAACGTGATGAAAAGAAAATTATTTGCGATTTAATAAATCAACGTTTCAAAAAAAAGTGTTTTAAATTATAAAACCAAAAAAGCTACGTGCATTTTTACAGTGACCCATGACCGTTGATGGCCCATTGACTTGAGGAGGATGCTATAAAGGAAGAGAGAAGTGAAGAGAAGAATCAGTTCTCGTCTTCTCGGGGCTCCAGATAGGGGACCCGAGAAGGAGCTCCTGGGCCTGAGCCTGGGCCTGAGCCTGGGCCTGGGCTTAGGCCTGGGCCTGGGCCTGGGCCTGGGCCTGGGCCTGGGCCTGGGCCTGGGCCTGGGCCTGGGCCTGGGCCTGGGCCTGGGCCTGGGCCTGGGCCTGGGCCTGGGCCTGGGCCTGGGCCAACAGCCTGGGCCAACGGCCTGGGCCTGGGCCAATGGCCTGGGCCAACAGCCTGGGCCAACAGCCTGGGTCAACGGCCTGGGCCAATGGCCTGGGCCAACAGCCTGGGCCAACAGCCTGGGTCAACGGCCTGGGCCAACGGCCTGGGCCTGGGCCAATGGCCTGGGCTAATGGCCTGGTCCAACGGCCTGGGCTAATGGCCTGGTCCAACGGCCTGGGTCCTGCGGCCCGGGACCTCTAGCCCGGGTCCTGCAGCCTGGGTTCTGGAGTCTGGGCCCTGATACTGGAGCCATGGTCAGGAGCAAGATGACATGATAGAACTCACGTTTAAATAATAATCGAATTTAATTACAGGTTTTTAAGAAGTTTGTCAAAGAGAACGGGGAGGAGAAGCTTCTTTTATTTGGTTTCGAGAGTATGAGGATGTCAGAAAAAGATTCGGAAGAAAAAGATTCGGAAGAAAAAGCTCCACAACAATCCATAAATCCTAAATTCGAAACTCCAAATTTGTATATGGATCTTATCAGAGAATCTAAACTCATAAAAAGTTGTTATAAACTTTATTAGGGCTCTATAAAAAAAGTTTGGGAAACATTGAAATGAAAAAATAGGAAATTTTGGTTATTTTTCATATGGAATCTGGATCTATGAATTCTAGATGATTTCAGGTGTGGAGCTTGGCGATCCAGAAGTAGTTGAAGAAGCTGGAGATGGTGGGAAGGACCTGAAATGGTATAAAATTAATTTATTCGAAAAATCTTTTAAAATTTGATACTCACCCATTTCCAAAGTCACTAGACAGAATACGGTCGATGCCAAACAATAGAGGTTGTTGGGAATTTTCAGAATCCACAAATCGCCATCTACAGGATCTCCCACTGATCTTCTCCAACATTCCATCCTTGCAGAACGTTCTCAACACTCTAGCCATATTGCTATATGTCATAACCTCTAGTCGTCGGTTTGGCTTTGTAGCTCCCCAGAGTTGGGCGACTTTGTGTTTTTCCACGAAACGAAATTCTCGTGCAGCTTTGTCAGTCCAGCAGATGATGTCCGTTTTGGATTCGTCGTCCAAGAGTCCATGAAGGAATGGTAGAATGCAGATTTTCTTAGAGGAAACTTTTTGAGTGGTGGCCGATGATGGGTACGACATTTTGGAATTCTGAAATTCTGTAATTGTTTGAGAGACTAGGAGAATGGTCAACAATTTCGTGAAAGGAAAAGAATAAGAATGACTGAATATTTTCTAGCCGTTTTACTGTTGGTTCTGATGGGCGGAGTCAAAAAGTATACCCAAATACACAAATCGTAGGTTACGGTTTACGGTAGTATACTCTGTAGAGATGTCCGGAAGAAACGGAATCCGGAATACCGTGGAACCTGTATTAGAAGGACTCCAACTTGTCAACTTTGAGCTGATTTATCTCGAATTTGGTCAAAGATATGAAAACGTTGTCAACTGATAAATTGTTTATCATAATATCAGTAATGTTTTGTCAGTTGACACATTTTTAATATCTTTAATAGAAAGTGAGATAATTGAGTTCAAACTTGATAGTGTGGGGATCCTTTCATTACAGGTTTAATGATAAACAAAGTTTTTCGGAATCCGGGAAAAAAATATATGGAAACTGGAAAAAGCTCGGGATCCGGAAGTCTCTGTTACTCAATATTAGTTAACGGGCAGAGTCAATAGTGTACGATACACAAATGGTAGACTACCGTAAACGGTATACTGTATACCTGACCTGTTCATGAGTATACTCTGAAAACTACGCTCCTGGTAAAAAGTAATTTGTCAAAATCAAATTTGTGAAGAATCTGTGGAAAAATGGACTGCACAGGTCATGGGTACTCTTGAAATTAATTAAATAATGAGAGTATTCTAAAACTTATTTAAAATTGTGGAAAAGCAATTTTTCTATGTTCTGAAAATTTCAATTTTATATTGAATATCGAAGCTTCAGTATTAGCACATTTTTTGTACAAATCCAGCTAAGCGAAATGCTGTAAATGCTCCAACGGAAGCCTACCCAATACTTGCACTTTGAGCTCAATCATCTCGCTTCCTGTGGAAGATATCAAAAAGTTGTCAACTAATAAAATATTGGTGATGTTGTGATAAATAACTTATCAGTTGAAATTTTTTAAATATCTTTGACAGGAAGCGATAAAATTTTGCTCAAAATTAAAAGTTAAGGGCCCTTTATTACAGTTTTTACGGTGTTCCATTCAACTGTCTTATCACAGTAATCATGGTTTTGATTTATATACGAACACCACGTGTCTCTTTTTTTCTTTTTCTTCTTGGACTGTTTCATCATTACACAGCCTTTCCAAAACCAACACGTTCCCTTTCTTTCCCCTCCACCTCTTATGAAAATTGATATCTCTCCAACCACCTAACAGAACACGCATTCGTTTGGGGGACGCAACAAACGCGCTCTATGGATGTGTGTTCGTTTTTTTTGCGTTTTGATTCTATGTTTGAATTACATCATGTGCTTTTAGGGCACTTCGACTTCGTTTTAGTTGTTATCTATATCCCTTTTTTCAGAAATTAGATGAGTTTTCTCACCAATCTCAAATTCCCCGACACTGTTTCGATATACCATGCATACCTTCCAAACGAATATTGGGATCTTGTGACTTTTGAAAATGACGAAGCTTGTCTCAAGGTTGCTGATCCCAGATTGAACTACTATGGAGGAGCGGAAAAATTGTGTAAGGAAATCGAAAAGTTCCGGAACTTTCCAGGGAGTTTGAATAAATTTCAGACAGAACTCTCAACCAAGTACTGCACGGTAAGTGTGATTCAATTATTGTCGTTTTTGGAAAATAGTTTTTTTATTCAATTTAATTTTCAGCTCAAACCAGCAATCTACAAAACTCGCAAAGGAAAGAGTTACATCTACAAACATGACCTTCTTGCTCAAATGAATTATGAAGTTTGGACTTCCAGCATCAAGAAAAATCCAGATAATATGCCTCTGTTTCCAATTGTGGCAATTTATTTGAGAACCAAGGAATGCATGATGGGAGGTGCCATATATGAGATGGTGCCATTTGATGTGGAAAAGTTTGATGAGCTCAAAAATCAAATCGAAATGAGATATTCGAGTTTTAAGAAGTCTAGCAAGAAGAAAAAGAGAGTAAAGTCACTAAAGGATGTTTTCGAGAAGTTCAAAGGAATCATGCCAAGAAACAAACACGATCCAGAATTCACTTCGCTTTATAAGCACTTTTTGAAGTTGCACAAAAAGAGGCCTGTTGGAATAAATGCCAAGTTCTTCGAGAATCTTCTCCACGTGGCGAGCATCGTTTTTGACGAGTTTGATAGATTCGTTGCTGAAAATGAATCTTGGTTCCTTCTAAACAAAGCAGGCTCTCAAGAACCAACCGTTCGTCTATTCGGGGAGCACTTTGGAAACTATGTTTTTGGAGTCGAACTGCTTCAAGAGATGCGACGCGCTGGACTTGAAACTGCTGTTATCGAAGAGGCGATTGGTGATAGCGGACCGATGGGAACACTGTATTATCCAGAATTGCTCAAACTCCTCAAATGCCAAATTTGGAGAATTGAGGTGATTATAAAGATATCAAGCTTAAACCTGATTCGGCTATCTTAATCATCAAATTTCAGTTTGTTATCACTCCATTTCGAAAAACTAGCCATAAGGCGGTCTGGATCCCAACACCGGATGATAATTATTGTATCGACGCTCTTGATATTATCTTCGAATTAATTGAATGGACTCATGTCAAAGGATTCTTTCAAGGAGCATCAGACGATCAGCGTGATAATATTATCAAATCATTCAAAAGTCTTGAATATGTTTTAAAAGTAAGCGTTTATGCTCTAATATGCTCACTTTAAGCTCAATTATCTCAGTTCCTTTGAAAGGTATCAAAAGTTTTTCAATTCATACAATGTTTTTCATGATTTCAGCATCATTTTATCAGTTAACAAATTTTTGATACATTTTGAAAGAACCGAGATATTATAGGTCAAAGTGAACGTATTGTTTCCAGAAAGACTTGGTGGCAGAATCGGAAGTCAACCAAATCAAGGAAACATTTTTTGAAGACCTCCAAAAGTTCAACATCACTCCGCCTAGCAACAAGAAAGAGGTTCGAGAAAGTTCCGCACTCTCCGTGGAGTATTTGATACATGAACTGTCTTATCTGGGTTTGAAAATCCCCTTCCCGGAAATTAGCTTGTTTGCGAACAAAGTTTTCCAACTGATGTCGAAATATTTGATGGAACCAGTTGATATGATTCACGCGGTTCGCATTTGCCACTTCATATGTATCTACAGTCGCATTAAGGTGAGGCACATTAGCTGAACTCGTATAACCGGATCTTTTGCTTCCAGTACTCAACCCTCATCACTCCGGAAGTCGCCTTGTATCTCCGTGTGTCGGACCATGTTTTCGCTCAAAAATAATACAACAAATGATCGTATGAAACCGTGAAATCTGACATTTTCGAATTTATTTGTAGGTCAATCGCCTGAAACCCAATCATCTGCTCATTGGCTGTTTAGCCCATCCCAGATTCCTGATAAGCACTTGAAAACCATTTATCCTGTTGGATTCTTGGAGTTTGCTAAATAAATGTAATCGTATACATCTTCAGAATATTTCAATGCAAGATCATTTCCAGTTTGAAACCAATTAAGTTTATTATCGCAAGAGGAAACAAATAGAAAATAGGAAGTATAGGATATAGGGTTATGTGGAGATAAGGATCATCGGAAATCAGTGATTGTTGTGGTGCAGTTGTAGCAAACCGAGTGATGAGGCAGAATTTGAATTGAAGTTCAGTGGAGGAGAGCGTCCTTTAAAGAATCCGGAGAGGATGTTCCAGAAGTTGAATCCGATGGTTGTGAGGATGATCTGAAAAATGTAACTACTAGAATTTGAAATTAAAAAGGGAATTTACGGTTTCCGGATGCATTATATAAGTGGAAGATCAGCTCAAACTTAACCAACAGAATCTGAAAATTTCCCAATTTTTCAGGGTCATGCTTTATATTTTCTCAACTCACCCTGACGAAGAATTTCCAAAGTCACCTGACATAAGACGGTCAATTCCAAAAAGCAAAGGTGGTTGGTTTTCAGTGGAAGCTTCAGAATCCACGAATCGATATCCACAACGTCTTCCATCGAGTTTTATCAACAACTTCTTTTTACAAAACTCTCGAAGCGATCTTGACATCGTGTCGTACGTCATCACTTTGACTTTTCTTCCTGGCTTATTGAGTCCCCAGAGTTCGGCAACTTTGTGTTGATCCAATAGTCGGAATTCTAAATTGCTCTTGTCGGTCCAGCAGATGATATTCTTGTTTGAGTTGTCGTCCAGAAGTCCACGGAGGAATGGGATGATGCATACTTTTTTCGAAGCTTTGCAAGTAGAAGATGGAGCTTTTGACATGGTGGAGATCTGGAAATTTTTAAATTTTGAACATTTTTGAGACGAAATTCAAAAACTGGAAGGAACAGTGAGACAACTTTTAAAATAAAAACTTACTTTTTAATAATGCACCGTTCAGCAATGAAGATGTAGACTGTAGACTAATGAAGATGTAGACTTGATAAGAGATCCAATATAGGAGAGGTCCGCAAACTGGTCACCAATTCCGACGAAGCGAAAATGAGTGAATGGCAGAATTCCATTTGGATTGATCATTGGCACAAATAGGCGGGACCACTTCTATCATAATAGCCTGGGAACCGGATCTAACCGTGGGAGAATATCAGAGTCTCATGGCTGTCTCTTGTATTGGTACCCATCGTTAAATGTGAAGGGGAATCTTCCCAGGGGGGGGGGCATGAGAAAAACGTAGGTGTCAGTTTTACAGTACACCGATAACAAGAAGACAACAAAGGGTCTTCCCAGGGGCATGGGAATACATTATTATGAGAAATTGTCTGATGAGAAAACCGAAGTTGAACAGAGTGAAAGTTATACCCATAATATGTATTTTCATATCTTTACTATTAACAATCACCAAATTCTGTGTGTGTGTGTGTGTGTGTCCGTTTGTTCCGTGTCACCGGCCCTAGCAAAGGCACCAGTAGACCAAAATTTCTCAAATTTTCACAGATAATCCAAAATAGGAGCGAGATGATGCCCCAACGTTCCTTTTTTCGAAATTTTGATTTTGAAGCCTTTTGGAGACGTTCCTTGGTTTCGCGCCAAAGGCCCACTAGCCAGCTGTTTGAGTTTGTTTGGAGGCACGGCAAACAGGCTGGTTTAAAACATCCCGACCCTTTTCCACTTTCCAAAGTTCCAAAATTTTCAGTAGTTTTTCCGAGAATAGTTCAACAATTCTACCACAAATGGGTTCTGAAAGGCGAACACTTAAAATTTTAGATTCATTTTTCTAACTCAGTAATTCTCAATTCCGGGAATAGTATTCCTCTCTTTTTTGACTCTTTTCTATGGATCCAACTTGCCTCCAGACGTTGTACGTCCATTATATGTATCCATTACTTCTTCCGTTTCCAATCTCGTGTCCCCCCCCCCCCCGACCACAGAAAAAATCATATATATCTTATAGCTACATAAAACAGGTGATTTGCCTCTATACTCAAACAAATTGCACATGCTCCGATGGAGCATAACTATCTCAAGACCCCAAAAAGACGTTTTTTTGGTTTCCGCATTGATAGATTCTGCTTTCGCATTTTTTGTCGTCGTTGTCGTATAAATTTCGCTTCGAATCAAAAAAGATAATCCCCTTTAATATTTGTGTTCCAGTGAAAGCAATCCAAAACGAAAAGCAATTTGTAGCGGTGGCCTTTAATGGGAATGTACAGCAACGGGACACACCCCATCAATTTTCATATATCTCGTTGTGTTCAAACGCTTCTGAATTCAATGATGGACCGGACTGAATTGGCAAAAGTTTCAATAGAATCTGTGACCAAGTCGTACAAAGCATGTCATACTTGTTTCTGGATGTTCCATGTTTGCAATCCGATGCTCTGCACTGTTCTCTGGTGAGCTCTAAATTTATATCCCATACTTTCCCTTAGAGCTCAATTATCTCAATTTCTATAAGACATAAAAAATCTTCCAACTGATAAAATGTTTGACATGACATTATCAACATTTTTTTTGCTTTACAAATGTTTAATATCTCTTACAGAAATCGAGATAATTAAGCTTAAAAGGATAGATGTTACGGTACTACCTCTAATGTTTCGCCTACCGTGAAACCTGTGTCAGAAGGCCCTCCTGAAGTTGAATTTCCGCTATGTTTGAAGTACCCCCTTAATTCAAACGCCCACTAGCTACCCCACGCTATAGAGGTTTAACGGTAACTCTTGTTATCGGACTACGTGATACATATTTCTTTTGGACCTCGATATTCTTATAAAAAAGATTTTCAGGGCCATCAACGCTCTCTTCTTCATCTGGTTCCTCCGTTTCTGCGTTTCCTTATGCTTTCCAGAAAAACGAAAAACATCAACGGTATCTTCGGCCAGGTCGACTGGAAGAACTTCTCAGGATAATGGCTCAACTGAAACTGCAAATCTGCTCACGCCAATCCCATTCACCCCGTTTTATGTTGATAATGTGGTTTAGATACCGTATACGCGCACTTCGAGCTCAATCATCTCGGTTCTTTTGAAAGATAGCAAGAAGCGATCAACTGATAAAGTTTTCAAAATAATATCACCAACATTTTATCAGTTGACACATTTTTGATATCTTTTGAAGGAACCGAGATCATTGAGCAATTACAGTAGATTTTTTTCTAGATCATTTATTTTGTAAGTCAGACAGTATTCGGTTTGTTTTTCTAATGAAGATGATGGGACAGCAAACAATAGAAGTTATTATAATTCAAGAAAGCATGTACAGTACCAGTCAATAAGATGTTTTCAGTTGATTGTGACCATTTTCATGAGCTAAGCCGTAAAGTTTTCGTTCACTTTGAAAACTTTGGATAGTGTGAAACAGACCTAGATTGGAAACTTTGCATTCACAGAATTTTTTTTTAAATTCTTAGTTTTTCAGCAATTTGCTGAATTCTGAAGAACACCCCTTCTATTATTTTTTGCACATTGATTGAAAAATCGATCAATCGCAAGTTCAAAAAAGCATGACATTCTACCAGAATCAGAAAGCCTAAAAGTTTACACGATCATTGGATCAAACTACTGATTTTCTTATGAAAATCAGAATTTCTGCCTCCCTCCTCGAGTCCAAAATTCCAGCTTGTACTTCCCAAGTCAGAAGACTGATTCATCGAAGCGGACAAAGTCACAATTTCTCATAGCCATCTCTTAAAATACCCATACCTGGAACCCAGGTGATCATATGAAAATCTACACGTCCCCACTTGGGTTCAAGGCAATGGGTCAGAAATCGCGCCCCAGTAAACGTGAGATTTAAAAAAACTCGCGTCTGAATTATGTGGCAGAATCAAACTTTTAAACGTTGGGCGAAAAAAATCACGCGTTGCAACTCGTTGGTTGAAATTAATTAGGTCAAATCCACGTCAACTTTGAAATTATTAAATTTTTCTGGCCTAAATGTTATTTGGGGAGCGTTTTTGGAGCGTTGCCTTGGACCCAATTGCGTCCCATCTCAAATATTTCGATTTCCTCCAATTTTTTTTCGGTCTTACGGTGTTCTTTTCTGATTCATTGGGCAAACCAGAACCGGCAATCAGCGGCATGTGATTTATGTACCCGATAACATCTCATTATAATGTCCCCTTCCATTTTCAGATGAAAAACAGAATAGCTGAAATGGCTCGAGAAAAAAAACTTGATAAGTGTGGTAGAGGGGGGAGGTGAGAATGTGAGTGACGGTTGCTACGAGCAACCGGCAAGCTGTGGGAAGCAGTGAAGCGAGAAGAAGGCACACTTCTCATATACTTACTTTTTGGCTCACTCTCACTTATTAGTTAGGAGTTATTGACAGCCGTTATAGTCTCGGCGGACTAGCTCTGGTAAGAAGATTAGGACAATGTCAGCGTGCTTAATTTGAAAACCCTACAGCCGTGATTCGTCGCAGGTGTATGTTTCCTACTGTAGCCAAAACTTCAAAAGATCAGCTGATTTTTTGATAACTCCGTTGATTCCTTTTTTGGCGATTTTTCCTAGTATTTTTCAGGCGTTAAGGACGTGTAGACTTGAGATTTTAGGGAGTTTCTTAGAGCTACCGTATGCATTCTGACATGGCGGTGTACAGTAGTTAGTGTTCCCACAGAGCGTTTAGGTTTTAATTTATGAACCCAATCGCCTCAGCCTGCGCCACCGTAGCTTAGTTGGTAGCGGCGCCGCACCTCTAGCGTTGGGTCAATCTGTTGCACTTTAGAATCAACGGTTGATCTCCTTGAGCTGGATGATTTAGGTCATATCTTTTGAACTTCGACTTCCTTGTTCTAGCCTTTAACTCCCTCCACTTCCCTTTCATACATCTTGTGACGTAAGAGTTTCGGCCTAGATTCAATTAATAATCCACCCCCAGACTTCTCAAGCAACACCTTGTTTTTCCTATCGGAAATTAGTTTCTAGTTTAAGGTATGTACAGCTTCTGTGTGGTCATTGGATACTAATTTTCAGATTTTAGTAAGTCGCATTCCGTCATTTCTGAATTTCGCAATTTTCGTAAACACTAATAGGACGCCACCCCTCACTTTTGACTTTGAGCCAATTTATCTCGGTCCCAGTGAAAGATATCAGGAAGGGGGCAACTGATAAAATGTTGGTGATATTATGATAAAAACTTTATTAGTGGACAACGTTCTAATATCTCAGACAGGTACCCAGATAAACTTTCCCAAGAAATCAGAGATAAAGTTCAAAATATCATACTTTAGCCCTTATCATTCACAGGACTAATGATATCATTTTAGATCCATTCTTAAAAAATCTGTTTTTCTCAACTTTCCCCTTAAGCAACATTTTTCTCTCTCGCTAACAAGTTATTATAGTTTTCAATCAATTCCTCGAAAAAACGCAGTCAGAAGGAATAAATTAGATCAGCAGGTGTAACTCTCTCTCTCTCTCTCTCACGCCTTTTTCTCTTACTCAAACTTTGTCATTTGGACAATTTTTTCTCAACTTCTGAAGCTTTCTCTTCTTAGTTTTCCTTTTTATCAGCTCATGATCGGCACGAAGCTCCTGATCGGAGCAATTCTCGTGAGCACCCTAGTGTCATGTCAGCGTGCTCCGATCGCTGGTGTTTCTCGTGGAAGCCAGGAGCAACGGAATACTAGGTAAGATTCCAAACTTCCTCTCCTATCACTTTTCCTTTCAACTTCCAGAGAAACCTTCCTGGCTGGATCAGAATTTGAAGAGAGTCTCATCACCCATCTTCTGAATTCCTCGGCAATGATCACTCTCAACGATGACATCACCACCCTTCTGAGCAGTACCAATCTCACGTACACCCTGGCTTCACCAGAAAAACCGTTTGTGTAAGTTAGGAGAAACAAGGAATTACCCGTTGTCAAGTACTTCGCGCTGTTGTTGTTTGTTGTACTATGTTGTACAATGTTGTCCGTGCGCGTGTCCTATTTTTTTAGTAGATAGGTTGAAGTCGAAGATCATATGAACTTTTTTCGGTGGTGTCCTTTTCTATAATTCTATAGATCAGTCTCAAACTACGAACATCACATCATCTGTATTCTATGAAAGTCAGATGTCAGAAAATCTCACAAGCTGATTTCCCAACCTCCTACGTCAGCAGATTCCAATTTCAGATTCGTCGACCGCAACTATTTCTGGAACCGCCAAGACTTTGTTGACTACGCTGACGCTGACAACACCACTGCTTACGCCTACATCTGTGTGTTGAACGTTTCGCAGAACGATGGAGTATTCTCACAGATCTACTTCCCGGATGGTGAGCAAGTCTCGGAGATTGTCTTCGGATGTGAGACTTCCAAGGAGTGCTGTGGAATGAAGTGCTGTGGAGATGACGTTCTGATCAATATCATTATGTGAGTCGAAAAAAAACATTTTTAGGTGGAATCAGAAAGTTTCAGCGTCGGAGCCATCAGCCTTGCACTCCTCTTCCTTCTCCTCTGCAACATCGTCATCGGATTCAAGAAGCGTCGTGGTGAGAGTGCAATTGAGAAAATATACTTTATCTTGAATATTCATTTCAGAAAAGGCCAAGAAAAACGGAAAGTCCGCCTATCATGCCACCGACACCACCAACGCCAACGACGAAGTCATCAGCGCGGACCAGATCACCTACGAGACACGTCACCCGGCAAACACTCGTGGAAGTCCCACTGCTGGAATCGAGACAATCCAGCAGTCAACGAAGAAAAACTAAATTTTTCCACTTACACCCAATTATTCATTTCTTTCTTTCTACCACTTATTTTCTCTTTAAATCTCTAGAATCTCTATATTTTATTTCTACCCATCTGATCTATATTTTCTCGATGCTTCAAACAAAAAAGTTCGCCAAATTCTGAAAAAAAAACATATATTTTACTGTGTGATTTAACGATAAAGTGCATATATTTGGAGTTATTTTCGAAATTTGAGATGGATTGGAAAGTGCGTGAGAGTGAAGGTTCGGCATGAGACCTGAACTCTGGGAACTGATGTCTACAGCTCAGTAAACTTGAGACTACACGGTGTCGCCCAACTGAAAAAGTTGTCAGGGTCCAGCATATCGGAAAACCTGTAATAGAAGGGCTCCCACACCGTCAAGTTTGAGCGCGTGTTTCTTGGCTTTCATGCAAGATATAAAAAATGTTGACAACTTTTTGATATATTTGAGAGGTATCGAGATAATTGGATCAAAGTTTAAAGATAGAGGGCTCTTCTATTACAGGTTTACAGTGCTCAACTCAAACCAAGCGTTTACCCAAAAATCTTAAATACAACTGAATGATGATTACACAATTTTAATATATGGTGGACTATAACTCCAAAACTAGACCAGAAAAGTTGTAAAATTCTGAATTCGAGACATCATCATCTTTACTACTAACAATCACCAGATTCCGTATGTAAAGATGTATGTCGCGTCACTGTTAACCCATTCAAAGTTAACCGATTGAGCTGAAACCTGACAGATAGGTCATAAGTGTGTCTTAGTTGATGCCCAAACTTTTCTTTTTTCGAAATGTTGATATTTAAGTCTTCTGGAGATGTTCCTTGATTTCACCACAGTAAAGCGTGGTGGGCAGAGAGGGCGAGGAAATCCCACACACGTAGACCAGGAGGTTAAGCCACGGAAGGGCGTAAGCCGACTGGTTTTAATTGTAAGCCTCAAAATGAGTGTAATCAAGATCTACTTCCAATTTCAAACCCCTCAGTGCACCTTTAAAGTCAAAAATACAAATTTAAAGGAACATGGTCGTACTTATACTCATTTTGAAGCCCTGAACCCTAAAAATGTTTGTTTTGCAAATTTTCAAAAATTACTAAGCAAGTTTTAATTGTAAGCGAATTCTCTACAAAGCGTTTGTCATGAATACCGAACAACCTGTAATAGAAGAGCCCTTGTAATTTTGAGCCTGTCGAAAATAAAAAAGAGGTGTCAACTGATAAATTGTTTAACATAATATTAGAAGTGTTTTGTCAATTGACTCATGTTCAATACCTGTCATAGGAATTGAGATAGTTGAGCTAAAACTTGACATAGTGGATCTTAGGATGGCCGACCCCTTCTATTACAGGGTCCATGGTATGTTCCAACCATGGAAAACGGCACAAACGGATCCCAAGATTATTCCGAAAATTTCTCGAACTCTGATAAACGGAATCAGTAGACAAGCTAGACGTTCCGGATGTCTGATCCACTTAGTGATCCGTTGATGTTTCTACTATCACAATTGCCACAGCCCCTCAACGAGCCGAAACATGATGCAATAGATATTAGGCAACGTGCCATTTCCTTCGCGCCGCAATGAATTCCGGATACCTTTCATTATTGTGTAAATACTCGCTCTCTCTTCTTATTTTTCTTCTCATTCAATCATAACCAAATTCTTCCGCAGGGGCGGCATCGGTCAAAGAATGGCACCTACCATCAGATCACGGCTCTCGTTCCTGGGGGGAAGAGATGGAGCAAGAAGAGGACGATCCGTATTTGCTCTAACCGGGTGGACATGCAGAGCATCCATCGTGGAGACACAGAGCAGGATCACTTGAGCATACACACACATGAGAGTTTATCACTAAGAGAAAGTGGACAGTCCGAAATTTTAGAGAATACGGGGGGAAAGTATACGGACAATCACAGAGAAACATTTGTGCACTCTCTGACAAAATCACTTTGTGTGTACAGAGCTTGGTAGTACAAGCTTCGGCGAGACAACGTTGGAATGTTGAAATTTTGAAAAATCCGAGAGTAGCAAAAACTTGAGGTCACTCAGGGATTTCGGAATGGGGAAGTGTACTACTTTTGGAGAGAAGGCTGTAGGACCTAAAAATAAATCTTGTTGAGAGGTGAATAAGAAAAAATGGCTACCGTAAAACCTTTAATAGAATTGCCCCTATTTTTTAACTTTGAGCCAATTTATCTCGTTTCGTGTTAAAGATATCAAACATTTGGCAACTGATAAAATATTGGTGATACTATGATAAACACCTTATCAGTTAAAAAAATGTTGATATCTTACACAATGATCGAAATATTTTAGCTTAAAGTTAAGGGTTCGGGTGTGCTTCTATTAGAGGTTTTACAGTTTTTCACATAAATTATAGCACTTGTTAGTAAAGATAAGAACAAATTGCTGATTGGTTAAAGGTCAAGTTACTCAAAACAAAGAATTTTAATATTATAGTTTTTCAGAAACTCAGTCACGGACATCGTTGGACACCTTACACTTTATACTCAATTATCTTGATTTTTGTGGGAGCTATAAAAAGTTGTCAACTGATAAAATTTTTATCATAATATCACAATATTTTATCAGTTGACAGATTTTTGATATTGTTTGAAGGATCCGAGATAATTGAGCTCAAAGTTGAGCTGCGATAAACACAGAAGGCCAGCCTATGCTTGCACTTCATACTCAATTGTCTCGATTTCTGTTAGAGATATCAAAAATATGTTAACTGATGAAACGTTTGTGATATTATAATAAACATTTTCAGTTGACAAATTTTTTATATCTCTTATGGGAATTTAGATAGTTGAGCTCAAAGTTTATGGTTAATTGAGAACCGCTTCAGAAGACAGTAACCGTTCCAGTTCTTTGATTTAGCATGTACATCACAAACTACAGTATCTTCATGCAATTTGTACCAGCACAACGTCACAATGCCCAGCACGTGTTTTTTTTGTCCTCACCCTATTCATACAAAAATCTTGCGGGAGTTCTTCAAAAAATGCTCATAATGGGGTGTATTATGTGCATAGAAGTTGCCTCTTCAAGAGAGAGAGAGAGAGTCGCTTCCCGTCTGCCGTGTATTACCGTGTGTGTTGCATCCCTTCCTCGCCAACCCACTAAAACCGGACCGGCGGTCAGCCGTGGCCGGCCCAGCAGCTCCTTGTCTCTGACGCCACTCTCCCTCGAGTGCGTTGCGGTCGCGTATAAAGAGCACGGTGTCCGTCACTTTTGACTCAAATTGTTCTTCCCGATGGCAACACGCTTACTGTAGATCGGTTGATAATTCTTTACTGATCTTTTTGGTCTTTTCCGTAATCCGATGGTTTTTTCCTATGGTAGTGGAGCATCCAACTCTTTACTTACCTTATTTTTTAACAAGTTAGGGTATACTCCTCTTAATTCAACAGACTTCTAGAGCGCTCGAGCTAGCAAGTCTAGCCTTCTCAAACTTCTCAACTTGATCAGTCCCTCCTACTCTATCATAAAACATCTTGAACATCAAAATAACCAAAGTTTAAGAAATGTTTCTCCGCTCTTCCAACCGTGATCCGACAATATTGTCGGGCTTCGGATAAGAGACCGGATAAGTTGGACATTTTGACAACGACGGTGATGATGATGATGATAAGAGTGACCCTAGCACTCAAGTATTTGAACATCCAACTTCGACCACTTCATTTTACAAACACATATAACCGCGGGCGAAGACAAGACAGGCCTAAAGCGATTTCCCAAGGAAGAAGAGAGCAGGCGAGAGTTTCGTGCCGCGCGCAAAGAGCACGTCGCCGCGCGGAGGGCGCCAGAGTCTAAGCTAACAGACTGAGAGAAGGGGAGGTAAAAGACGGTCAGTTAGTGTCCCTCCTCCCCACTGTTACGTACAAATGACCATTTAGCCTTTGTGGTGTTGGGCTCCCTCATCATTCTCTAAGCTTAGTTAGCTTCTTCTTCTTCTTGTCTTATCATCCTCTTCTTACTTGTATCTACAGTACCTCATATCTTTCAGCAGGGTCAGGTGTTTCTACTTGTCTTCACCTAATACACATTCACTATGAAGCAACTCGCCATCTCCTTCTGCATCATCCTCCCTCTCGCCTGCTTCTGGGTTCTTAACGCAGAGGACGCACAACAAGGTAACTTGTCACTTTGAGACCTTTTTTCTTTAAATTGTGTGTTTCAGCCCCAGAGCTTCGTGACGCCAACTCAACAGTGTTCCGTCAGAAGAGGCAGTTCGGATGCCCAGCCAACTGCTACTCGTCTTGCAGTTCTTCCTCCCAATGCCAGAGATATTCCGTCTCAGCTGTCTGCGTTCAAGGATGCTGTTGCCCAGGAAACAACAATCTTGATAGTGAGTTTTTGCATTTGAGGACGATTGACTCAAAAAAAAAACCATAAGACATTTGATTATAGGATTTTCCCTGCTACAGTAGCCTTAATAATTGCTCATTTTAACTGATACTTGCCTATCATAGCTATCCAAATGTTTGATCTATTTTGGGAAAATCGAACTGATCTTTTTACCAGGTTCTGGTCGGAAGTTGCCCAAAAACGGATGTATAGCGGGCCATGGTCAGATTTTGTGCAGAAATTGAAATTTGAAATACTAATTGGTCGGGAACTTTGTCATAAACTTGTTTCAGTTTGATCGGCTTTAGTATGTTTGCTATGTTTTTGAAAATGCGCAGTTTTTCATTGATTTCAAAGAAAAATACTATCCTTTTTTAGAGCTCAAAAGCGTTCGCTAGAGCTCAAAAATCCAACCGCCTCACCTCCGTTCATTTTCAATTTATTTCCGGTACCGTTTCCCCGGGAGGCAAACACACACACTGATTACCTAATGATTGCTACAAACTCGCCCCCCTCCCGAATCTGTCCGTTTCGACTCCCTTTACGGGTCAACATAAATACCAAAATATTTGCGAAGCTACGCAGATGGAGAGAACTTTTATGTTTGCTCGTGAGAAATCGGCTAGCCGAGACTCTGTGTCTCACGAAGTCGCGAAGAAGTTCGGGCACGAACCCACTATCTTTCTATCTTTAGCGCAACGAGGGCGCTCATATCAGAAAGAGAGGGAAGCGAACTTCCAAATATAGAAACTTGGAAAAGAGTGGGGAGGTTCGGAGGGAGTCAGAATATCCTTACCGAGTAGCTGGGGAGAATGAGCAATCAACTTATCACTAGACCCATCAAACCCAACCCCTACTTTTTCAGCCGCCTGCTCTGGAGGACCAGCCGTCGCCGCTTGTCTCGGAGGCCTTTGCGGACAAGGATTCTTCTGCTCGTCCAACAACTACTGCTGCAGATGTCAATCCGGAAACAGCACTGGACCATGCGTGAACCAAGTCTGCCCAACTGGATTCATGTGCAACACCAACAACTACTGCTGCCCACTCGGATCCGGAGGAGTCCTCGGATCGTGCGTCAACGGAGTGTGCCCAACTGGATACACCTGCGGAGCTGGAAATCTGTGCTATTTGAGCAGCGGAAAGTAAAAACTGATGATTATGTTTCTACTTATTTTCATGCGAAAAATTGCCCCATTTCTCCTTTCAGAACTTCTCTCTCTCTCTCTCCTGTTTCTTTGTTCTCTTTCTTCCTAAATTATTATTTTTCTTATCCCATTCGAAAAGTTCCACCACCAAGACACCACCAAAAAGTTTCAAATTCTACGATGATTTTTTAATGTATTTGTTTATTTATTATTTAATTTTATTAACTAATAAAAAATTAAACAAATATTGAACATTTTTATGAAGAAGATATGTGAATATCTATTTAAAAAAATCAAGTATACCTGTAATAGAAGGGCTATAACACAGCGCCTATCAGTGATATCAAAAAGTGGACAACTGATAAAATGTTTGTGATATTATGATAAACAATTTATCAGTTGACAACTTCTTTATATCTTTGATAGGAACCAAGTTGAAGGGCCGTTCTATTACAGGTTTAAGGTAATTATGCAAATTAAAAAAATAAGGCATTATGAAGTATGGGAAGGGGAGAGATTCAGAGTTCTTTTGATTTCTGTCATGAAACCGGACTTTTTGAAATAAGGTGGTAACAGGTAAGATAGAAAAAAAATTATAAAAAATGCGCTCTACTGATAATACTAAAAAAGGCTACTGGCAAAAGTTAAACAACTTTATGCTCGTCATTAGGATGATGATCATAATCATAGTCAGTGTGGACAAATGCTCGTTCAACTTCCGGCAAACTTTCAATGTTGGATTGTAGGGTCTCACTGATGTCGTGGGATTCACGAAGAATCATATTTTCGTCGAGAACGATGTGGACCTGAAAATTTGGAACTATCAAACTTGCTTTGAAAGTTGAGCTCAATTATCTCGATTGCTACCAGAGATATGAAAACGTTATTTACTAATAAAATGTTTGTCGTAAAATCAACAACATTTCATTAGTTGACAAGTTTTTGATATCTCTTATAGCAATCGAGATAAATGAGTTCAAAATGCATAGAGCCTCTACGGCAACCCTTTATTCCAAATGTTTGATCTCTTACCTCAACCAAAAACTTGCTTCCAAAATGATAAACATAAACCGTATCAATATGAGAAATCCGACTGTCATGGTCCAAACAAACTTTGATTATCCTATTGATAAACTCGGGCTCTGCAGTTTTTCCAGACAGTTTTGCCAAGTGTTCTCTTCCAGTCTGCACCCATGTGTACAGAATGTACATAGATACTATAATAGCACCAACTGGGTCAAAGTAATAGGAGTATTTAGTTCCGAGCCATGCACAAAGAAGAGCCACTGTGTTGGAGATACAATCGTTGCGATGATCCATAGCAAGAACGTTAACAGATGGTTCTTTGTACCGTTTGCAGGTAACGTAGAGGGATAATTTGATAAGGACAGTGGAGACCATAATGACTACAGAGGTAATGGTGACATTGAGCTTCGGCTCTTCTCCGATTCCTGGAAATATCGATTTTATAATGTTTTCTTAGCGCTTCTAAAGTCTTGAAGCTTCTAAAAGCCCACCATGAAGATCATATTGAACTGCATCATGGATTCCTCTGACTGACGATATGATCAATTGAATCGATGCCATTCCCATGATAACACTAATCAAAATCAGTGCCAGTGGTTCTAAACGAGTTCTTCCTCTTGGATACAAATACGGGTCCCGCTTTTTGATCATTCGTTCCGAAAGTGAGATCACAAGTCCTGAGGTGATATCCACTACGGAATCCACCATAGACGAAATGATGGACATTGAGCCGGATAAGACAGATGCCACCACCTTGGCCACCATGAGCATGAAATTCACTGAAAGTGTGATCTTCGCCATGCGAGCCGCCGAGCCTGACTCGTCCTCCTTCTTCTCATCGAACGATTTTTCTTCAGTGTTCGTCCTTTCCATTGGCTTCTAAAACTGGGAAGATTTTGACCCATTTAAGATTTCTTTTGAAATATCCAGGGGCCCAACTCACTCGTCTAGGATTCCTAGGACTGCGTGGCACGTCGAAGATAACTACTTCCGGTTCGTCTGTTCCATCCTTCAAAAACTGGTTTGGAAAGTTTCAAAAATTGGTGAGCTTGTGCACAGGAAATTAGTGATTTTTCGGGATTTGGACTTTTTGGAACAGATAGATCGGAAGGCTAGGTGTTGGGGGGAAGGAAGGGCTTTTAACTTTGAGCTCGATTATCTCGGTTGCCATAAAAGATATCAAACAAGTGTCAACAGATAAAATGTTGATCATATTTTGATGAACATTTTATCAGTGGAGCACATTTTAATATCTTTTACAAGAATCAAGATAATTGAGCTTAAAGTTGAAAGTTAGTGTGGGATTCTATGTATTGGAGGAAATACGGTAGATCGGAAGACTGGACACGTCTGGCTTTCAACTTTGAGCTCATATATCTCGGTTGCCATGAAAGATGTCAAAAATTAAAAAGCTGATAAAATGTTGGAGATATTACGATAAACATTTTATAAGTTGATCACTTTTTGATATCTTTCATAGGAACCGAGATATGGGTTTAAAGTTGAAAGTTAGAGTGGGCTGGCTATAAGTTGAAAGTTAGGTACGGTAAAACTTTTGTAATAATTTGAACTCTTATCAATTAAAGAAAAAACACATCAGACGGTTAATAACACAAACCAAACTTACGATATGTTTCACCAATGGAGCCACCAGTGGCTTATCCTCTGGAATCACTGGCGGTATCGACGCAATTATCTCTTCAATGTCATCCTCCTCCTTGCTAGTGGTCCGTCGTCGAGTTCTGTTGAATTGCTGAAAATCTCTTTTTCTTAAACACAACTCACAATTAAAGTTTATCACCTCAATCTGCTCGCTATCATTCTTAAAGTTCTCCAATAGCTCATTTTGCTTCTTGTAGAATTTGTTAACCTTTTTGGCATTTTTTGACTGGGACGTCAGTGAAGTAGTCGAGCCAGCAGTGAGCTTATGAAGCTCTGCACAACTGTTTTGTCCATTCCCATTTTCTAGGTCCCGTGGAGCACTTGGAGCCTGGGAAAGGGAGATTGATCGGAGGGATGGGCGGTTCTTGGGGGGCGGGGCGACGGATGTGGAGGATGGTCCAACTTCATCTCGTTCCTCCTCTTCGTCCAGTAAACTGAACGTGGCTTCTGCTGTTGACATATAGAACTTTCTGAAAATGGGAAAAAATTGAGATGAATGTAATAAAAAAGAAGCTGAAGGAAGGAACCTTTAATAGAAGGGCACTGTCAAGTTTAAGCTAGTATATCTCGGTTCCTGTGCAAGATATCAAAAATGTATCAACTGATAAAATGTTTGTGATATTATGATAAACCATTTATCAGTTGATAACTTTTTTGTATCTTTGTCAGGAACCTAGATAAATTGGGTCAAAGTTAAAAGTTACGGGCCCCTCTATTACAGGTTTAAGGGGACGCGAAATTTGAAAAAAATGGTCTGAAAAATGGTAGAAAAATTACAAACTATCAAAACTATAACCTTTCTTTTGTTCTAAAAATTTCAACTTCCCAACAAAAAAACAGAATCAAATACGAAAATTTCTCGAAAATTCTTCTAATCGGATAATCGACAAAATATGAATAAATAAGTGTGTGTGTGTGGTTGGCCTAAAAAGTATGAAAAGAAAAGTGAGACGAAGAAAATGGGAGAAAAAAGATCAGGAGAATTAGAGAAATAGAGAAGGTGTGAAAAGTCGACGGTGTCTCATGTGAAATGTTGTGTTTGCATGATCAGATAGGTAAAGAAAAACGATATTGGGGGGAGACGAAAAGTAAAATGAGATTGATGGTTTTGGATGATGGAAATAACGAATGACTGAAGGTTACATTGATATAGCATGCTCAGATCTTGATACAAGATCTTTGGCAGAAACATTTGTTCTTCGATTTTTGGTTAGAAATTTGGTCAACTTTGAGCTTAATTATCTCGGTTTCTGTGAAAGATATCAAGAATTTGTCAACTGATAAAGTGTTGCTGATACTATGATGAATGATTTATTAGTCGGCAAATTTTTGATATCTTTTCCTTGAATCGAGATAAACTTGCTCAAATTTGACTGTCATGATTAAAGGCTTTTGTGTAACTGGGACGCCAATTACATTGCTAGCTTTGACCCAGTTTTTCTAGCTTCCTGGGAAAGATATCAAAAAATATTCAACTGACAAAATGTTGCTGACATTATGATGAATGATTTATCAGTGGACAACTTTTTGATATCTTTTACAGGAACCGAGAAAAATTGCCTCAAATGTTAGTCAGAATTTGAAAGATATCAAAAAATGGGCAACTGGCAAAATCTTGTTGATATTATGATAAATAATTTATCAGTTTATCATTTTTTGATATCTCTGACAGGAACCGAGAAAAAGTGTTTCAAATTTTACCATTGTTTTTTTTTTCAAGATTAAACAAAACGGAATTTCATGCTGGTAAGAAAAAGAATTCTAGAATCTTCTTCTCAAAAAAAAACTATGAAAACCTATCTCTGTTAGTCGTAAAACAGGAGAAAAATGAAAACAAACCGTCAAGGACTTGTGATAGTTTGGACAGTGTATTGTTATCTTCAAAGAATTGTTTTGAATCAGAAAAATGTCACAACACCCCTTTTCTAACCAAAATATGCCCTTTTCTTTTTTTCTACCCGAACAAAAACTTTCAAAACAATCGATTTTCATATTTCATTAAAAACTAGACAAAATTTCCAAGAAAATGAGATTAAAACCAAGTATATACGACGATTCTGAGCCGAGTTCTGAGCATTTGAATGTTTTAGGGCTAGAGACGCAGTGTGTCTCGTTTCTCTGCGTCTCTCACTTCAAAATCGTAGTAGAAACTTGCTGATCAGACAGTTTTATCAGAAAATTTGAGCATTTTTTGAAATTTCAGTAAGGGCCCAAAAATAAATTTTAAAAAATGATCTAGTGAAAATGTCTGCATCTTCAAAAATATCTTTGAAGGGTCAGAGCCATATGATCTAGAGTAAACGGAAGTAAGTGACAAGGGGTAAACTGATTTGAAAACAATTTTTTTGCTTGCTGACCTCATAGATACAGTATCTAAATCTTCAAAAATTTCCCTCGACTGCTGAATCAGCAGTATTGATCACAACTTTTGAGGTGTGAGTGCACCCGGGCGGTTTTGCACTTTTTGTTTTGTCATCATGACTATCTTCCCGCAATGACATCACAGTAGAGGTTTCAAAAAGTAACACATGGTAAGAAAAAATATAAAAAAGTTAATGCAACTTTTAATTGGGTTCCCATGAATCCGAATAACAGAAACAAGGTAACCAAGTTCCTGGAAATTGACTACCGTATTCCAATTATCTCGACGCCAGTGAGAGATATCAAAAATAAGTCAACTGATAAAACATTTGTGATATTATGATAAGCATTTTATCAGTTGTCAAGTTTTTGATATCTTTTACAGGAATCAAGATAAATTGGCTCAAAGTAGAAATACCGTGGAGCCAGTAATGGAAGGGCCTGTCAAGTTTGAGCTCAACTATCTCGGCTCTTTTGAGAGATATCAAAAATCTGTCAATTGATAAAATATTGGGGATATTATGATAAACATCTTATCAGTTGACAAATTTTAAATATCTTTCTTAGGAATCGAGATAATAGGGTATCTATTAGAACCATACATGTCGCGGGCCGGGCCGGGCCGGTGGAGGAATTTTCACTGGCCCGGCCCGGCCCGGCTGGCCCGGGTTCTTGAGGCAAAAATTTTTAAAAGTCATTTTTTGAGAGAAATTGGATTTTTGGGAACATTTTATCAAAATTTCTTTGTTTTCAGGTTTTAGAAGGGTCATGAGATAAATTTCGTGCTTTAATATTGTTATTTTGGCAAAAATGTATCAAAAATTAACAGAAAAATTTGAAGTTTTCGGAACCCGGGCCGGCGGGCCGGGCAGGGCCGAGATTTAGCAAGTATGATTAGAACACATTAGACCATCTGGTCGGAAAATTAAAAGTTTCCGAATCTGGTTGGAATTTTACACGAATCTGGTTGGCAAACGCGTTACCGGATCTGGTTGGAAAATTTCCCGAAACTGGTTAGAAACCGATTACCAGAGTCAATTGAATTCCGATTTAAAAATGAGTCAACAATTACATGGTGTTCATTGCGGGAAGATTATGGAAACAACGAGAGGGTCAGAGAATTCGAAAAATGACGATTGCAAGAAAAAAAATTATCGAAAATCTCGATTTAATCGGTTGTTTTAATTCGAATTGCAAATATTTGGAAGGGGAAAAAGAGAACCTATGGGATAACCTAAAGAAAATAAACAAAGTGAAAGAGGAAGAAACCAGGAGGTAAAACTCAAGGGAGAAAAAGAGAGAGAAATTGATCAAAAAACATAGAACTGGACGTTTGAGAATTTTGAAAGCTTTTTAAATTTGATGCTCTAGTAGAAGCAGCCCCATACGTGCGCTTTGAGATCAATTATCTCGGTTCCTATGAGAGATATCAAAAATCTGTAAACTGATATAATGTTGCTGATGTTATAATAAACATTTTGTTAGGTTACCATTTTCTAATATCTCTTACAGAAATTGAGATAATTAAGCTTAAAGTAGAGAATACAGCTACCCGCTTGCAAACTCAACCGTTAACTTTAAGCTCAATTATCTCGGGTCCTATAAATGATATCAAAATGTGGTCAACTGATAAAATATTTCTAATAGTATGATAAACAATTTATCAGTTGACTGATTTTTGATATCTTTCACAGGAACCTAGATAAAATCAGTCAAAGTTAGAGGGCCACAGGTTTCAAGGTATCTTTTCAGAATCCAGATTCGGTAAAAAGCTGTCAATTCTTGTCATGAAAATTAAAAATTTCGCTTCCCCAAAGTTAGTTTTCTTATAAGAAGATAAATGAAATTCTCAAAAATCCCATATTTAGATGTTCAAACTCAAATTTCCCCAAACAAGTCGACGTTTTTTTGGTAGGAAAAAAATTGGCGGAAAACGCACGAAAAGCGAGAAAAAAATCCGGAAAAAAAATATTTTTAGGCTACTGTAGTTGTCGTTGTGGGACCTTCGACCACTGACCGCCGGCGTTTCTTTTCCCCAGCTCCGATTTTTTAGTATCAGAATAATAAAAAGTTATGCTGACAAAACTTCTAGCTCGTCAGAATTCCAAAGATTCTATTTTTCGTAGCCTGTGTGACTTTCCAACTATACGAATCTCACGAAAATCAGAAGCATAACCTCATTTTCCGTCTGACTAGCAATTGCACCTGCCGCATTTGAAATGATGATAATTCCAAAAAAAGAAAAAGGGGAAGAAACTCTCTTGCAGATTTTGTTTCATTGATGCCTTCCAGCTGAAGGAAATAATGCGAATGTTGAAGCGAAATATTGAGTTTGAATTTCAAAATTCAGCAAACGCGCTTTGCTGATAACTCGGAACTTAAGCTTCAAAATCTTGTAACATATTCTTCTAAAAGGTGCCAACTAGCCAGAAGAAAAACCCATTGAACAAAGACAAACAATGCAAAGCTCTCATTTTTCGTCGTTTTTTCTCTATATCTCTCTATTAATTGCAAACGAAATGAGCTTTGTTTCATAATAATCATCAAAGCTTTGCACTGCAAAATCCCCAACAAAAATCGATATTTAAAATTAGCTAGAATCTTCTCATTGAACATTTTTGAGCTATGTTTCTTGCTCATAGGTTATAAGCTTAAACGCTAAATGTTTGTAAAAAACGAAAAAAATAGAAAAAAAGCGAAAAAAACAAAGATATATATAAGAAGGAAGAAATCGCTTGAAATGAGTCTCCACTTTGTGTTCCTTCTGCACGTCACACATTCAACTTTAAACTAGTTCGAAATAGCCGTCTCAGCATTCCTCGAGAGGGAAAAGAGGAAAAGAGCAAAAGAGAGCAGGGCCCCCAGTGCGATGGAGCGCATATAAGCTTGCTCGGGGAGAGGCGAGCCAAGAGATACATGAGTTTATTTGAGCTCAAATTTGAGTATCGTTGCACGATGTTAGAGATATTCAATGATACAGGAGATAAAAACGAGGACGAAAAAAAATTAAATTAAATTAATCACTGGGGCGGTGGTTTGATATGAAGCTTCTTGGATATTTCCCCACTCTCTCCGTTATTTCCAATCGGTTGAATCTGCACGAAATGCGGCTCATCTGCTGTCAAATCGGTTATCCTCGCCGACTGATTCTTCCCAACAACCTCTCCACACGAACTACCGTCCACGAAGATTCGATATCCCTTGACTAAAGGCATGTCCCATTTCACTTGATGTACATGATGCCCTTCCTCAGTTTCACAGACTAATGAATTCGTCATATTCTGTGGCGTCGGAATCTGACTCCGAATCGCTTTCCACATATTCGCCTGCTCCGTTTTGAACGTCTCCAGAATGTCCACCAGCGCATCGTTGATCGCCGTCAGTGTCTCATTTTGCTTGCTCAACTCCGTCACTTTTTGCTCCAAAGCCCTCACTCGATTTTTTAATTCCTCAGTTTCGTCAGAAGCGAAAGACACTTCAGCTACACTTGGAGTCAATTGACGTTCTGGCAGTTTCGTTGGCGTTTCAATAATCGGAAGAGGTGTGGATTCGCTTCGGCCGTCCACAGTGAAACTGAGCTCCGTTCTAGCCGAACAGATGACGGTTTCTGTTGAAGTGGTTCGTGTGGATTCTTGAAGACGTTGGGTAGGTGAAGGCGTGGCGATGAAGGACTCCAGTTGGTTGGCAGAATCTGCAAAAAATGAGTTTTTGGGGGGTCTTTAAGCATAGTTGCAAACGGGCCGACAGATAACTCGGCTTCAGAACAAGATATGTTGACGGATTTGATATCAAATGATAGATTTTGACGAGGTCCATCTTAGTAATACCACACGGGCCGGCCTCGGGAATCGCAAATTTGCCCAAAATCGGGGTTTTCGCCATTCTAGCCCGGCCCGCGGCATGTTAATGGACCCGAAGCCGGCCCGTGTGGTACAGCTAAAATGGACCCCGTCGAGATCTATCATTTGATATCAAATCCGTCAAAATATCCTGTTCTGAAGCCGAGTTATATGCCGTCCCGCCATCTGCCCGGGCCGGCCCGTTTGCAACTATGTTTTTAAGTTGATTTTCGGCCATTTCGACCATTTTCAAGAGTCTGAAGCTCGACTGACAAGTTTCCAATTGGGAAAGGCCCTTCATTGTTTCAAAATACCTCCGGAGGGCCCTTCTATTAAAGGGGTCCTTCTAATTCAGGTTTTACGGTATTTTATTGACAGGTACTGTACGGAATCTCGAGAATTTTTCAAACAAAGCTCACTTTGAAATGTAAACGATCGATTCTTCCTGGCTTCTGGCGGTGAGCACATCCGCAAATTATTCTTCCCCACACTTCCAGGCGTCCTCCTCAAATTCAAATTCTTCCCGATCTTCCCATTCCACTCGCGGAACGGTGAGTAGACCGAGTTCACAGTGTCCTCGCTTCGAACCGATGAATCCCCAGAAGGTTCCACAGCCATCGACCTCCTCTTCTCCAGTGCTTTGTGACACGACTTCTGCGCCGGCGTCGGAGGTCCATTCTCGGCTTTCGGGAAGTGCGATGCGATTTGTTCGCACAGTGCCACGTGGCTACCCGGACCGATCTTCTTGATTCCGCCTTGAAGCGTAAGCCACTCGCCTTCTGTTTGAATGTGATCTTGGATTTTTTCATGGTCAATAGATGTCAAAGCCTCCGAGCAGCAGGCAACGATATAGGACCGATATTCGAATTTGTCGGATTCGACGACTTCAACGATGCAAGGATTTTCAGCTGGAATATTCGAAAAATTTCGATACCGAGAGGATCTGAAGCTTACCAACTGCCACGTCATCTAATTTTTTGAATTGCGAAAACGTTGAAAACTGAGAAAGATCGTCGATAGAATTCGAGGAGATATCCAGTTTTTGAAGGCTTGTCGGGCTGATTAAATTTGAGATTTTCTGGAAAAATCTATTGATTTCAAATCCAATTAGCTTCCCTGTTACCGTAAGATCCGCAATTTTATTCTCCGCCAAATTCAGCGACCTCAACGATACGCATTTACTCAAATCCGGGATTTCAGTCAAATAATTGGAGCTTAGATTCAGAATTTCCAGCGTTTTCAGCGTAAAAACCACTGGATCCTCGATTAAATTCGATGATAAATCGAGAATTTTCAAATTCTCGAACCTTCCTAATTGATTCGTTTCTTTTAGTTGATTTCGTGACAAATATAGTTCTAGTCTGTAAATACAAAATCTTAAGGCTTCAAATTTTATAGAAATTTTACAAATTATAGTTAAAATCAGCGATAAACTTGTTGATTTGACAATCTTGGGCGTCGAGCTGCAAAAATTTAATTTTTATCTCTGCTTGTCCAGATGTCCTTCCTTACAATTTCACACTTCGGGAACAACTTCATATAGGTGAACTTCTGTAAATTATTCCCGCTGATCGCCAGATTCTTCACTTTCGCATATTCCACGTGGAAGTTTCGCTCCAAGTTCGTCAGCGAGAGATTCGTCAAGTCCAGAACGCCTTCTGAAGTGACTTCTGCTTTTTCGTTTTGTATTCTTCCCGATGCTAGAAACGTCGAGTTGGTCAGCGAGCTGTTGGCTCGCGAATCGTCTAGATTCTCCTTGTCCTCCTCTTCACCCTCCTCTCGCCGTTCTGATTCGAGTTTCTCACCTTCGCTCATTCTTGAAACCTTTTTCGATTTTTTGTCAAGAAGAATCGCCTAAAAAATCAGTATGGTTTTCAAAGAGCCATATGCGAAAGCCGCCAAGTCGGAGATTCAACATTTTCAAATTCATAGGGGGGGCAAAAGAAAAAAAAAAAAGAAAGATAATAACAACGAGAGAAAAACAGAAGAGAGAGACGACTTTTCGAAACCGGTAGACGGTTACACCGACAGCTAACAGGGAGATTATGCTATCTAGAGAGAAAACAAGTAAAAACGAAGAAGAATACTGTGTTGGGATTATTATGTAAAAAAAAATCAGAACAAAGTTCTGATGAATTTTAAGAGAAGGAAAATAGTCCCTGAGGGGGTGCAAGAAGGCACGAAAAATTATATATTTTTTGGAATATTTGAAGAAAAGGAAAAAGAGAAATAATGAGATTCAGCTTCGTCGTCGTAGGTTACTGCTTTTGCCGGACGATGAGAGATTCGCGCTCCGCTCCAACGCCAATGTACACGATTGGCACCTGCAACGACGATATATTGATTGATTGTTGTTTTCTGGCGGTTTGTGGTGGGTTGGTTGGTAGGCAGGAAGCCATAGCAATTACATGACAACAGCTGTTTTCACCACATTTAGATTTAGTTCCTCACTTTTTTCCGTATAAACCTCCCCCTCTCACCTTGATGAACTCCTCGATGAACTGAATGTACTGCCGGCACTTCTCGGGAAGATCCTCGTACTTCCTCACGCCGACAGTTGGCTCCATCCAACCCTCGAACTCCTTGTACTCGACCTCAACGGCTCCCCACGCATTCGTCTGAGCTGGTGGCGCGGTGAGCGTCTGTCCGTTGAGCTTGTAGCCGACGGCGACTTTGATGGTCTGAAATTTCGATTTTTTGTATGGTATCATCGTCGTCACGTGCGTTTTGTTTCGTTATCTTCTATCTCTTCTAACTGACATCACTCACTTTACACCCCTTGCGATGAAAAGTCAAAGGGAACAGATAGAGAAAAAACTCACCGGGAAAGTGTCGAGAATGTCGAGTTTCGTCAGAGCAATATCCGTGTAGCCGTTGATCATGGCCGAACGACGAAGCAAGAACAGATCGATCCATCCACAACGGCGCTTTCTTCCCGTCGTCACACCGACTTCTTTTCCGATCGATTGCAGTTTCTCTCCATCAGCATCGAAGAGCTCAGTTGGGAATGGTCCCGTTCCAACACGAGTTTGGTAAGCCTTCACAACACCAATGACGCTTCCAATGGCGGTTGGTGGAACTCCAAGTCCTGTGCAAGCTCCTCCGACAGTTGAGTTGGAAGAGGTGACGTATGGATAGGTACCAAAGTCAATGTCAAGAAGAGCTCCGTTGGCTCCCTCGATAAGCACTTGCTTTCCATTGGTGCGTTGCTCATGGATGAATCCAACGGTGTCTCCGACGAGCTTGAGCTCAGCGAGCTTCTCACGATGTTCCTTGAATCTCGCAAGCTCTCCATCAACATCAACTTCAATCGATGGGAACTGCTTCTTATAATGCTCCACCAAACGACGGTACTTCTCGGAGAACTCCTCGAAATCGGCCATCAAGTCAGCAACACGAATTCCGTTTCTGAAGCACTTCGAGCTATAGGTTGGTCCGATTCCACGGTTGGTGGTTCCAATCTTGTTCTTGGCGGCCAGCGAGTCCTCTTGACGTCCGTCGACTTGAGAGTGAACTCCGAAGACCAAGTGGGCCTCACTAGAGATCATGATTCTCTTCTCCCATCCCGGCTCCGAGAGAACACCATTGTGAGCCAACTCAGAGAAGAAGGCGTCCAGATTAACGACGACACCGTTTCCAATGACGTTGAAGCATGTTGGGCTAATAATTCCACTTGGCAGGATATGGAAATCGTACTTGCGTCCGTTGGCGACAACGGTGTGTCCGGCGTTGTTTCCTCCCTGGCATCTGGCGGTGACGTTGATCTTGTGGTTCTCGATCAGGAAGTCAATGATCTTTCCTTTGCCTTCATCTCCCCATTGAGCACCCAGTAAGACGGACACTTTCCTAGCAGCAGACGTCATCTGAAAGAACTAATTTTTGGAGGGGAGCTGGATTTTGTTTGTAAAAGTGCTGATAACGAAAATGTTGATGTTTTGTTTTTGAAAAAGCTGATAGTGGAGCAGAAATATAGGCTAAGACCTAGCTAAAAATGAAAACTATATTCTGTGCGAACGTGCTTTGAACAAACACAATAGAGTTCTACTGATCTTTAGTGCACCGCCTATTCCCATACACACAGTAAACATACATTGCCACGTCCATTGTTCAAAAACGATTCTAGCTCGTTTGATTTGGAAGTGAAGGAACCCATGGAATATTTGAAAAAGAGTTCTAAGAAATGAAATGGACCGCCGAAGACTAGATGGGAGGAGGGAGATGAGAAAGAGGAAGCAAGAAGAACATAATAAGAAAAAAACAAGGAAAGTTTTTACAAAAAAGATCTATCCTCTCTCTCCAGCAGTTGTGTTTGAGAAAGAGAAAGAGAGAAAGAGAGAGAGAGAGAGAGAGAGAGAGAGAGAGAGAGAGAAAAGTGTGTAATATCGCCAGAGCTCTCTCTCTCTCTCTCTTGAAGAAGAAACAAAACTTTTCGATTGGAATCTAATTTCTCTACTTTCCATCTTTCTTTTTTTCATTGTAAAACCACCCGATTTCATTGAAATAGTTTTCGATAAGTTCAAACAACCAGAACGTTTTCGAGAAAATCAAATAACACATTTTTTGAAGAGAGAAAAAAACCGAATTTCGTTCTTCAGTTTGAATAGGCTCCTTGGCACTTCAGGAACAGCTTCAGAGAGCATAAAAAGTGAAAAAGAGGCGAATAATAACGGGCGAAGGAGAAGTAGCTCGCGTGCCTCGCACCAAACATTGACGTCGATGATAAAATGATAAAAAGGCGGGCCCGGAAAATATAGCAAAAAATATATTTCGAAACATACGAAGCGCTACATCATCAGCAGATATCAAACAAGTTTTTTCTAATAGGTCAACGTAAAAATTCGAAAAAAAGGACATCGGCAGAAAAAGCAAAGAAATGAAGCAGAGTATGAAACAGATCCGAACAGAAGGAAGAAAAATAATTCTTATTAAATTTTGAAATTAGTTTATTGAGAATGAAAGAAAATTTCCATGCAAAACAAAAAAAACATGCATGAATATATATATGGAGACCAATCGGGATGGGGGACGAAAAAAATTCAACAATGTGAAAGAGGAAAGAACCGTGATTTTTAACAAATCATGTGAGGACGGGCGAGGGTTCTATCTTGGTTCGGGGGGCTCCAAATTGTGTGGTTTAGTTCTCAAATATTTACAAATTTGATGAAACGATAGATACTATCAAATTTCAAACTTCACGACCCTATTCTCGCAATAAAACCATCGCCAATTCGGCACAAAGAGCAGAACATAACAGACTAATGGGAGAACTGGTAAAAATCTAAAACTAACCTATACTTATTATGGGAATCAGGGGAAAAGAAAACAAAAACAAAAAAATGTGATAACTAAATTTTTAAGAAATACAAGAAAAGCTTAAAGACAAAAAAGACTCGTGAATTGAGGTTATAAAGATCTGAAGTAACTTCTTAGTTCTGCTCTTTCTTTGGCTCCTCAGCGGTCTTGGCCTCTTGAGCGTCAGCTCCTCCGGAGTTCTTAGCGGCCATGTTCTTGTAAGCGGCTTCGAACAGCTTGAGAGATTGTTGTTGAAGGGTGTTGCAAGCCTCCTTGATGGCTTCTGGTGTTTCATTGTCCTTGTTGTCAAGAACCTTCTTGGTGTCAGCGATCTTGGTTCGGAGAGCCTCGCATTCGTCCTTTGGAAGTTGGTCAGCAAACTCGGTCATCTTCTGTTCGGTGTCGTGGATGATTCCTTCGGCTTGGTTGATAACTTCAACAAGTTCCTTTCTCTTGGCATCTTCAGCGGCGTTCTTCTCAGCCTCCTTGATCAT
Organism: Caenorhabditis briggsae; assembly: GCF_000004555.2. Classification (NCBI taxonomy): domain Eukaryota; kingdom Metazoa; phylum Nematoda; class Chromadorea; order Rhabditida; family Rhabditidae; genus Caenorhabditis; species Caenorhabditis briggsae. The sequence goes on along the minus strand of NC_013488.2, from coordinate 1,840,173 downwards.
GTTCTCAATCTGGTCCTTCGAAAGTCCTCCAGAAGATTGGATAACAACTGAAAAAAAAAACAAATTAGAAAATGATTTTCAGCTCCAAAACTCACTTTGTTGTTCCTTTCCGGTTCCACGATCTCTGGCAGAAACGTTGACGATTCCGTTGGCGTCAATATCGAAGGTAACCTCGACTTGTGGGACTCCGCGTGGTGCTGGTGGGATTCCGACAAGAGAGAATTGTCCGAGCATCTTGTTGCTGGAAGCCATCTCGCGTTCTCCTTGGTAGACCTTGATCTGCACTTGAGTTTGTCCATCGGCAGCAGTAGAGAAGACTTGCGACTTCTTGGTTGGGATGGTGGTGTTTCTAGTGATCAGCTTGGTCATGATTCCTCCGAGGGTCTCAATACCAAGAGAAAGTGGAGTAACGTCAAGAAGGAGAACGTCGGTGACATCTCCAGCCAAAACAGCTCCTTGGATAGCAGCTCCCATAGCAACAGCCTCGTCTGGGTTGACGGCCTTAGATGGAACCTTTCCGAAGATCTCTTGAACGGTAGTTTGGACCTTTGGCATTCTGCTCATTCCTCCGACAAGAATAACGTCGGCAATTTGAGAAGACTTGACCTCAGCATCGTGGAGTGCCTTGCGGCATGGCTCGATGGTTCTCTTGATGAGATCTCCAACGATTTGCTCGAACTTGGCTCTGGTTAGCTTCAAGTTAAGATGTTTTGGTCCAGATTGATCCATGGTGATGTATGGAAGGTTAATGTCGGTTTGGGTGGTGGAGGAAAGCTCGCACTTGGCCTTCTCGGCGGCTTCACGAAGTCTTTGCATAGCCTGTGGATCCTTGGTGAGGTCAACTCCTTGCTCCTTCTTGAACTCTCCAACAAGGTGGTGAACGAGAGCATGATCAAAATCTTCTCCTCCGAGGAAAGTGTCTCCGTTGGTGGACTTGACCTCGAAAACTCCCTTCTGGATCTCAAGAATAGACACATCGAAGGTTCCACCTCCAAGATCGTACACAGCGATGCTGAAAAACAGTTTGCTTCGATACTAAATAAAAAACTTCATGCTTACATCTTGTCTCCGGCGTCTTTGTCTAATCCGTAAGCAAGAGCAGCGGCAGTTGGCTCGTTGATCACACGAAGAACGTTGAGTCCAGAAATTTGTCCGGCGTCCTTGGTGGCTTGACGTTGAGAATCGTTAAAGTAGGCTGGAACAGTAACAACGGCGTTGTTGACGGTGGTACCCAAATAGCTTTCAGCGGTTTCCTTCATCTTCATAAGCACGAAAGCTCCAACCTAGAACGAAAATGCTTCACATTGCATCATTACCACAAAAAATGACTTACTTGAGATGGGGAATACACTTTTCCTTGAGCTTCAACCCAGGCGTCTCCATTACTGGCTTTCACGATCTTGTATGGGACAACTTTACTGAAATATCACAATTTTTGAATGGCGCGGAATGAAATCAACTTACAGATCTTTCTGAACCTCTGGGTCTTCGAATCTTCTTCCGATCAATCTCTTTGTGGCGAAAAGAGTGTTGGCGGAGTTTGTAACAGCCTGTCTCTTGGCTGGAGCACCGACAAGACGTTCGCCGTCGGCGGTGAAAGCGACAGTGGATGGGGTGGTTCTGACTCCTTCGGCGTTCTCAATAACCTTTGGAGTTTTTCCTTCCATGATACTGACGCAAGAGTTTGTGGTTCCAAGATCGATTCCGATAACATGACCTTTTGGCTTATCAGACAATGTTCTGGTGTTCATAAAGCTCGAACGAGCGATTGTGCGTGCGGAAGACAAGAATGATCGTGCAGAAAGCATAATGCCTGAAAGAAAAACAAATTAAAACGGTTGAGCAAGATAAACTGGAAAAGTTGAAACGGATTGCATCATTGACAGAAAATGGGGAATTGTGAGAGCATTTCGGACCGAAAATGATGCAAAAAGTCGAGAAAAATAGCTTAGAACCTCTGTTTTATGATTTTACACAGAAGAATGTTGGAGAAAATTCTCGAAACTTTTATCACGGGCTATTGCATCAACTGAAAACTCAAAATACACTTCTCAAGGCACTCCGAGACTCCGCCCATTTTGAAGTACGGTCGGCGCCAGGTCTCGCGACGATTTCATTAGAAAAGTGTGCGCGCGTTGCGAAACCGCCCCTTTTTGCAGCCTGCGGCAGAGTTTTTAGCCGATTTATTTACTAGACTATTTTATTCTTTGTGCAAAAAGAAGTGTTTAATTACTGAAAAAAGGAAATTTCATGTTTTTCGTCTTCTAAAAGCTATAGAAAACAAGTTTCCTAATTGTATAAATTTCAGAAAACATGGGGTTCGCTTCCGCTTCTCGCGAAGAGAAGCTAAAAATGATGAAGACGAATAAAACGAGAAAAACGACGAAGAACTTGAATCGTTTGGCGAAAAAGAAGAAGTTGTCCAGAGAAATTCGCGATGGAATGTCAGATATTAAAGCCAGAAAATCTGCTGACTTGCGGCAAAGAGCTGTTAATGTAAACACTATTTTCAACAAAGACAGAAAAAAATGAATTTTACAGATTGAAGACGATTTCATCGCCGACAGAGAAGCTCGCTACGAAAATGACGACGAGGAAGACTTGCCGTTGGATATGATGGATGCTGATATCGATTGGGAGAATAGTGCGTTCGCTAACGCAAAACGAAGGCTTGATAGAAGTGAGAACAGGATAATGAACAAATAAAATTGGTTGATATTTTCAGAAAGAAATGGTGGAGCAGATAGCGACGAAGACGAAGATGAAGATGACGTCGAGACAAAGAAAAGAAAATTCGCCGGACAGCTCGAAGAAGGTCATGAAGAATTGTTGCCAATCAAGCTGAAAGACGGAACACTTATCAGGCCGACCAGGGAAAAAGAAGTAGAAGAACAAGAGGAAGAAGAGAAAAGTGATATCGATGAAGGGGAAGAGGATGAGCCACACAAGGAAGATTTCTCGCATCTTTCTGCTTCTGAACTTATCACAAAACGAAGAGAATTGCTACAAGAGTTCAAAGACACAATTGCATCTCATGCCAATATGCTTTTAGCTAATCCACAAGTTAATGTAAGCTAGATATACAGCTAGAAGTGTTATGAAAATTTAATTTTTCAGATTGTTCGCCTCCGCGATCTCTACAATCTCTGCAATGGAGAAAAAGTGCATTCACTAGTCCGAGAACCCGTACAAAAGTTGGCGATGGCTAGTACGCTTCAAGTGCTGCTTGATATTGTTCCGGGTTACGCGATTCGTGAGCAGACAGCGGAAGAAAAATCGCAGAAACAAAAGAAGGAGACAAGAAATTTGGTGAATTTCGAGGAGTCGTTGCTCAGATATCATTTGAAGTATCTGCAGTTATGTGAGAAGTTGTCGAATAGTAAGCGCTTGAAGAACAGCCAAAAATATGCAATAAATAAATTTTAGAGTTGGTTGGAAAGGATAGGCATAATGATGAGAACACTTTCACTTTCAAGATGGGCATTCTATCAGTAAAGGCTCTGGCTCGAATTGTTATCTCCGCTCCACACTTCAACTACTCCACCAACATCATCTCTAGTCTCGTTCGTCTCTCCCTTGCCAAAAATGAAACCGTTGTTAAAGAAGTGTGCGATGCTATTCGGACAGTTTTCAAAGAGGTCTCCATCTCAAAATCACTCTCTTCACTTCTCGATCCATTTCAACACTGGTAACGAAACGAAAGGGAAGGGTGTCGCCAGAGTTGTTGAAGACTCTTCTCAGTATGAATATCACTGAAGTTGCAAACGAAGATAAAAAGTCTGGAAAGGATGCGTTGATTGCTAAGAAGTATCAGATCAAAAAGGAGAGAGCCAGTAAAACTGCGAAAAAGTACAAAAAGCAATTGGCAAGACTTGAAGCCGACCTTTTGGAAGTGGAGGCAGAGGAATCGTTGACAAAGAAGATGAAACATGCCACTGAAGCGATGAAATTCGCTTTCCAAACCTATTTCTCTGTTCTCAAGCGAATGCCATCGTCGGCTCTTCTGGAGCCGGTTCTTGAAGGACTCAGCAAATTCGCTCACTTGCTCAGTATTGAATTCTATGAGGACATCGTGTCAACTATGGAGAACATGGTTCAAAACGAGAACTTGAAGCCGTTGGATCAACTTCACTGCATCAATACAGTGTTCGTTATTCTGTCAGGAGACGGACAGCTTCTAAACATTGACCCATCGAAGTTCTATCGACTTGCCTATCGAGTCCTGAATCATTTTCCATTTGAAAAGCGTCCAGAGCAAAGAAAAAATCAAATTGTAATGGCAGCGAAGACATTGGAGACCATGTTAGTAACAAGGAGAAAAGCAGTTCCTTTATCTAGAGTTGCTGCATTTGTCAAGCGGCTTCTCTCAATCGCCACAGTTCTCGACGATTTTCCAGCACTCTGTATCGTCTCGCTCGTTCGATCTCTTTTCATTGTAAGTTCTTATTTTCTAAGCTAGGGATTCTAACTGAATCCTCATCTGAAAATTTTCAGGCTCATCCAAAACTGTCATCGATGATCGAAGACGAAGAAGGAGGAGCTCCTGGAGTTTTCCGCCAAGACATTGATGATCCAGATGTGGCTAACGCTCTTGCTAGTGATGTTCGTGATGAGCTATCAATGTTGGCTCGGCGACGAAACGTGGAGCTGTCGCGATTCGCTAACAACATTCTGTACGGTGTTCCGTCGACAGGAATCTTCAAATTGAACCCGCAATTGTCGTCTTTGTGAGTTTATTATTTGTAAGGGTGGCCTAGTGAAGCGGTATGGTAGAAATTAAAGCACAGGGTAAGAGAATCATGAAAATACATTGATTAATTAAAATGGAAAATGACGAAGGAAGTTCTGTGGAACGATATACTCTCCATAGGGAGTGGTGGAGACGTAGTTAGTGCCGTTGATGGCAGTGAATTTCAATGACATTCCGTCGTGGGTCAGATGATGCTTGACAAACGACAACGTGGTATGAATATGCTCGAAACAAGACTCTCGGCTCCACGAATGATTTCGATTGGCGTAGATCATTTCGGTCTCCAGGATTTTGATCTGAATGAAAATTGATATGTGGTTCTCTGACAAGGGAAGTGTTTTCAGACGGGCGTTGAGAATTTTCTGAAAATTTCAGTGCATATAGTTAGAGACATCCTCTACACGATGACAAAAAAATCTAGGTCCCATTCTCACCAGAAAGCTGAAAATCTTCGTCTGAAATTGTGGGTCGATTTTGCCACACAAGCGATTCCAGCTTCCCCCTCCTTCCTCTACCACTTTCACGTGATAAGAAAATGTGGCTGTGTAGTGTTGTGGTAAGAAGGTGACTCATTAGGCGTGATTATGCTGGTTCGAACCCCACTGTAGTAAAACTTTTTTGCGTTTTTTGAAACCAATTTTAGATTTCCAGTTCGGCCCTCTAGACACTTTTTGATACTTTTTGATGAATTTCAATGGTTTTCCAAGTAAATAAGTATTTTATGAGGTGCTGTTGAATCGATCGCACACAAGATATGAACCTATTTCTATAGATTTCAGTTCATTTCAAGCTATGTTCAAGAAGTTACGGATAGTCAAAGTTCTAACAACAATCACATTTTGGAGATTTTTTGAGCCCAAAGACGAAATTGGGCTGTCAAATTTTGTCAGAATGCTATTTTTTATGTTTCTGAATAATTGGAACATTTTTTCAAACTTTTAAAAAAATCACTTTCAAAGTGTGGGGGACCCCATGGTGATTTTTTTCAAAATTTTTCAAAAAAAATTTTTTTTGTTGAAAATGTTAAAAAACTGTTTCAGATGATAGAGAAATGTTCAAATAATCGAAAATGAGTTTCGCATTCAAAAACATCCTGAAAAACGAGTTACAAAGCTCGTAAAACGAGCATTTTTAGCCAAAACTCAGTACTGAAAACACTTTGAGAGCCCATATTTTGATTCCTATTGGGAATGGGACCGAGATATTGCTGAAACCGTTTTCGGCATGTTCGAAAGTGTCTTTGTACAAATTTGCAGCAAATTCTCAACGCCCCTCTGAAAACACTTCCCTTGTGAGATTAAAAAACTAACATTTCTCAAGCTGACTCTCTGCCTCTCACCAACGACCACAGTCTTCACATTAGCTAGGGCACACTGCATGTACCAAGCCATTGTGCGATTCTTGTCCCACCCGGTTTCCAGTGGTTTGCTGATAGTTTTGAATTCTACAGGATTTCCAGCTGGATCCAAACAGTCCACCTCGGCCGCATAGAATACACGAATTGGCTCTGCGCCCTCTTTCTCGAAGCTCGCCTGAATCACAGTTTTCGTCTCTTGTGTCTTCGACGCAGTAACATGACGCGACTGCTGAATATGAGTCATTGTTCGAATTCTGCTTACTACCGTACCTACCGGAAGAGTCATCAATTGCTCAAACTTAAGCGAGTAGTACATGGCACGACGCAGTTTATCAGGCAGTCCTCCAAATGCTTTATCTTCACACAAGAAGATAACTCCACGCTGACGAACGCCAAAGAAACTGATGTAGTTTGAAGAGTGTTGATTGATGGCAATGTTGCGAAGAAGTCCACGACGGCACACGAAGTCGGTTTGAAGAAGCTCTTTGAGTGGTATCGAGCTCCTTGACGTCTTCATAATGAAGGCCAGAATGCCTTCGAGCTTCTCGTTGCCATGCTCGTTCTCAAAATGCGCGTAGCCCTCTTCAAGGCTCATTCCAATGACGCATGGATTAAAGAAGAGTCGTTTGTTACGGTGTCTACCAAGTTCGATGTTCCAGCTGAAACTTTTAGGGGTTAGCAGGCTTGGAAACAGACGGAACACGGGCCATGGCGGGATCTGTCATAACTTCCTTTAGAATCAATAATCCTGCACCAACTGAATTCGATATGAGAGTACTGGACTAGTACTACAAAATGATACTATTCGGATTACTGTATCTTGTCTATGAACAAAGTTATAGACTAGGAAGCTTTATGGCTTTGTAACTTTGTTCATAGACATGATACAGTGTTCCAAATAGTTTCAATTTGTAGTGCTCATTGAGTTCTATAATATCCAATTTAGTTGGGCGAATTTTTTTATCCTAAGATAAGCTATGGCAGGGCCCGCCAGGTCCCCATTTTCGACCCGTTTTCGGCCACTTTTTGGCCTGTTTTTGGCCCTTAAAAAACTATGGATTACAGTACATAGTTTATTTTCTTCCCATCATTAGTCAGCATTAGTCATCCATCTACAGTACTCACCGATTCTCGCAACTAGTCCAATAGTCACCCACGGATTCAGCTCGAAACGTGGTTGTCATCCTGTCAGATACAAAAAATGTAAGAAAAAGAAAAAGCGATGGTTGGCGATGGTGGTTTTGTGTAAATGATTGTGTATTGCACAATCATGAAATGGACATTGGGGATGATGAAAGGGGCGGAGCTTTGATGCATTCGTCACAAACACCCGGGACGTGGAAAAAAATCGTTTTTTCGGATAGTGTGGGGAATGACACATAGAACCAAATTATTTATTCATGAAGGCTGTTGTCTGATTAAACACAATTATCACTTTTCCAGAAAGCCATGGATCCTGATGGGACAGCTTACGGACAACGCCAAAGAAGCGTACGATCGTGTCGAGACCAAGTATCTGGACGAGCTCGAGAAGACGGCCAAGAAGCGAAACCAAACGGTGACGCCGAAGAACATCAATTTCCACATCTCCAACTGGCTTACTGTAGCCAAATAATTCGTTATTATCATGCTTTGTTGTTATTGTTTTTCTTGTTTTGTTATTTTTCAAAAATTCCAATATACATTTTATTATCAACACTTGTCACAATAGCTTTACAATTATCATTCATCCACTTCATATGTTGCTTCATCTTACAGTACCCGTGCAACGCCCACGTCCCGCAATGCACATTCTGATCGTCGCACCCGGGACGGCAGTACATTTTCTTCAACAACCGAATGTCGGCTCGGGTGAGCTTGGCGCGTTGACCGAGTTTTGGTGTATTTTCAGCGGGATTCACCAGTGGGATCATTGTCGGTTTCGATGGATCCTTGGCGCCGAGATAGGCGTTGTAGTGCATTATAGAGTCGTAGGCGTATTTGGTACCATAGGATGTGTAGAGTTTCGCATCGGATATCGCAAAGGTGTCGTAGTGTTGAGGATCGATATTGGACCAATCGATCTGGAAACTTTTAGTCTGAAAATTTCAGAATTTGATTTCCAACCTTGATGTATTTATCTCGATCAAGCCGAAGATGCTGGTGACTAACACCCAAAGCGTGCATGGTTTCGTGCATTGCTACTCCGCGATTCTGAAAAAGGGTTACTGTAACTGGAACAATTCGAGAGGCTTCCATTCGACCGCCCGCCGACCGCCTGCCGAATTACGCGTCAAAAAGGCCAGAGAGTGTTTGTGTACATTTTTTACGATGATTTTTTTGAAAAAACAATGCTGCGTACGCAAACACTCTCTGGCAAAAATTTCTTCGGCGGTTGGTCGGCGGTCGGTCGGCCGGCCGGCCAAAATTTCTTACATCACCACACTGGAAGCTCAAGTAGATCGGATTGGCTGGATCGGTTCGTCCCACGTAGGATAATCCGCAGCTGGAATTTTTTTCCATTTGGGCGGGAAATTCAGCCGACCGGCCG